>NC_069500.1:957973401-958318401 GCF_027579735.1 Bombina bombina
TAAGCCCCCTAATAAAATAACAAAGCCCCCCAAAATAAAAAAATGCCCTACCCTATTCTACATTAAAAAGTTAACAGCTCTATTACCTTAAAAGGGCCTTTTGCGGGGCATGCCCCAAAGAATTCAGCTCTTTTGCCTGTAAAAATAAAATACACCCCCCCCAACATTAAAACCCACCACCCACATACCCCTACTCTAACCCAAACCCCCCTTAAATAAACCTAACACTACCCCCCTGAAGATCATCCTACCTTTAGCCGTCTTCAGCCAGCCGACCACCGATGGAGCAGAAGAAGACATCCGGAGCGGCAGAAGTCATCATCCAAGGGGCGCTGAAGAAGTCTTCCATCTGATTGAAGTCAACATCCAGGCGGCGCTGAAGAAGTCTTCCATCCGATTGAAGTCATCATCCAGGCGGCGTCTTCAATCTTCATCCATCCGGAGCGGAGCCATCTTCAGATAAGTCGATGCGGAGCCATCTTCTTCCACCGACGACCGAACGACGAATAACGGTTCCTTTAAGTGACGTCATCCAAGATGGCATCCCTCGAATTCCGATTGGCTGATAGGATTCTAACAGCCAATCGGAATTAAGATAGGAAAAATCTGATTGGCTGATTAAATCAGCCAATCAGATTGAAGTTCAATCCGATTGGCTGATCCAATCAGCCAATCAGATTGAGCTTGCATTATATTGGCTGTTCCGATCAGCCAATAGAATGCGAGATTAATCTGATTGGCTGATTGGATCAGCCAATCGGATTGAACTTCAATATGATTGGCTGATTCAATCAGCCAATCAGATTTTCCTACCTTAATTCCGATTGGCTGATAGAATTCTATCAGCCAATCGGAATTCGAGGGACGCCATCTTGGATGACGTCACTTAAAGGAATCATCATTCGTCGTTCAGTCGTCGGTGGAAGAAGATGGCTCCGCGTCGGCTCGTCTGAAGATAGCTCTGCTCCGCTCCGGATGGATGAAGATTGAAGACGCCGCCTGGATGATGACTTCAATCGGATGGAAGACTTCTTCAGCGCCCCTTGGATGATGACTTCTGCCGCTCCGGATGTCTTCTTCTGTTCCATCGGTGGTCGGCTGGCTGAAGATGGCTAAAGGTAGGATGATCTTCAGGGGGGTAGTGTTAGGTTTATTTAAGGGAGGTTTGGGTTAGAGTAGGGGTATGTGGGTGGTGGGTTTTAATGTTGGGGGGGTTGTATTTTATTTTTACAGGCAAAAGAGCTGAATTCTTTGGGGCATGCCCCGCAAAAGGCCCTTTTAAGGGCTGGTAAAGTAATAGAGCTGTTAACTTTTTAATGAAGAATAGGGTAGGGCATTTTTTTATTTTGGGGGGCTTTGTTATTTTATTAGGGGGCTTAGATTAGGTGTTAGTAGCTTAAAATTGTTGTAATATTTTTTAAATGTTTGTAACTTATTTTTTTTTATTTTTTGTAACTTAGTTTTTTTTATTTTTTGTACTTTAGTTAGTTTATTTAATTGTATTTAATTGTAGTTATTTGTAGGTAATTTATTTAATTAATTTAATGACAGTGTAGTGTTAGGTTTAATTGTAACTTAGGTTAGGATTTATTTTACAGGTAAGTTTGCATTTCTTTTAGCTAGGTAGTTATTAAATAGTTAATAACTATTTAATAACTATTCTAACTAGCTAAAAAAAATACAAAGCTACCTGTAAAATAAATTTAAATCCTAAAATAGCTACAATGTAATTATTAATTACATTGTAGCTATCTTACGGCTAGATTTAGAGTTTTGTCGGTAACGACCCGCGTAGCTAACGCTGGCTTTTTTCCCCCCGCACCTTTTAAATACCGCTGGTATTTAGAGTTCACAGAAGGGCTGTGTTAGGCTCCAAAAAGGGAGCGTAGAGCATAATTTACCGCCACTGCAACTCTCAATACCAGCGGTGCTTACGGACGCGGCCAGCTTAAAAAACGTGCTCGTGCACAATTTCCCCATAGGAAACAATGGGGCAGTTTGAGCTGAAAAAAAACCTAACACCTGCAAAAAAGCAGCGTTCAGCTCCTAACGCAGCCCCATTGTTTCCTATGGGGAAACACTTCCTAAGTCTGCACCTAACACCCTAACATGTACCCCGAGTCTAAACACCCCTAACCTTACACTTATAACCCCTAATCTGCCGCCCCCGCTATCGCTGACACCTGCATATTTTTTTTAACCCCTAATCTGACGATCCCTACACCGCCGCCACCTACGTTATCCCTATGAACACCTAATCTGCTGCCCCTAACACCGCCGACCCCTATATTATATTTATTAACCCCTAATCTACCGCCCCCAACGTCGCCTCCACCTACCTACAATTATTAACCCCTAATCTGCCGACCGGACCTCGCCGCTACTCTAATAAATGTATTAACCCCTAAAGCTAAGTCTAACCCTAACAGCCCCCTAAGTTAAATATAATTTAAATCTAACGAAATAAATTAACTCTTATTAAATAAATTATTCCTATTTAAAGCTAAATACTTACCTGTAAAATAAATCCTAATATAGCTACAATATAAATTATAATTATATTGTAGCTATTTTAGGATTAATATTTATTTTACAGGCAACTTTGTATTTATTTTAACCAGGTACAATAGCTATTAAATAGTTAATAACTATTTAATAGCTACCTAGTTAAAATAATTACAAAATTACCTGTAAAATAAATCCTAACCTAAGTTACAATTAAACCTAACACTACACTATCAATAAATTAATTAAATAAAAAACCTACAATTATCTACAATTAAACCTAACACTACACTATCAATAAGTTAATTAAATACAATACCTACAAATAAATACAATTAAATAAACTAACTAAAGTACAAAAAATAAAAAAGAACTAAGTTACAAACATTTACAAACATTAGAAAAATATTACAACAATTTTAAGCTAATTACACCTACTCTAAGCCCCCTAATAAAATAACAAAGCCCCCCAAAATAAAAAAATGCCCTACCCTATTCTAAAATAAAAATAGAAAAGCTCTGTTACCTTACCAGCCCTTAAAAGGGCCTTTTGCGGGGCATGCCCCAAAGAATTCAGCTCTTTTGCCTGGAAAAAAAAATATACAATACCCCCCCAACATTACAACCCACCACCCACATACCCCTAATCTAACCCAAACCCCCTTAAATAAACCTAACACTAAGCCCCTGAAGATCTTCCTACCTTATCTTCACCACGCCGGGTATCACCAATCGGTCCAGGCTCCGATGTCTTGATCCAAGCCCAAGTGGGGGCTGAAGACGTCCATCCTCCGGCTGAAGTCTTGATCCAAGCCCAAGCGGGGGCTGAAGACGTCCATCCTCCGGCTGAAGTCTTGATCCAAGCGGCGGCTGAAGAAGTCCATCATCGGGCAGAAGTCTTCATCCTATCCGGGCAGAAGAGGAGATCCGGACCGTTAGACATCTTCATCCAAGCGGCATCTTCTATCTTCTTCCATCCGATGACGAGCGGCTCCATCTTCAAGACCTCCGGCGCAGATCCATCCTCTTCTTCCGACGTCCTAAAACAGAATGAAGGTTCCTTTAAGGGCCGTCATCCAAGATGGCGTCCCTCGAATTCCGATTGGATGATAGGATTCTATCAGCCAATCGGAATTAAGGTAGAAAAAATCTGATTGGCTGATTGAATCAGCCAATCAGATTCAAGTTCAATCCGATTGGCTGATTGGATCAGCCAATCAGATTGAGCTCACATTCTATTAGCTGATCGGAACAGCCAATAGAATGCAAGCTCAATCTGATTGGCTGATTGGATCAGCCAATCGGATTGAACTTGAATCTGATTGGCTGATTCCATCAGCCAATCAGAATTTTCCTACCTTAATTCTGATTGGCTGATAGAATCCTATCAGCCAATCGGAATTCGAGGGACGCCATCTTGGATGACGTCCCTTAAAGGAACCTTCATTATGTGTTAGGACGTCGGAAGAAGAGGATGGATCCACGCCGGAGGTCTTGAAGATGGAGCCGCTCGTCGTCGGATGGAAGAAGATAGAAGATGCCGCTTGGATGAAGATGTCTAACGGTCCGGATCTCCTCTTCTGCCCGGATAGGATGAAGACTTCTGCCCGATGATGAACTTCTTCAGCCGCCGCTTGGATCAAGACTTCAGCCGGAGGATGGACGTCTTCAGCCCCCGCTTGGGCTTGGATCAAGACTTTAGACGGAGGATGGACGTCTTCAGCCCCCGCTTGGGCTTGGATCAAGACATTGGAGCCTGGACCGATCGGTGATACCCGGCGTGGTGAATATAAGGTAGGAAGATCTTCAGGGGCTTAGTGTTATGTTTATTTAAGGGGGGTTTGGGTTAGATTAGGGGTATGTGGGTGGTGGGTTGTAATGTTGGGGGAGGGGGTATTGTATGTTTTTTTTTTTCCAGGCAAAAGAGCTGAATTCTTTGGGGCATGCCCCGCAAAAGGCCCTTTTAAGGGCTGTTAAGGTAAAATAGCTTTTCTATTTTTATTTTAGAATAGGGTAGGGCTTTTTTTTTATTTTGGGGGGCTTTGTTATTTTATTAGGGGGCTTAGAGTAGGTGTAATTAGCTTAAAATTGTTGTAATATTTTTTTAATGTTTGTAAATATTTTTTTATTTTTTGTAACTTAGTTCTTTTTTATTTTAGTTAGTTTATTTAATTGTATTTATTTGTAGGTATTGTATTTAATTAATTTATTGATAGTGTAGTGTTAGGTTTAATTGTAGATAATTGTAGGTATTTTATTTAATTAATTTATTGATAGTGTAGTTTTAGGTTTAATTGTAACTTAGGTTAGGATTTATTTTACAGGTAATTTTGTAATTATTTTAACTAGGTAGCTATTAAATAGTTATTAACTATTTAATAGCTATTGTACCTGGTTAAAATAAATACAAAGTTGCCTGTAAAATAAATATTAATCCTAAAATAGCTACAATATAATTATAATTTATATTGTAGCTATATTAGGATTTATTTTACAGGTAAGTATTTAGCTTTAAATAGGATTAATTTATTTAATAAGAGTTAATTTATTTCGTTAGATTTAAATTATATTTAACTTAGGGGGTGTTAGGGTTAGGGTTAGACTTAGCTTTAGGGGTTAATACATTTATTAGAGTAGCGGCGAGGTCCGGTCGGCAGATTAGGGGTTAATAATTGTAGGTAGGTGGAGGCGACGTTGGGGGCGGCAGATTAGGGGTTAATAAATATAATATAGGGGTCGGCGGTGTTAGGGGCAGCAGATTAGGGGTACATAGGGATAACGTAGGTGGCGGCGGTGTGCGGTCGGCAGATTAGGGGTTAAAAAAATTTAATAGAGTGGCGGGGATGTGGGGGGACCTCGGTTTAGGGGTACATAGGTAGTTTATGGGTGTTAGTGTACTTTAGAGCACAGTAGTTAAGAGCTTTATGAACCGGCGTTAGCTCAGAAAGCTCTTAACTCCTGGCTTTTTGCTGCGGCTGGAGTTTTGTCGTTAGATTTCTAACGCTCACTTCAGCCAAGACTCTAAATACCAGCGTTAAAAAGATCCCATTGAAAAGATAGGATACGCAAATGGCGTAGGGGGATCTGCGGTATGGAAAAGTCGCGGCGGCAAAGTGAGCGTTACACCCTTTCCTGACTGACTCTAAATACCAGCGGTAGCCCAAAACCAGCGTTAGGAGCCTCTAACGCTGGTTTTGACGGCTAACGCCAAACTCTAAATCTAGGCATTAGGGTTTATTTTACAGGTAAGTATTTAGTTTTAAATAGGAATAATTTATTTAATGATAGTGTAGTGTTAGGTGTAATTGTAACTTAGGTTAGTTTTTATTTTACTGGTAAATTTCTCTTTATTTTAACTAGGTAGCTATTAAATAGTTAATAACTATTTAATAGCTATTGTACCTAGTTAAAATAAATTGAAATTTGCCTGTAAAATAAAAATAAATCCTAAAATAGATACAATATAATTATTATTTATATTGTAGCTAGATTAGGGTTTATTTAAAGGTAAGTATTTAGTTTTAAATAGGATTAATTTAGTTAATAAGAGTTATAATATTTAGATGTATTTAATTAATATTTAAGTTAGGGGGGGTGTTAGGGTTAGGGTTAGACTTAGGTTTAGGGGTTAATCATTTTATTATAGGTTGCGGCGGTATAGGGGGGGCAGGATAGGGGTTAATAAATTTATTATAGGTGGCGACGGTCTAGGGGGGGCAGATTAGGGGTTAATAAGTTTAATATAGGTGGCGGCGGGGTCTGGGAGCGGCGGTTTAGGGGTTAAACAATTTATTTAGTTGCGGCGGGGTCCGGGATCGGCAGGATAGGGGTTAATACATTTATTATAGGTGGCGGCGGTATAGGGGGGGCAGGATAGGGGTTACTAGGTATAATATAGGTGGCAGTGGGCTCCGGGAGCGGCGTTTTAGGGGTTAATACATTTATTATAGTTGCGGCGGTGCCCGGGAGCGGCGGTTTAGGGGTTAATAACTTTATTTAGTTGCGGGGGGCTCCAGGGGCGCCGGTATAGGGGATAGAACAGTGTAGTTTAGTGTGAGTGCTTAGTGACAGGCTAGCAATAAAGCTGGAAAAAAGCCGAAGAGCAACGAGATCGGATGAGTGATAACTATCACAGTCCGCTGCTCATCGCCCCATACTTGGTGCGCAGCATTTTGACAGCTTTATTGATAACTTTGGCAAGATTATTCAGGTCCGCGGCGGCGATGGTAGGCGAGCTTAGGCGGGCGTATTGGGGCTGGTGATGACAGGTAAGTAGACACATTGATAACTAGAGGCCAAAGGCTTCAACACATTTGCTAAAAGTAATTAATGTGGCTCACATTTGCCCATTTTTAATGTGTGTCAAATGTTTGTTGGATATTCAGAATTCATTCTAACTTCCCATGATCAAACTTTAAGGGACGCTAAACCCAAATTGTTTTCTTTCGTGATTGAGGTAGAGAATACAATTTTAAACAACATTCCAATTTACTTCTATTATCTAATTTGCTTCATTTTTTAGATATCCTTTGTTGAAGAAATAGCAATGCACATGGGTGAGCCAATCACACAAGGCATCTATATGCAGCCACCAATCAGCATTTACAGAGCCTATTTAGGATATCAAGAGAATGAAGCAAATTAGATAATAGAAGTAAATTAGAAACTTTTTTAAAATTGCATGTTCTTTCTAAATCATGAAAGAAGCAATTTGGGTGTTATGTCCCTTTAATATTCAGTTGCTGATTCTTATAGATTTCAGTTTCTGTTTATGTGAACATTTTAAAATAATATTTGAATTCTATATTTCACATATATGAATGTTTATATTAAAACGTTTTAACGACAATAAGAATGTCAAGGGAATATCTGATCTTCCTTTTAAATGTCAAATCCGCTGTAGCGCATCATGTCCACCAGACATTGATAAATGCTGACAGCAGGGGATGTCAATCAACCCGATCGTATGAGATCAGAAAGATTGATGTCTGCTGCCTCAGAGGAGGCGTACGAGTTAACGAGCAGTGGTCTTAAGACTGCTGCTTCTTAAAGTAAAAGTCAACCATTGCGTTTTTGAAATGATAAGGTTGACTGTTGAAACAAATAAAGAGCACTTTCATTCATGAAGTATAAGATAGTTCATGCAGAAAGTGCCTTTATTCATTTCAACCATTCGCCGTTCTTAGCTGCTACAGCAGCCCACGGCAAAAAAATATTTTTGCTAAGAGGTGACGTTTTCACCTCTTAGCAAATAGCCGTGCGATAAATCCGGCTCCCATGGGCGCCAAACTGTATTTACCACACGGCTATTGGCTAAGAGGTGAAAATGTCACCTCTTAGCAAAAATATTTTTTTGCCGTGGGCTGCCGTAGAAGCTAAGAACGGCAAACAGTTGAAACAAATAAAGGCACTTTCTGCATGAAGTATCTTATACTTCATGAATGAAAGTGCCCTTTATTTGTTTCAACAGTCAACCCTAGCATTTCAAAAATGCCATGGTTGACTTTCACTTTAACTCCTGTTTCCGGCGAGCCTGAAGGCTCACACGGAAACAGGGGTATACGACCCCATTCGGGCCGTGATAAATTGTCCCCTTAGAGTGATAGCTAAAGACTTACACTAGTCTATGAAACATGCTAACATCTCAGTTGACGAGTCTACAATACGAAAAATACTAAACAAGAACTGTGTTCATGGTAGGACACCACATATGAAGCCCTTGACTACAACATATTCTGTGGACAGATGAAACCAAAGTTGAGCTGTTTTGAAAGGAACTTACAATGCTATGTGTTGAGAAAAGGCACAACACACCAACATCAAAACCTCATCCAAACTGTAAATCATGATTTGGTCTGCTTTGCTGCCTGAGGGCCTAGGCAGCTTGCTATCATAATGGAAAAAATATTTCTTAGTTTATCAACACATTTTGTAATAAAATGTAAGCCATCTGTCTGTCAATTGAAGGTTAGCAGAAGTTGGGTGATACACCAGAACAGAATAGCTTTATTAGCAGAAGACATGGCTTTTGGAGTGGTCCAGTTAGAATACTGACCTCAATCCATTTGAGATGATGTGGCAGGACTCAAGAGAGCTATTCACATTAGGAATCTAAAGTATAACACTGAAATAAAACATTTATCTAAAGAGAAGAGTGGTCCAAAATTCCTCCTAACCATTGTGAAGGTCTAATTTGCAACTACAGGAATTTGTTTTTTAGATTCGGGTTGATGTTATTGCTGCCAAATAAGGATTCACATATTTTTTTCAGTCCTACACTGAGAATATTTACAGTTTCCTCAATAAGTACAAAACATTATGCTTGTATGCGATGTGCTATATTTATGTGCTGTTTGTTTCAAGGGATCATAAACCCATGATTCAGATACAGCAGATACATCATGCAATTTTAAGCAACTTTCTAATATTCTTCTTTCTCTTGCTATCTTTATTTTAAAAGCAGGAATGTAAAGCTTATGAGCGGACCCATTATTGGTTCAGCACCTTGGATAGCGCTTGCTTATTGGTGACTACATACAGCCAACCAATAGGCAAGCGTAAACCAGGTTCTGAACCAAAAATGGGCCGGCTCCTAAACTGTACATTCCTGCTTTCTAAATAAAGATAGCAAAAGAACAAACAAAAATTGATAATATGAGTCAATTAGAAAGTTGCTTAAAGGGACAGTCAACACCAGAATTTTTGTTGTTTTAAAAAAATAGATAACCCCTTAATTACCAATTCCCCAGTTTTGCATAACCAACACAGTTATAATTATACACATTTTACCTCTGTAATTACCTTGTATATAAGCCTCAGCAGACTGCCCCCTTATTTCAGTTCTTTTGACAGACTTGCATTTTAGCCAATCAGAGCTGACTCCATGGTAAAATCACTTGCATGAGCTCAAAGTTATCTATATGAAACACGTGAACTAATGCCCTCTAGTGGTGAAAAACTTTCAAAATGCATTTAGATTAGAGGCAGCCTTCAAGGTCTAAGAAATTAGCATATAAACCTCCTAGGTTTAGCTTTCAACTAAGAATACCAAGAGAACAAAGCAAAATTGGCGATAAAAGTAAATTGGAAAGTTGTTTAAAATTACATGCCCTATTTGAATCATGAAAGTTTTTTTTGGACTTGACTGTCCCTTTAAAATCACATGCTCTATCTGAATCATTTGGAATAAGTATCCCTTTAAGTAATGTGTTTCTCTATTGTAACTTAGATGAAGATCAGATTTAATTTTATGAATAAATTATGCAAAATTACAGGTTATTCCAAATCATTCCCATAATGTTTTTGCTACTGTATGTGCTCTGCTCCATTCTGTAATACACTTCAGTGCATGGTTCGACAAACCCAAGTGCCAGGGAGCCACTGGCTCCTTGAAATGAGGCCCTGGAACCATGTTTTAGTGTCTCCAAGACACCCATGGTACTAAAATGTACTTTTGTGGTTCTAGATCCTTTCTAGGCCTTGCAGCTGTGGAAAAGAAATCCAACTTGTATTGGGTTACTATAGGATGTATGTGTATGTAATAAATAAGTGTGTGTGTATATGTATGTGTGTGTATATATATATATATATATATATATATATACTGTATATATATATATATGTATATATATATATATATATATATATATATACACATACATACATGCACACTCATATGTATATGTTTGTATACATATTTGTTTACTAATATACTATAAGATCTATATCTGTAGAGATGGACAAAAGTTTCTTGCTCCTAAATTTATGGGCTGGCTCCTAGATTTTGAAAAATTTCTCGAGCACTGCTTTGATGAATCAGTGCCATAAAATTTCCCAAAGCAGAAGTTCTGTGTGGCACAATTCTTAATATCATCAAGTGCTGCACCAAAGAGTGACATAGCTGTCATTCACATTCCCACCTAGCTGTCAGGCAGCTATGCACAGTGCTATCCTTCCATTCACTCCTTTGCAGGTCTGGAATGTGGTGCTTGAGAGACGACACACCACACACGACAAACCAACGAAGCAAACAGCAACCCGGAGTGTATGAAGGTTTGAAGCCTACGGAGAGATTACAGGGCCAGGTGTCTGAGGTCTGATGTTGGTATGAGCTGTCAAGAAGGACATCAGGGCCTGTGTCTTCTCTGATGTTAATAATAATAATAATAATAATAATAATAATTATATTCTTTATTTATATTTAAACTTGATTCTAAAAAATAGGCTGGCACATCAATTCACAGATAAATGAAATTATTATGAAAGTGCTATAGACATAAAAGGGACATAATTACTTTGTAATTGTTATAGAAAATGTTTAATTATTAACGACAAAAAACTATTTTATAGAATATTTTCTTTACATACTTTTGTAAACCTTCCTTTTTTTGAAAATTTGAAGAGGAAACTGCAGACTTCACAAGCCGTGCCCTGTGACACATTCGTCACTAAATGGCCTCAATAGAGGTGGTCAGATAACAAACTACAAAACAATTGAACTTTTGCTAACAAAATGATAGTGACTAGCTTTGACTACTCCCTTAACAAGTCTGAATTTGCTCCTGTCATGGGATACATTTGACCATTGAAAAATAACTGTAGCAAACAATGTATTCATGAATACATAAATGTTCACCCCTATCTATTATGTTAATTTATTTCAAGAATGCAGAATAATGTTGCAATTACAAAGTTGTTTTATTATGTCTCTTTAAAGTCAAGGACTAAAATAAATAATAAATCTATGATCCAAGCGCAGTTCAGTACACAAGTTTTTCTGCAGTGCTGCAAAATGATATGTGTGCTCTAGGAGATTGACTTCACATTTCTTGTGTTTGTTTGTAATTATTGATTTGTACTTGTTGTACATGTTCCTTTAGTGGATTATGATATCGTTTAATGGACCAACAAATTCAAGTTTTTTTATTCCATAAGCTTTCAAGACTTTACTGGTCTTTAGACATTATCTGTAGGAACATAACAGCAACAACCCGTTTTCTGTTTCTTGAGCAGCTACATATCCCAAACTGATATAGAGGGAGTACAAGGAATGCATGATATATGAACAAAGAAAATATGTTTAAAACCTGCAGACTGTTAACAGGCTTGTATAAAGTGTTTAAATATCAAACCTGAGTTTTAGAACAAGATAAAAAGCAAAAAGTGTATAAACAACTAATTTCCAATCAGCATAAAATAGAAAACAGAAGATTTGTGAGATAGTGCTGTATAATAAAAAGATAATGGAATTAATCTACTCTGAATTCCAAATAAGTAGTAAAAAAAATTCTGACAAATTAATTTTTTCTCCTATTTTCCAGCCCCTTGTATCATGTGACAGACATCAGCCAATCACAGACTAGTATATGTATACCCAGTGCACATGCTCAGTAGGATCTTGTTACCAAGAAAGTGTGTATAAAAAAAGACTGTGCAAAATGTTATAATGGAAGTAAATTGGGAAGTATCTTACAACTGCATTCTATGGGGCCTATCTATGAAGCTCCGAATGGAGCTTTATGCTCCGTGTTTCTGGTGAGCCTGCAGACTCACCAGAAACAGCAGTTATGAAGCACCGGTCACAAAGACCGCTGCTCCATAACCTGTCCGCCTGCTCTGAGCAGGCGGACAGACATCGCCGGAAATCAACCTGATCGAGTACGATTGGGTTGATTGACACCCCCTGCTGGCGGCCCATTGGCCGCAAGTCTGCAGGGGGCGGTCGTTGCACCAGCAGCTCTTGTGAACTGCTGGTGCAATGCTGAATACGGCGAGCATATTGCTCGCCGTATTCAGCGAGGTCTGGCGGACCTGATCTGCACTGTCGGATCAGGTCCGCCATACTTTAATAAATTGGGGCCTCTATCTGAATAATGAAAGTTTATTTTGACTTGAGTATCCCTTTAAATAAATTTGTGAATTTTGTCAGAACCTCAAAAGAATGAGAAAGATAAACAAATACCTGCTTGGCTTGTCATTTGGGGTGTCATTGTTAAATAATATGTTTATAATTTGTTAAAAAGGACAAATGTATGTCCAGTATTGAGCATATGTGTATGATCAAACAATAGGCAAAAATAATTTTATGTATTTCAGAGTAGCCCTTGTGTTTTGCATTTAAGTAAACTAGAGGGGCGTCATTCAGTGAAAAAGAGAAGGGAAATGGATTATGTAGAATATGACTGACTGTAAGTAATTTGCCATTGCATAAAATCTGTATAAGAAAGTGTCAAAATGGAATGCAAATATCACAAACAAGCTGAAGGCAATCTCTTTCATTTATGTTAATTAGTCTTATATATAACAAGGTTGGCAGGATTTTTAAGCTATTTTAGTTTCAGGGAAAACAATATATACTTTTCTGTACATACATAATATTTCTTGGAGCTTTATTCATTGGTTAATTGGAGATTTCATGTAGGAGTGCTCCTAACCACGAAAAGCAGTAGAATGAAAATACTCATTAGAATCTATATCAAGGACACATATTTTAATGTCTCTTCAGTTTATTTAAAACTTTGCTAACCAGCTTGTCAAATATTTCTCCTTTCCGTGGCTGAAATAGCAATGCACAATTGCAATAAAGATAAGAAAGCTGAGCTTTACCACGACTTTATAAGGTAGCAATAATTATAGACGATAAACTATTTCTGTGTGGTAAAACAGTGAATCTAAATAATGTATGGCTGTGCACAAGTGATTGTCAGAGATCAGTTGCTTATTAGCTGTTATTAAATTGCTTATTGTGGAGAAAAGCAGATCTCAACAAGCATAAAAATGTTTTTTGTAAAATGTATTTTATCATATTGAAAGGAGAATAAATATCTCTAAGCTCTCAATAATCTCACACACTGTAAATGTTTGTTTATTATAGAGGTTTTAAAATAATTTTCAAACATTATGGGCCAGATTACAAGTGGCGAGCTATTAAGCACTTTTGCTCGCGTGCAAACACAGCTGGAAGTAAACTTTTTTTAATGCACACTGGTTAGCACGAGTATTTCAAGTTGAAAGTAAATTGTTTGTTTGCAAGTGAAACCCGACATGCCCTAGCTTTAGGACTTCAGATATCACTGCGTTAACGTCTTCATCCCATAGACTTCAATGGAGAGCACTTTAGAAAGAAAAAAAATTAACACTTATTGCTCTCGCTAACATGACACCAATTAAAACCTACTGCTAACACAAAGGTAGTTATAAATATTTTACAATCCAATGTTCTTAACATAGAAGACAATATTAATGACCACTGCTCATTAACCTGTCCCCCACCTAAATTGGAATGATTGACAGCCCCTATTAGCCGCAGATTGTCCACCAGTGTGCAGGGGGCATTGCACAAGCATTTCTTGGACAGGTGTGATGTCCGCTCGAGATTTGATAAATCAAGCCTGTTGTCTCCACTAAGCTAATGAACGCAAATGTATTTACTTTCAACTTGTAATACATTCACAAGTTACAAATCAAGTTTGCATAATTTATGAGAGAAAGTATTTTGTTAAACATTTATTAGATGATATGATTCTAAAAGTTTACTTAAAGGAAAGTCCAAAATATTTCTAGATGGGCAGCAAAAGTGGAGAACATTCTCATAGATAAGTAATTTGATTAAAATTTGCCTGATTAGGCATAAAATAAATTTCACTAGAAGAATATATTACAGGTCTTTTCCCATATCAGGCCAGAATATAAGTGGAGAGCTATTATTAGTGCTAGGAGCGTAAACGCGATCACAAGATCACAATGTTCTTTATGCACAAATCCAGATTACAAGTAATTTGTTTTTGAGAACTCGCATTAATTTAATGGGTTGTGTAGAGGGGTAATATTCACTTGTATTACAAGTTGAAAGTAAATGCAATCACGTGAATGCAATTGCATTTACCACTCAAACTTTTTACACAACCTTTAGCGTAAAGAGTTTGTCCAGTTGAAAAAGTTTCACTAAACTATACTACAAACCTCTAAACTGTCACTGCCCCCCCATTGCAAACTACCTCTCTATACTATTAACCCCTAATTTGCCATCCCCACACAAAGTAAAAACACTACACTAATAACCCTTAAACCACCAGCCCCCACCGCAAACTAAACCTCTACACTATTATCCCCTAATCCGTTAGCCCCCACCGCAAAGAAAAACACAACACTATTTTACACCTATTAAAATAATAAAACTTAACATTACTATTAAAATTAAAAGTCCTACAATTACCCCCTCAAAAAAAATGACATTACTAAAATCTCTACCATTAAAAAAATAATAATAATAACATTACAAAAAAATAGCAAAGCCTAACATTACAAAAAATAACAGAGAAATTACCAAAACAAAGATTTATGCCTCTTCTAATACCCAAAACAAAAAACTCAACCCAAAATAAAAAAAAAAAAACTATTCTAAAACTAAACTACAAATAACCCTTAAAAGGACCTTTTGTGGGGCATTGTCCTAAAGTGATCCAGCTCTTTTTCTGAATAAACAAACCAGATATGTGAATAATATGTTACATTCACAAACACTTACAAAGTGCTCTGGCTGTAATATTATTATGTTGCCAGGCGTTCTTGTTTGAAGTGCTAGATATGTAATGCTCATCTCGCACAACTATAGATGCTTATGACACGAATGCCCCCTAACAAACCCCTGAATAAATGAAAACCAGACACTCCTACGCAACCTCACATGCGTCTTTAAATCTAGGCCATTGACACAGACCTGCTTAGATTATATATTATTAAAAATAATAAATACAAATGTATGGCTTATTCTTGGTTTATTCTTGCAATGCAGCATATATTTAGGGTATCCTGATAGATAGATAGATAGATAGATAGATAGATAGATAGATAGATAGATAGATAGATAGTAGATAGATTGCTTTATCAGCTGCTCAACTTTTTTTAACATTGTTCGCCCATTTGCGCACACATTAAAACCTTTGCTCTCTCGCTGTCCGCATCCTCATGCAGAAAACTAGACTTTGCAAAGTTGCGAACACAGGATTGTATCCCCCATAGGCTTTAATGAAGCCTCGTTTTAAGCAAAAAAAAAATAACAACCGCCAGCTCACGCAAACATGAGCGCGATTGCAATGAGACATATTTATGTATTTAAATACATATGTATATATGTATTTATATGTCTATATATGCCTGTAAATACATATAAACACATATTAATACATATATACATATGTATAGAAAAACATGTATAAATATTTATATAGAGACATATATTTATACATGCGTTCCTATGGATGAAACCCTGTGTAAAATCACCTGACATCAATCTTTATTGCATTTTTTATTTTTTTAATAAATAGTATTATTATGGTAGTAACTGTACTTTTAACTGTATTTTTGTGTTATGTGACACTTTTTGGACTTGGGTAACCGTTAACCAAAACCCTGACGTTGCCGTAATCATTCTAGCGTAGATCGCGTTTGCATTTACTTTCAACTTGTAATTTAACTTGTGCGCAAACAGCCACAAAAGCCCGATATTGCTCTCTTGCCAAGGATAAAATGATTGATAGATAGACCCATAGATTGATTGATGGATAGACCCATAGATAGATTGATCCATAAATAGATTAATATATCCTTTCTACTATTTACTGTTAATCTTTCCGAGAGGTGTGTAATTTCTCAATATAATTCTCTATCATAAAAAAAACAACCCACCTTTAATTAGTTTATAAGGCTATGTTCATCAGGTCTTTATAACTGACAGTACTTAACTACCTAACAGGAATGCTTCTGAAATATGACCATGCTAATTAATTGATACCCTTTCAATAAAAGAAAAAAAAAATACTGTTTCCTGATAGCTTCGATAACACAAAGGAAATCTAAACTGTAACATAGAGTAAATTCTCCATTAAAATTAGCACTCATTTCATTGAGCTCAGAAGGTTAAGCCATGCCAGAATTTAAAGCATGCAGACATCATTAATCCCCTGATATTGTTGCATAGAGTTTAGAAGTGACAATTCCCAATATGTAAAAATGTGTGTGAAAAATCAAATTCTAGTCACGCACTAGGAAATTAAACCTGAGATTTGTTAATTATCGGTTAGCTAGAAAAATAAATAACAAAAGCATTTACAGCCTATTTTCAAGTTACTTTTTCACAGAAAAATTACAAGTTCAAAGAAGTTCTGCATGAACGACTGACTTGTTTGAGTTACCATGGACATGGTGTAACTTTCAGTGCATTCCATGTTTGGTAATCTGCTTTACACAAAGTAAAATAACTTTAACAAAATCCTTTTAGTTCACAGTCCGCCAGAATTTCCTCCCATTTTACTATTTGAGCCAAAACAAGTTCAAAAAGAACATTGGCAACCATATGGATTTTTGCCTGTGTTTTATTATCTATACTATGGGGAACTAAAATCATTCAGGTGTGTGAAAGATAATGTATGAAAAATAATTTTTTTTGTATTCTTTTTAATGGTTTATCTATCTATTATTTATCTTTCATCTATCTATTATTTATCTATATCTATCCGGTCTATTCCAATCCATTTGAAGAGCCAAGGAGAGTGCTTCAAATAAGTGGTTTTCAAATTGTATGTCATTTATATTTTATAAAGGCTTTGCACTTCTTTAAAGGGACAGTCTAACACCAGCATTTTTTATTGTTTTAAAAAGATAGATAATGCCTTTATTTCTCATTCCCTAGTTTTGCATAACCAACAAAGTTATATTAATACACTTTTTACCTCTGTAATTACCTTTTATCTAAGCCTCTGCAAACTGCCCCCTTATTTTAGTAATTTGACAATCTTGCATTTTAGCCAATCAGTGCTCACTCCTAGGTAACTCTACGATGCGTTAGCACAATGTTATTATATATATGACACACATGAACTAACACCCTCAAGTGGTACAAAACTGTCAAAATGTATTCAGATAAGAGGTGCCTTAAAGGTCTAAGAAATTAACATATGAGCCTACCTAGGTTTAGCTTTCAATTAAGAATACCAATAGAACAAAGCAAAATTGGTGATAAAAGTAAATTGGAAAGTTGTTTAAAATGACATGCCCTATCTGAATCATGAAAGTTTTTTTTGGACTAGACTGTCCCTTTAACTTTTTCATTCATTGAGAAACTGCAGTTTTCTAATCCATTAGAAAGAATCGGCTAGATTACGAGCTTTTCATTTTGAGCTGTGCGGGTGCTAACAAGCAGTTTATGCTCACCGCTCACATTACAGACAGCGCTGGTATTACTGGTTTTTACAACCCAGACAAGAAGTGAGCGTTGAGCAAAATTTTGCTCCTTACCGCACTCCAATACCAGCGCTGCTTACGTTATTGGTGAGCTGGTGTAACATGCTTGTGCACGATTTCCACATAGGAATCAACGGGGGAGAGCTGGCTGAAAAAAAGTCTAACACCTGCCAAAAAGCAGCGTAAAGCTCCTTAACACAGCCCCATTGATTCCTATGGGGAAATCAAAGTTTATGTTTACACCTAACACCCTAACATGAACCCCGAGTCTAAACACCCCTAATTTTACACTTATTAACTTATCTGCCGCTCCCGACATCACCGACACCTACATTATATTATTAACCCCTAATCTGCCGCTCCGGACACCCGCCGCCACCTACATTATACTTATGAACCCCTAATCTGATGCCCCCAACATCGCTGACACCTACATTATATTTATTAACCCCTAATCTGCCTTCCCCAATGTCGCCACCACTATAATAAACATATTAACCCTTAAACAGCCGCACTTCCGCATTGCAAACATTAGTTAGGTTTTATTTTACAGGTCAATTTGTCTTTATTTTAGCTAGGTAGATTATTAAATAGTTAATAACTATTTACTAACTATTCTACGTAGTTAAAAATAAATACAAACTTGCCTTTAAAATAAAAATAAACCCTAAGATAGATACAATGTAACTATTAGTTATATTGTAGCTAGTTTAGGGTTTATTTTATAGGTAAGTATTTAGATTTAAATAGGAATTATTTAGTTAATGATAGAAATTTTATTTAGATTTATTTAAATTATATTTAAATTAGGGGGATTAGGGTTAGACTTAGATTTAGGGGTTAATAACTTTAGTATAGTGGCGGCGATGTTGGGGGCGGCAGATTAGGGGTTAATAAATGTAGGTAGGTGTCGGCGATGTTAGGGACGGCAGATTAGGGGTTAATAATATTTAACTAATGTTTGCGAGGCGGGAGTGCGGCAGTTTAGGGGTTTATATATTTATTATAGCGGCGGCGATGTCCGGTTCGGCAGATTAAGGGTTAAAAATGTATTTTAGTGTTTGCGATGTAGGGTGCCTCGGTTTAGGGGTTAATAGGTAGTTTATGGGTGTTAGTGTACTTTTTAGCACTTTAGTTAAGAGTTTATGCTACGGCGTTTTTAGTGTAAAACTCTTAACTACTGACTTTAAAATGTGGTACCAGTCTTGACAGGAGAGGGCGCTTCACTTTTTGGCAGACTCGTAATACGGCGCTATGCAAGTCCCATTGAAAAAATAGGATACGCAATTGACCGTAAGTGGATTTGGGGTATTTCCAAGTCTGGCCAAAAAAGTGAGCGGTACGCCTGTACCTTCAAGACTCGTAATACCAGTGAGCTTTTAAGCCTAAACGCAAGACTCGTAATCTAGCCCAATGTTTGTGCACAGGTTTTCTAATCAATTTTCAGATTTTTTTTTTTAAGGGACATTAGACCCTGTTAGACTGTTACTGAATCAGCTTATCTATATTTACCTCTAAGTGGCGTCAACAGAGGTAATAAGGATAAGGAAACTAATCTACATTTATTTGTTTAATATAATACAACAGAAAGCTTAAATATTAGTTTGTTTGATAATAGTTTTACAATTCATAGTGGAGAAAACAACATTTTGTACATGATGAAATAACATTTTACTCATGTTTGACACTTTTGAATTTAATGTATTCCATATTATTTTTAATACAATTTTTAAAATCTAATATTTCACTTTATGCGTTAGGAAATGGGTCTTAACCAAGCAAAGCATTCATTGGACATATTTGAAGTTTTCTCTTTTAAAGGAACATTATAGTGCAAACATTAAATTCTATAATTCCTTACAGCATGTCATTTGTACGCTATTGTTCCTCCAACTCAGGGCTAGATTATAAGTGGAGCGCTGATTAGCGCTTTGCTAGAGCGCTATCTGTGCTTGAAGTAACCTTATGCTCGTATCGGGTTGTGATGGTATTATGAATTCAAAGTAAAAAGTTTTTGCTCCAGCGGTAACCTAACGAGCGCAAAAAGGCAAACTTACAACATCTCAAGCGCGATAACCTATTCCCCCATAGAATGCAATGGAGAAAAAAAGTGGAAAAAACACCATTCCCGCATGCTAACCCAAATAGCCATCATACCCCTGCTCTTATAACCCCTAAACCACCACCCATCTACATTGCAAAGTCCCACCTAAACTATAAACCCCTAAACTTTCAGCCCCACATTGCAAAGACCCAACTACACTATTAACCCCTAAATTGCCAGCCCCCCAACACAAAGTAGCCCACTAACATCTAAACCCCATAAAATAACAGCCCCTAAGGTAACCCAAGATAGACTAACCCTACCTTTTAAAAACAAAACTACCTTTAAAAAAACAAACAAATTACCCCCCCCCAACCCCATCACACCCCAAAAAAACTAAATCTAAAAATCTACTCTAAAAAGTGCTCTGAAAGGGGCATTTGGCTGGGCATTGTCCTTTACAATGGCATTTCTATAGTTTGCTGTCTAGAGGGGAAAAAAATCCCTAATAAAAAAATAAACAACAAAAAAACATAACACTAAACACCAAGATGGTACTCCCCAAAGATTAATCCTGGCGGTGGTCCTTCTTCATCCTGGCGGCAGTCCATTTACTTATTTTCATCCTGGTGGCGGTGGTGGTCTTCATCCATCTTCAACAGAGATGTCCTCTTCATGCGGTTACCAACCACACACTGAATTTTGAATGCGAGGTACCACTTTTATATAGGGGGTAGAAAAAGCTTTCATTCTATTGGCTGATTTGAATTTGAACATACAAATAAGCCAATAGGAATGCAAGGGTACCCCTATATATAAATGTTGTATCTCACATTCAAAATTCAGTGTGTGGCTGGTGACTGCATGAAGAGGACCTCTCTGTTGAAGATCGATGAAGAGAAGAAGATGGATCACCACCAGGATGAAGAACGACCACTGCCGGGATGAAGATGGAGTGCTACCACCCGGATTCATCATTGGTGAGTGCCATCTTGGGGTTTAGTGTTAGGTTTTTGTTTTTTTTGGTTGGGGGTTTTGTTTTGTTTTTTAGATTAGGGATTTTTTTTTTTAAAAAAAAATACAGTTCCACTCATATAAACACTATCTGATAAAAATTATTCATATACATTTTAAATAAAAAGTTATAAGGGTTAAAATTTATATGGTAAATGACAAGGTGTTTGAATGGATAGGGCTATAATGTATATAAACATACTATATATATATTTATATATATATATATATATATATATATATATATATATATATATACAAGTACCCTCACAAAAGTGAGTACACCCTTACATTTTTGTAAATATTTTATTATATCTTTTCATGTGACAACACTGAAGAAATGACACTTTGCTACAATGTAAAGTAGTGAGTGTACAGCCTATATAACAGTGTACATTTGCTGTCCCCTCAAAATAACTCAACACACAGTCATTAATGTCTAAACCGTTGGCAACAAAAGTGAGTACACTCCTAAGTGAAAATGTCCAAATTGGGCCCAAAGTGTCAATATTTTGTGTGGCCACCATTATTTTTTGGCACTGCCTTAACCCTCTTGGGCATGGAGTTCACCAGAGCTTCACAGGTTGCCGCTGGAGTCTTCTTCCACTCCTCCATGATGACATCATGGAGCTGGTGGATATTAGAGACCTTGCGCTCCCCCACCTTCCATTTGAGGATGCCCCACAGATGCTCAATAGGGTTTAGGTCTGCAGACATGCTTGGCCAGTCCAATAACTTTACCCTCTGCTTCTTTAGCAATGCACTGGTCATCATAGAGGTGTTTTTCGGGTCGTTATCATGTTGGAATACTGCCCTGTAGCCCAGTCTCATGCAGTCCCAGACCATGACACTCCCACCACAATGCTTGACTGTAGGCAAGACACACTTGTCTTTGTACTCCTCACCTGGTTGCCGCCACACACGCTTGACACCATCTGAACCAAATATGTTTATCTTGGTCTTATTGGACCACAGGAGATAGTTCCAGTAATCCATGTCCTTAGTCTGCTTGTCTTCAGCAAACTGTTTGCGGGCTTTCTTGTGCATCATCTTTAGAAGAGGCTTCCTTCTGGAATGACAGCCATGCAGACCAATTTGATGCAGTTTGCAGCGTATGGTCTGAGCACTGACAGGCTGACCCCCCACCCCTTCAACCTCTGCAGCAATGCTGGCAGCACTCATACATCTATTTCCCACAGACAACCTCTGGATATGACGCTGAGCACGGTGCACTCAACTTCTTTGGTTGACCATGGGCGAGGCCTGTTCTGAGTGGAACCTGTCCTGTGAAACCACTGTATGGTCTTGCCCACCATGCTGCAGCTCAGTTTTAGGGTCTTGGCAATCTTCTTAAAGCCTAGGCCAACTTTATGTAGAGAAACAATTCTTCTTTTCAGATCCTCAGAAAATTCTTTGCCATGGGTGCCATGTTGAACTTTCAGTGACCATTATGCGAGAGTGTGAGAGCGATAACACCAATTTAACACACCTGCTCCCCATTCACACCTGAGACCTTGTAACACTAACGAGTCACATGACACCGGGGAGTGAAAATGGCTAATTGGGCCAAATCGGACATTTCCACTTAGGGGTGTACTCACTTTTGTTGCCAACGGTTTAGACATTAATGGCTGTGTGTTGAGTTATTTTGAGGGGACCAGCAAATTTACACTGTTATACAGGCTGAACACTCACTACTTTACATTGTAGCAAAGTGTCATTTCTTCAGTGTTGTCATATGAAAAGATATAATAAAATATTTACAAAAATGTGAGGGGTGTAATCCCTGTTAAAACTCACTGTAAAGCATTTCTTTTAATAATAACCTTTGATTTTACATTTAATATGTATAAATATGAGTTAAATACTTTTTTTTTTATTATATTATACATGTATTTTATTATGCATATATTCAAGCGTTTTTTCAAGTCTCTAAAAGTGCTATATTCAAACCCTGGATAGCAATGCTAAAGGGACAGTGTACACCAATATTCATATAATTGCATGTAATAGACCCTACTAAAAAGAAGAATATGCACAGATACTGATCTAAAAATCCAGTATAATTTTTTTTTAAATGTACTTAGAGGTTCCCTGTTTTGCACTGTTGATAAGGTTAGGATAGGATACCCAGTGAAAGAGGCTAGGAAAGCAGGAAGAGCAGACTCCCCCCTCCCCTGCATATAAAAAGACAGATTACACAAACAGGAGTAAGCAGGAATCTGTAGACTTCAGTCTACATCTGATAATTTGGGGCTTGGTTAGGATTCTGAAAATCAGCACAATGTTATAAGAAAAAAAAACAAAAAACGATACATTGTTACAAAAACACTTCCATATGGGCTTATATAAATGGATCATCTACAAAACATTTACGCAAAGAAAAATCTAGGGTACAATTTCCCTTTAACTCACCACTTAATATCGCTCCCTGCACTATCTATTCAGAGCTTAGGAAATGCTGAAATAAATGTCGGCCCATGTTACGATTCTCTAGTAAACCTTTTTTTTACCATTCACTTGTAATACCATATTGTGCTCTATTCTTAGCACAGTGTTAGCACTAAGGATAAAGCAATCTGCACTATCAGATCTAATTCACTTGTAATGTAGCCCCTAATTTGTCAGTCTATCTGGAAGTTTTGACTGAATATTATAACTGTTTATGACTAAGTAAAAACTTCACATCTGTTAACCACATGTAATAAGCTGTTTGTATGGCAAAATAGCAACTGTATGTATGTATGTGCAATAGAATATTGTGTTTGCGTGTGTGTGTTTATGTTTACAGCACATTACATTAAAATACTTTTAAGCAGGCAGACAAAGATTTTGTGGGGATGACTGGCATACTTCCGAGGGTATCACAGAGACTCAAAGACTGCTATTAGCTTATAATAGTCACTGAGTATAATTCATCTACATTGCACCTCATTAATATGGAACAAAAGTTTTTCATTGGAACATCCACACTGGTGCTTTTGGAGTCTGGATTCGATTGACTGTTTATGTCCTAATAAATTTTACTATACCATAAGGCAACTCAGCCTGGCCCTATGTTTTCCAAAACACATTTTAAGCAATTCTAGTCTTGGACATATGCACATCCCCTAGTCGAGGCAAAGTCTTTTTATGGGTCACTGTACAGAAAGTGCATAGCATATACATAGTTTAGTGATATATATTAATAGATAGACAAGCAGTTTGATAGGCAGACATACAAACACAGACAAACAGAGAGAAAGATAGACTGAATGCAGGGCGTGGGGTTGGGAATAAAAAGCAAACATTTGAAGACAGCTCTATTATACATCTGTAGAATGCACACTCCACGTTATTTTTCTCAAGGGGTTTACTGGGGTACTCCTTCCCTCAATGTTTTTTTTTCCAGAATTAAAGGGACATAATACTCATATAACTAAATCCCTTGAAACTGATGCAGTATAACTGAAAAAACTGACAGTAAAATATCACCTGAGCATCTCTATGTAAAAAAGGAAGATATTTTACCTCACAACTTCCTCAGAGCTCAGCAGAGTAAGTTCTGTGTAAAATGTTATACTCAGCTGCAGCCCAGCTGCAGGTAAAAATTTTTTTAAAAAAATGAAGAAATGAACTGTCAGCAGCCAATCAGCATCAACAGTGCTGAGTTGAACTCTTTTACTGTGATCTCATGAGATTTCACTTAACTCTCATGAGATTTCATAGCAAACTTCCTTTAAACTGAATTGGGAAATAAGATGAGAGTGCACGTATGCTTGCCCCTTCCCGCTGTCCCGGGACAGACATACTAATATGCTGCTTAGAAATCCTTTACAATGGGATGTGGCTATCTGAGAAACTTTTGAGGTAAAATATCTTTCTTTTTTACCTAGAGATGTTCTGTGATATTTTCTAGTCAGCTTTTTACAGCTAATGCTGGCATCACTTTCAAGTGTTTAAACATTTGGTATTATGGCCCTTTATATTTACATTAGTTTATAATAAAAAACACAAATGTCAGATTATTGTTGTATAGGTCACCCTGGCTGGGTACCCCATTTATATCAATGAACCTTTAACAGTATTACAATGATTATTCATTAGGCCTCTATTTATCAAGCCGTCAACCGCAAATACGCTGGAATTCTGCAGCGTAATTGTGGAGAGCTTGATTCACATTATTTATCAAAGGCTACAGACCGGCAAAAGTAGAAATCTGTGATGTAACATACGATCCGCCGGTCTCAGTCCGACACAGATTGATGCTTACATCACTACAGATGTTCTGAATGAAAATTCGGCACTATCTGAGTCTGACTACTTTTGCTAGTTATCAAATAACTACAGGAGGCGGCGGATGCCATAGGGAATCAATGGGAGTCTGAAAGCAGCGAAAGCTCATGATTGCTGCTGCCCGATATCCTATTGATTCCTATGGAGAATAAAAGTAAAGTTTATACCTAACACCCTAACATAACCCCGAGTCTAAACACCCCTAATCTGCCACCCCCGACACCGCCGCCACCTAAATAAAAGTTATTAACCCCTATCCCGCCGCTCCCGGGACCTGCCGCAACTAAATAAACGTATTAACCCCTATCCCGCTGCTCCCGGAGCCCACCACCACCTACATTATATATTACATTATACTTATTAACCCCTAATTTGCCACCATCCCTATACCGCCGCCACCTACATAAAGTTATTAATCCCTATCCTGCCACTCCCGAAGCCCACCACAAACTGAATAAATGTATAAACCCCTAAACCGCCAGCCCCCCACAACGGCATAAACCAAATTAACCTATTAATCCCTAAACCTAACAACCGGTTAACTTTATAGTAAATATTAACTCATTCCTATCTTATAATAAATTTAAACTTACCTTTAAAATTTAATTAATCTATATTAAAACTATTAATAACCTACCCTAACTGTTATAATAAAATTACTTTAAACAATATTAAACTATTAATTAACCTACCCTAACTATTATAATAAAATTACATTAAACTATAATAAATTAGTAATTAATCTAACCTAAACTTTTATACTAAAATAACATTAAACTACAAATTAAATTAACTATATTATATATTTAAACACCTAACCCTAGTCAAATAATTTAATTCTACACTAAAAAATTACAAAGTTCCAAAAAACTAACTGTTACAAAAAATAACAAACACTAAGTTACACAAAAAAATAAACACTAAGTTACAAAAAATAAAAAATAAATTATCAAAGCTTTAAACTAATTACACCTAATCTAAAGGTGCCCTATGAAAATAAAAAAGCCCCCCAAAATAAAAAACCTAACCTACAATAAACTAACAAATAGCCCTTAAAAGGGCCTTTTGCGGGGCATTGCCCAAAAGAAATCATCTCTTTTTACCTGTAAAAAAATACAAACAACCCCCCAATAGTAAAACCAACCACCCACACAACCAACCCCCCAAATAAAAAGCTATCTAAAAAAACCTAAGCTCCCCATTGCCCTGAAAAGGGCATATGGATGGGAATTGCCCTTAAAAGGGGCATTTAGCTCTTATTGCAGGCCCAAGTCCCTAATTTAAAACTAAAACCCACCCAATACACCCTTAAAAAAATCCAAACTAACACTACCCCATGAAGATTCACTTACCGGGAGACGTCTTCATCCAAGCTGGGGCAAAGTGGGTCCTCCAGACGGGTAGAAACTCTTCATTCAAGCCGGTGCAGAAGTGGTCCTCCAGACAGGCAGAAGGTCTTCATCCAACGGCTATCTTCATCCTTTCCGGCGCGGAGCGGGTCCATCTTCAAGACAGCCGATGCAGAGCATACTCTTCCAACGACGTCTTCTTGCTGAATGAATATCACTTTAAGTGACGTCATCCAAGATGGC
Source organism: Bombina bombina (assembly GCF_027579735.1). Lineage (NCBI taxonomy): Eukaryota > Metazoa > Chordata > Amphibia > Anura > Bombinatoridae > Bombina > Bombina bombina. The sequence continues at coordinate 958,000,072 of NC_069500.1, forward strand.
GTCCCTTCAATTCCGATTGGCTGATAGAATTCTATCAGCCAATCGGAATTAAGGGTAGAAAAAGTCCTATTTGCTGATGCAGATCAGCTAATAGGATTTGAATTTAAATCCTATGGGTTGGCTGAATCCAATCAGCCAATAGGGATTGAGCTTGCATTCCATTGGCTGATTGGAACAGCCAATAGAATGCCAGCTCAATCCTATACCATGAAAAAAGAGAGGGGAAACAGCTGAACCACCCCAACAGCAGCACCTTAGCCACCCCCTTAAAGGGACATAAAACCCAATTGTTTTCTTTCATGATTAAGACATAAAATTTTAAATCAACTTTCTAATTTACATGTATTATTATATTTTCTTTTGTTTTCTTGTTATCCTTTGTTGAAAGCAGAAATGTAAGCTCAAGAAGTGTGCACGTGTCTGCAGCACTATATGGCAGCAGTTTTTGCAGACATTAGCATTATACATTAGCAGGAGCACTAGATGGGCAGCACTATTTCCTGTCATGTAGGGCTTCAGGCATGTATGTGCATGCTACCATACCATGTATCACTTCAACAAAGAATAACATGAGAATGAAATGAATTTGATCATAGAAGTAAATTGGAAACTTTTAAAAATGGTATCCTCTATCTGAATCATGAAAGAGAAAAAATTTGGGTTTAAGTGTCCCTTTAAATTACAATCGATGTGTCAAAAAATCAGCAAAAGCTGTACGAGAGATGCAATTTTGCAAATGATTCTTTTTGCCTGTATATTTATATGCAGTGGATTTCTTTCTACATTCAGAATAATAGAACATTAGCCCTTTTTATATAACATTTTAACAACCTCATAATGTTCAAAAATACTTTTTTTCATTTAGTATAGATATGTAGACAGTCATATTGTTTATATAGTAATATGCAAGTTGCTTATTTTGTCCCATGTTTAATGGCTTCCATATGCTTATGAGTTATCCTAAAGAGTGTTTACAATTAAGTAATTTATTTTTAAAGCCTAAACAAATATTTTGGGCAAACTACAGTCACCATTTTTGTACAGAACTAACAGATACAGATGCTGCAGCATTCTGAACTGGTTTCAAACACCTCAAACTTTATTTGTGCAGCTTAAAGTCAAAATTAATATTATATTATTTCTGTAGCACTTTTCTTTTCAAGGGACTAAACTTATCTGGTCTGAGGAAAATGAAAAATTGTTATTATTACAGCCTTAAAGGGACAGTATACTATAAAATTGTTTTTCCCTTCAATGTGTTTTACAATTACTTTTTTTTACCAGCTGCAGAGTATAAAATGTATGAGATTTGCTTTTTTAAGGCTTATTTGTGTATATGAATTAGCTGATTTTGTGTTTTGAAGCCACAACCTAATAAAATGGGTTGATCTTGTAGGTATAATCAGATCTCATTACTTTATCAAATTGTGTACATATACCTGCTTCTTTATCTTATATCTGTCCATAAACCAATCACCATACTGAGAGAACAATGGAGAATTAACATTGTATTGGCCTTATCTGTTTCTATTACCCACTGTGAGTGTAATTTCTAATACTGGCTGTGTTAACTTTCAGGATGGGTGGGGATACCACAGGCTAAATAAACTATTTCAAATTCAATATAAGGGTAAAGTAAATACTTGTAAACAATTTAATACACTCCAGCAGGTAAAGAGGATCATTGGGAACAAATTAAAGGGGAGAAAATTTTAGAGTAAACTGTCCCTGTCTATCTATCAAGTTTTGTAGTACATAAACAGGGAAAGCAGTTTAGGGGGCGACGACAGAGAATGAAAGTATATTGGAAAGAACATAGAGTAGAGGAATTTGAAGGAACAATAAAGATAACATTTTCAGGGAGAAACAGGACAATAGTGGCTATTTTTATCAAAATAACTAAGAGTGATGGACTTGAAATGGACTTACCTGGATAACAACCTGCAACCATGAGGTTTGAATAGGTACTACAGTTCTAAAAACACTTAAAGGCCATATCTTTTCTGCACCTGGAGCTTTGGAAAAGGCGGTGTAATCAAATCCTTAAAGGGACATTAAATTCAATGTTTTATTTATGGGTCAGAAAATATTTACCACATTTCAAAAGCTCTGCATTCAGCAAAAAAATGTTTTAAAAGTATGTTAAACTATCATTTCATTTGAAATAATATAAATAGTTTAGAAGGACCAGGAAACACCATTTGAAAAGCTGCTCGAATGTTTGCCTTACTTCCTTAGCTTTTGGCCAATTAAGGATAGATATAGAATAAGCTCCTGCACAATGCAGTGCACATATCAACCAATCATTGTGCTGCATGCAAGGATCTCTGCATTAAGGTATACCTTAAACAATTGCAAGCAAGGAATTTAATTTAAGACAGCATTTCTTACTCAAATTATGCCTAGGAACAAACACAAGAATTTTGAGGGTATCTACCGTATCTCCAGGGTGTATCTTCTATTTTGCTTTTTTTACTGCATTAAGGTGAAGCACATTAGCTATTGTATGATCTTCATACACAATATGGTCAAAAGGATGTAGACACCCCTACTAACTATTGAGTTCAGGAGTTTCAGACACACCACATTGAAAACAGGTGCATACAATCCAACATATAGCCATGAAATCTCCAAAGGAAAAACATTGGCTGTAACAATTACGAGTGGAGCATTATCGTTAGCATAACTCAAACAGTAACACTAATCTATTCTATTAACCCCTAAACCACCACACACCCACATTGCAAACTAATCCTCTACACTATTAACCTCAAAAAAGCAAGACCCCCACGTTCCAAACTACCCCTCTACATTATTAACTCATAAACCACCATACCCCTACACCACAAACTAGACCTCTACACTATAAATCCCTAAACTACCACACCGCCACATTGAAAACTACCCCTCTACTCTATTAACCCTCAAATTACCAGACACCACTGCAAAATACCCAATAACATCTAAACCCCCTAATCAGCTAACCCCTCTAACCTAACCTTAAGTTACCCAAAACAATAACTAAAATAGTAATTTTAGAGCAATTTTTTTTAAATAGACTTTTTTTGGGGGGGAAGGGTAACTTTGAGATTGGTGTTGGGTTTTGTTTTAATTGAAAAAGAGCTAAGTCACTTTAGGGCAATGCCTTACAAAAAAGCCATTTTAAGGGCTATTGTTGTAGTTTAGTATTAGTATAGGTTTTTTTTATTTTGGGGTGGGGTTTTTTTTTATTCGGTTTTAGAAAAGTCAAAACAGTTTTTTGGTTTTTTTTGGTCATTTCTTTTTTCTGTAATGGTATTTTTTTCTGTAATGGTATTTTTTTTTATTTTCTGTAATGTTAAATTATTTTATTTTTCAGGAAAGGTTAGTTTGTTTTTCAGGTAAGGTTAGGTTTTTTTTATTTTTAAAGGTTCTGTTAAGTTTTTTTTAAGGTAAGGTTAGTTTTTTTCAGGTAAGATTAGTTTTTTTGAGGGGTAACTTAGGAGGGGTATCTGGTTAGCGGGACTAGCTGGTTACAGGTTTAGCTGTTAGTGGGTATTTTGCGGTGGGGTTGTGGCATTCTAGGGGTTAATAGAGTAGAGTGGACTTTGAGTTGGACTATGCAGGGGGTTAGGGGTTAATAGTGTAGGGGGGACTTTTCCTGGGTGTGCTATGTGGTGGGTTAGGGATTATTAGAGTACGGGAATTATGGTGATTTGGGTTCGCGTGTGAGTATGGATGTTAGTTTTTTTTTTTACTTTTCCTCTCTCTATTGAAGTCAATGAGAGAGCACTTATATTATAACTTCTGCTCTTTGTGCGCATCAGATTAGTGCACAAGCAAAAAATATTTACTTTTACCCTGTAATACAGGTGCTAACCCGATGCACGTAAAAAACAAAAGTTGAGCAGAGTTAGTACGCGAGTGAGAGCGGTAATTACCGCTCCTCTCGTAATCTAGCCCATAGTGTGTAAAATCACTTATCATCTTTTGCATCACTTGAAACAGAGATCCAAACAGCTTCTGGAAGCAACATAAGCACAAGACCTGTGTGTCAGGAGCTTCATGAAATATGTTTCCTTGGCTGAGCTGGCTAAAGTGGTTATATCTCACACCAACACTGGAGTAATGGAAACATGTTCTCTGGAGTGGCAAATCAAGCTCTGTTATCTGGCAGTCTTATATAAGAATCTGGGTGTGGCATATGCCAGGAGAAAGCCACCTACCAGAATGCATAGTGCCTACTGTAAAGTTTGGTGGAGGAGGGATATATTGTCGTGGGGACTTTTTTTTCAGGGTATGGGGCTAGACCCCATAGTTCCAATACCAAATCATCTTAAGGGGACAGTAAACCTTAAAAAAAAAGTGTTATATAATTCTGCACATAGTGGCAGAATTATATAACATTACATTAGCCAAACGTTTTAAATCATAATGTTTGCCTTTTTATTTTTAAAAAATATCGCCGTTTTACAGACCCTCTCTCTGGGCTCTGCTGAGCGGGTCTGTTTAGTTTTTACTGAGTCGCATCGGGCCATCTGTATAGTCACAGCCCGGGCCCGACCGTGCCATTAGACTCAATGCAGCTCGCTCCCTCTGTCAGACAGAGCAGGAGCGAGCTGCATGTGTCTAATGGCGCGGTCGGTCCGGGCTGTGACTATACACGGCCCGATGCGCTCAGTAAAAACAAACAGACCCGCTCAGCAGAGCCCAGAGAGCGGGTCTGTAAAACTGCGATATTTTTTAAAAATAAAAAGGGCAACATTATGATTTAAAACATTTGGCTAATGTAATGTTATATAATTCTGCACTATGTGCAGAATTATTATAACATTTTTTTTAAGGTTTACTGACCCTTTTAATACTACAGGACACAAACACATTTTAGGACAGTTAGACACTTCCAACTTTGGACTAGAATATGAGTGGAGCAGTAGTTTGTCCCTCCCAGTCACACGTTAACTCTGCTAGACTGAAGTTTTTTGCGCTTGTCAGGTAGTGTGCTTATTACAAATTGAAAGTAAAATGTTTTCATACAAGCAACAACACGGAAGCAAATATCGCAACCATGTTAACGTATTCCGCCATAGACTTCAATGGAATGCGAAAAGTGGAAAAAAAAACTAACACCATTAATCATGCCAAAACCTGATTGCATTTTCTCAAGTGCACCAACCCGACATACATATTAATTCTTCACATTCCAAGGTTCTTCACATAGCCAAATATATTCTCTTTAGTCTTAAATAAATATGGTTATATAATGTATATATATATATATATATATATATATATATATATAATATATATATATATATAGGTCTGATGGTATTTTAGTACTATATTGATTTAATGCCCCCACTGTTACCTGTAACACATATAATAGACTATGCACAGTGTTCCTTCTTTTTGGGCTATATTTGTAATACACAGAGGAAAAGGAGAATGTAACACTACTGTAGTAAATAAAATAAGCTCTTGCTTTTTTGAAAAAGAGTGTGAGTTCCTTAATTTTTTTTGTTAATATATTTTGTTAAATATCCAGGAAATTAATTTTCTCCATGCATAAGAAAGGTTAATAAATGTTATTTGGATAGAGCAAAAACATGCCACTCGATAACAGGCATGACTAAACTGATTTACTTTTGGCTGTTGTAGAGCTAAAACCTGTGCTTATTTAAATGAGGTAGGCTATTTTATAACTTGCAGATTCTGGGAGTTTTTATAGCCATGAAAGTTTGGTGACCTTTAGCTAATTATGCATTAAAGGGATATTAAGCAGTGCTCCTTCAGTAAAAAAAGAAAAAAGTTAAATCAAAGTAAGCCTAAAATGAAGAAGATTGCGTAAAAAACATTTTTTTCTTGCATAATGAGCACTTAGAAATTCTCAGTGTAGCCCCTGTCCTCAGGTTGGGGTATGGGAGCTGACATGTTTGAAACCTAGGTTACATTGTGACTGATCTAGGCATGAGCAAGTCTGAATCCCTGTTATCTAGTTTATTCACTTAATAGTAACCAGCCTAGAAGTTTTATGACATCAGACTAAGATAAACCTTCCTGCAGAGGTCCTCTCCTCCTTGTAAAGCTGTGACAGGAAGTAAAGGACACTGCACAAACATAAGGGAAAAAAATAAACAAAAAGATAAAATCCATCCATTTAAATAGACAAATAATCCATATTGCAATTATTTGCTGCAAATCTATATTCAATATGCTTGTTAATTTAATAAGTTCTGATATATTGTATAGGGGCTTGGGGCCCCAATTCTCTTGTAAGGTCCCTCATAAGAATTGTAAAAAGGCAAATTTTATCTTGAAAGCTTTTTATCTCTCTAAGCAGGATCCAGATGTGGAGAGATATCCTAATTACAATATAATGCAAAAAATCCCCCAAAAAAATGTAGTTTGTATTTAATTTTGTTCCATTCTAGTTTGTGACTACATTTCCATTGTCAATTTATCTAAAAATAGAGAGTTGCACAGATAAGTACCCTTGCTCCTATACAACCCTGCTCCCACAAGCAGGTAGATGATATAGAAAAAAGAAAAGGATAGGTATAAGAGCACTACCAGCTATAAGAGTTAGAGATAAAATAAGTTAAAATTATGTGTAGGATATAAAGAATAACATCAGTGATAGAATTAAATATTTATTATAACAAACGCTATGGGCTAGATTTAACAAGCAGCGGATGATGTTTTCTCCGCCTGAAGTTTCGCAGGAAACTTAAGTTAAGAAGAAGCGGTCATAAGACCGCTGCTTCTTAACTTATTCGCCACCTTTTAGGTGGCAGACTGCAATCATCCTGATCCGATTGGGATGTTTGACACCCCCTGGGGCGGCATTGCACAAGCATTTCACAAGAAATACTTGTGCAATGTAAGCCTAATATTTAGCAATGTCGGGCAGACATCATTCGCTACAGCGAATCATGTCCGCCCGGGGATTTAATAAATTGACTCCTAAGTATGTACTCTACAGGATATAAAGAATAATATCAGTGATAGAATAAAATATTTATTATAACAAACGCTATGGATTCTATTTAACAAGGTCTGGTGACCTGATCTGACAATGTGGATCAGGTCCGCCAGACCTCACTGAATACAGAGAGCAATACGCTGGTGCCACGCCCGCCACCCTGCAGACTCGTGGCCAATGGGCCGCCAGCAGGGGGTGTCAATCAACCCGATCGTACTCGATCGGGTTGATTTCCGGCGATGTCTGTCTGCCTGCTCAGAGCAGGCGGACAGGTTATGGAGCAGCGGTCTTTGTGACCGCTGCTTCATAACTGCTGTTTCTGGCGAGTCTGAAGACTCGCCAGAAACACGGCCCATCAAGCTGCTTTCAGAGCTTGATAGATATTTCCCATTGTATGTACTTTATGTGACCGGTCACAAAGCTAATGTAAAAAAAATATCGCTAAGAGTACAAGCCGAAGATACAAGGTATTTCAAGTATAGGTGTTGTAGCCCTGATTTTCACTGAGCAAAACCGTTTGAATATCAGTCCCTTAGTCATTAGGTGACTAAGGGACTGATATTGAAAAGCTCTTCACTTAAGGTTAGATGATCTAAGACATCTGGTTAGTATGGAGAGATGCCTAAGAAATGTAAGAAACACAAATTTTAATTTGAAAGATATTTATCCCTCTATGCAGGGTTCTTGATGTGAAGGAGAGATTTCTACATTAAAATATAAGGTCTAAAAAAATCCTAAAGATTTTGCATGATTTTTCTCCATGCTGGCGAGTTTTTGAATATCAGGCCCTAAGACTTGAGGTTTGATATGGCTATATGATGACAGAGAGCTTTAGGAGTAAGGGTCTGATATGACTTGGCTATGTGGCTAACATAATTGCTGCAAATCCAGAAGTCCAATCTGATATTCAGTCTTAATAACAACAATAATAATAATAATAATAATAGTTATAATTAAGCAAGTATTTGTTTTTTATTTTCAAGCTTTACACGAAGATAAGACTGGCACACATTGTCATTTATAGTATTAATTAGGCACAGCGCTCAGAAAATGTTGTGAGCCCCTGCTCTAAATCATTTGCATGCTTTTCTTTTATCTTTTCCTGATTTGTTGTAACCTATACAGAATGAGATACAACACAACTTGAAGGCTCCTAGGGGCCGATTTAACAAATGGCAGGCTGACATGATTCGCTGTGGTAATCATGCCCGCCCCAACATCGCTAAATGCCAACAGCATACTCTGTCTGCATTTAACATTGTACAAGCATTTCTGGTGAAATTCTTGTGCAATGTGCCCCTGAAACATTTGCGGCCAATCGGCCGCTAGCAGGGGTATCATTTATCCCGATCGAGACGGAAATATTGGGCAGAGCAAGCAGCGTCGGCTACTTGATAAATCTCCCCCCAAGTCTTAACCTGGGGGCATATTTATCAATGTGCGAGTGGACATGATACGAAGTAGCGTATCATGTCCGCTGCACATCGATAAATGCCGGTGCAATGCCTCCCCCCTTGCAGATTTGCGGCCGCTAGCAGGGGGTGTCAATAAACCCGATCATATTCTTTAGATGCAAGGGGCATCAAGCTCCATACGGAGCCTGATACATATGCCCCTGGTCTCTAACATGGTAACCAAAAACAATTTAAAAATATAATTACCTGATAGTCTTTATAATTGATCTGCTCTGAGACTTGACAATACACTGTTCCTACATATAACAGTGTCAGTGAGTTTTATCCAGATCTGTAAAGAATGGCCCCAAAAATAGGGAACTGGCTGAAGATTGCGATAAATTGATTATGTAAGTAGTTATGAGAGTTTATAACTTGAAGTTGTGCTAAACTCATTAAAAAACTTTACAAATCACTTTATAGGTACAGAAGAATATTAGAAATCTGATTGGCTGCATTGCCCCAAGCAGTGAAGAGATTACAGATCATCCTTGGAGGCTGCAAAACTGGTATGTAGTGTGCAAAAATATACAACAAAAAGAATCACATTTTATAAAGTTCTCTACAGTTTCATTATTAGTAACCAATCTGTTTATAGTCTAATTAGCGATTAAATGGACATTCTTATGTAATTATAAGGTAATAATAAAATACTGCAATAATAAAATTCCCTGATTTATAATATTATTTTATTGTTATGTAAAATAATGTTGGTTTGGGTTTAACTTCTGAAAAGGGTTTAACACACAGTTAAACATTTACTAAGGAACCACAATGTATTGCCTGCCTGATGAACCAATCATGAGAGGCATACAGATGTAGCAGTAATCTCCGGGCATGACCTTTTTAGGCCTGGTACCACAGTGTGTCTTGTGTGCCAGCTGAACTATGTCTTTAATCATTGTTTAGAGGTAAACTACACAGTTATCAATGAGCATTCATGTACCAATATTATGCTCTAACAAATCAGAACATTATTATTACATTATAACTTTTAGGTTTAAAGTGAAAACTAACCTGTTATCTGTTTCTTTTGTTTTGTTTCCATTGCTCAGCCAACAAACCTATCTTTTTCATGTTCATTAGAAAACTTTATCAGAAAGCATGATTATTTTATCATGTAAATTCTCTTACCTAGCTAGAGATAAGCTGGGAATAAAAGTGTTTCTTTTTTAACCTGTTGACAAATTAGAAAAGAGTGATTACTTTTCCTTTTGAAACTGTAATTGGCAGAAATTCCCTACTCATTCACTGTAGCTGCAATGCCTGTAATCCTATTATTTAAATTCAATAGCTTTTGTACTCTCAGTGCTAACGTTGGCAGTGATTAAATAGCGTGATTACTGGATAGCTAACTGTAGTACGAGGTAATAAAGTACCCGTTCGCAAGGATTAAAGGGGAAATTTCCTCCAAGCAGGTAACCTTTCATAGATTAGGCAAAAATATTGAATCGTAGACTTAGATAAAGTTATATCTTAATTAAACTAAGCAGTGTATTTGTTCATGAAACAAGTTTTAATTGTGCATTTCTTAATCTGCTTTTGTAATGGAATAGTTAATTATGAGATTGTTGTCTGATTCCATAAATATGCTTTTCCCTTGCAATTTAGTTCAAAATAAGGCTTATCTTAAAGGAACAGTAAGCAGTAAAAACACCTTGGAGCGTATCATGTCCGCCTGATATCGCTGAATGCCGACAGTGTATTTAACATTGAACAAACAGTTGTAGTGAACTGCTTGTGCAATGCCGCCCTGCAGGGGGTGTCAATCAACCCGAACGTACATGATCGGGCGGATTGATGTCCACAGTCTCAGAGGTGGCAGACCAGTTAAGGAGCAGCGGTCTTAAGACTGCTGCTTCATAACTGCTGTTTCCGGCTAGCCGGAAGGCTTGCGCAGTAACAGGGACGGCCATTCAGCCCTTGATAAATTGGACCCCTTGTCATTACAAGACATTTGTGTTGTGTTGTGTTGTGTTGCTATATAATAACATATCAGCTAAGTTTTAAAGGGACAGTCTTCGTAAACATTTTTATTGTTTAAAAAGATAGATAATCCCTTTATTACCCATTCTCCAGTTTTGCATAACCAACACTGATATAATAATACAGAAACAGGTGTCCTGGCACTCCCAAAAAAACACAAGTGCGGCAAGGAAGATAAAATTTCACAGAAATTTTATTTCATCCAGTAAAAACATAAATGGATCCAACACATGAATACCATAGATAGTATAAGAACAAAAAAAAGAAATAATGACCTTGGCCCCTCTGCACCAGACGCGTTTCATGCTGAGTTAACACTTGATCACTGCTAGTAGGAGGGATCAAGGTACAAGGCTTTTAAATGTAGAAGCACCAATAGCAACACTGCTAAAATTAACCCCTAATTTTGTTCGGTTGCTGGTCTAAGGAGACAAAATTCATGACCCTAATAGATAGATTAGACTAAAGTATATTAAGGTGCTAAGGAAAAACTCCTAAGGTAAGGAGTAAAATTCCTAGTTATCAAAAATATAAAAAATATATAAAAAAATATTACATTACCTCAATTGCAAAAGGTGGTTAGTATTTAAACATATGTGATTAAAGTTTATAAAAAAAAAAAAAGGAAAAAAAGGCAATGTTTAATGTTTAATAAACACATCCACATCCATTCTAAAGTTTAGACCGTAAGGTTGTCTGGTGTTTAATTTAAGAATCCAGAATACCTCTCTTACATTAAGCTTCTTCTCCCTATTACCACCCCTCCGTCCTACTGGGACAAAATCTATTCCCTGTAATTTTAATAGAGAGCCATCTGATTTGTGTTGAGTTCTGAAATGCCTGGCTATTGGGGTTGTAGATTCAGGGTCTTCTATGGACCTAAGGTGTTCGAGAAATCTATCTCTCAGGGCTCTCTTGGTTTTGCCTGTATATTGAAGTTTACAACCCTGGCAAATTTGTAAATAGAGCACATAAGTTGTTTTACAATTGATAAAAAAAATCGAATGTCAAATGTCTTGTTGTTATCAGTGGCAGTAGCCACAATAGTTTTTCCTTGAGTAATATGTTGACAAGCCTTACATCTGGAGCCACAACATTTGTAGCAACCCTTTCATTGAGTAAACCATGTAGTGTTTACTTGTTTGGGAAGCATAGATGGAGAGAGTTCATTTCTTAGTGTTTTTGCTTTTTTGGATATAAATTTAACACCATCCTTAAAGGGACAGTATACTGTAAAATAGTTTTTCCCTTAATGTGTTTACAATTGCTTTTTTTACCAACTGCAGAGTAAAAAATGTATGAAAATTAGCTTTTTAAGGTTTATTTGTGTATATTAAAGCTCTGATTTTGTGTTTTGAAGCCACAGCCTAATAAAATAGGTTGAGCTTGTAGGTATAATCAGATCTCATTACTGTATCACATTGTGTACATATACCTGCATCTTTATCTTATATCTGTCCATAAAACAATCACCAGTACTTTTAGAGAACAATGGAAAATCAACATGTTATTACCTTATCTCTGCTATATCCCACTGGTAGTGTAATTTCTTCTGCTGGCTGTGTTTACAAAGCTTATCTATAGCTTGGACCTGCGGCCACAAACTTATAGAATAGGTGGGGATACCACATGCTAAATCAACTATTTCAAATGCCAATATAAGGGTAAAGTAGCTACTTGTTAACAATTTAATACACTCCAGCAGGTAAAGTGGATCATTGGGAACAAATTAAAGGGGAGAACATTTTTGAGTAAACTGCCCCTTTAACAATACTGGAGAGTATAGGATCGCTATGCAAGATCGGTATACATTGTTTAATCAGTTTGCAAATGACATGACTGTTATATTAATATACTTTTTTACCTCTGTGATTACCTTGTATCTAAGCCTTTTGCAGACTGCCCCCTTATCTCAGTGCTTTTTACAAACTTGCATTTCATGCAATTAGTGCTGATTTATGCATAATTTCACGTGAGTGACCACAATGTTATCTATATGGCACACATGAACTGGCACCGTCTAGCTGTGGAAAACTGTCAACATGCACTCAGATAAGAGGTAGCCTTCAAGGGCTTAAAAATTAGCATATGAACTTACCTAGGTTTAGCCTTCAACAAAGAATACCAAGAGAACAAAGTAAATGTGATGCTAAAAGTAAATTGGAAAGTTGTTTAAAATTGCATGCCTTGTCTGAATCATGAAAGTTAAATTTTGAGTTTATTGTCCCTTAAATGTTTTTTAAACAAATTAACATCCTTTTTTTGCTGCAATTATTTATCAATAGCAAACATCATCCACATCTGCATTTTATGGGGGAGCCAATCTGTGCTTTAGTCTGGAGACAACAAGGCTAGTCCTGGCTAGTACAGAGTGCATTGTTTTGCATGATTCAGAGGCATCTACTTATCAAGCCGTCAACTTACTTGCATTCGACGGCACCAATACGCTCGCCTAAGATCGCCTAACATCGCGGCCGCGGTCCTGAATACGTTCTCCAAAGTTACCAAAAAAGCTGTCAAAAAGCCATGCACCAAGTACAGGACGATGAGCAGCAGACTGTTGTTAACTAACAGTCATTGATCTCGCTGCTTTTCGGCTTTTTCCCAGCTTTATTGGTACCCTGTCACTAAACACCCACACTATACTATACTGTTTACCCCCTATACCGTCGCTCCCGGAGCTCACCGCAACTCTAATAAATGTATTAACCCCTAAACCGCCGCTCACGGACCCCGCTGCAACTAAATAAAGTGTTTAACCCCTAAACCACTGCTCCCGGAGCCCACTGCCACCTACATTATACTTATTAACCCCTAATCTGCTGCCCCCTACCGCCGACACCTACATTATACTTATTAACCCCTAAATCTGCCGCCACCTACACCGCCGCCACCTACATTATACTTATTAACCCCTAATCTGCATCCCTACATCGCCGCCACCTACCTACATTTATTAACCCCTAATCTGCCGCCCCCAACGTCGCCGCCACTATATTACATTTATTAACCCCTAAACCTAATTCTAACCCTAACCCTAAATAAATCTAAATAAATATTCCTATCATTAACTAAATTATTCCTATTTAAAACTAAATACTTACCTATAAAATAAACCCTAAGGCCTAGATTTAGAGTTGGGCGGTAGCCGTCAAAACCAGCGTTAGAGGCTCCTAACGCTGGTTTTTACCGCCCTCTGGTATTTGGAGCCAGTCATTAAAGGGTCTAACGCTCACTTTCCAGCCGCGACTTTTCCATACCGCAGATCCCCTTACGTCAATTGCGTATCCTATCTTTTCAGTGGGATCTTTCTAACGCCGGTATTTAGAGTCGTGGCTGAAGTGAGCGTTAGAAATCTAACGACAAAACTCCAGCCGCAGAAAAAAGTCAGTAGTTAAGAGCTTTCTGGGCTAACGCCGGTTTATAAAGCTCTTAACTACTGTGCTCTAAAGTACACTAACACCCATAAACTACCTATGCACCCCTAAACCGAGGTCCCCCCACATCGCCGCCACTCTATTCAAATTTTTTAACCCCTAATCTGCCGACCGCACGCCGCTGCCACCTACATTATCTCTATGAACCCCTAATCTGCTGCCCCTAACACCGCCGAACCCTATATTATATTTATTAACCCCTAATCTGCCCCCCTCACCGTCGCCTCCACCTGCCTACACTTATTAACCCCTAATCTGCCAAGCGGACCGCACCGCTACTATAATAAAGTTATTAACCCCTAATCCGCCTCACTCCCGCCTCAATAACCCTATAATAAATAGTATTAACCCCTAATCTGCCCTCCCTAACATCGCCGACACCTAACTTCAAGTATTAACCCCTAATCTGCCGATCGGAGCTCACCGCTACTCTAATAAATTTTTTAACCCCTAAAGCTAAGTCTAACCCTAACCCTAACACCCCCCTAAGTTAAATATAATTTTATTCTAACAAAATAAATTAACTCTTCTATCAAGCCGCATCTTCAATCTTCTTTCTTCCGGAGCGGAGCGGAGCCATCTTCTTCCAAGCCGACGCGGAACATCCTCTTCAACCGACGCCTACTGACGGTTCCTTTAAATGACGTCATCCAAGATGGCGTCCCTCGAATTCCGATTGGCTGATAGGATTCTATCAGCCAATCGGAATTAAGGTAGGAATATTCTGATTGGCTGATGGAATCAGCCAATCAGATTCAAGTTCAATCCGATTGGCTGATTGGATCAGCCAATCAGATTGAGCTTGCATTCTATTGGCTGTTCCGATCAGCCAATAGAATGCGAGCTCAATCTGATCAGCCAATCAGAATATTCCTACCTTAATTCCAATTGGCTGATAGAATCCCATCAGCCAATCGGAATTCGAGGGACGCCATCTTAGATGACGTCATTTAAAGGAACCGTCATTCAGCGAGTAGGCGTCGGTTGAAGAGGATGTTCTGCATCGGCTTGGAAGAAGATGGCTCCGCTCCGGAAGAAAGAAGATTGAAGATGCGGCTTGATAGAAGACTTCATCCCGATGATGGACTCCCGACTTCAGCCCGATGATGGAGTTCTTCAGCCGCCGCTTGGATCCAGACTTCAGCCCGAGGATGGACATCACTCTTCAGCCCCCCGCTTGGGCTTGGATCAAGACTTCGGACCCTCTTCTGGACAGATCGGGACCCGGTGAGGTGAAGACAAGGTAGGGAGATCTTCAGGGGCTTAGTGTTAGGTTTATTTAAGGGGGGTTTGGGTTAGATTAGGGGTATGTGGGTGGTGGGTTGTAATGTTGGGGGGGGTATTGTATGTGTTTTTTTTTACAGGCAAAAGAGCTGAATTCTTTGGGGCATGTCCCGCAAAGGGCCCTTTTCAGGGCTGGTAAGGTAAAAGAGCTTTGAACTTTTTTAATTTAGAATAGGGTAGGGCATTTTTTTATTTTGGGGGGCTTTGTTATTTTATTAGGGGGCTTAGAGTAGGTGTAATTAGTTTAAAATTGTTGTAATATTTTTCTAATGTTTGTAAATATTTTTTTATTTTTTGTAACTTAGTTCTTTTTTATTTTTTGTACTTTAGTTAGTTTATTTAATTGTATTTATTTGTAGGTATTGTATTTAATTAATTTATTGATAGTGTAGTGTTAGGTTTAATTGTAGATAATTGTAGGTATTTTATTTAATTAATTTATTGATAGTGTAGTGTTAGGTTTAATTATAGATAATTGTAGGTATTGTATTTAATTCATTTATTGATAGTGTAGTGTTAGGTTTAATTGTAACTTAGGTTAGGATTTATTTTACAGGTAATTTTGTAATTATTTTAACTATTTTAGCTATTAAATAGTTATTAACTATTTAATAGCTTATTGTACCTGGTTAAAATAAATACAAAGTTGCCTGTAAAATAAATATTAATCCTAAAATAGCTATAATATAATTTTAATTTATATTGTAGCTATATTAGGGTTTATTTTACAGGTAAGTATTTAGCTTTAAATAGGAATAATTTATTTAATAAGAGTTAATTTATTTCGTTAGATAAAAATTATATTTAACTTAGGGGGGTGTTAGTGTTAGGGTTAGACTTAGCTTTAGGGGTTAATCCATTTATTACAGTAGCGGCGAGATTCGGTCGGCAGATTAGGGGTTAATAATTGAAGTTAGGTGTCGGCGATGTTAGGGAGGGCAGATTAGGGGTTAATACAATTTATTATAGGGTTATTGAGGCGGGGAGTGAGGCGGATTAGGGGTTAATAACTTTATTATAGTAGCGGTGCGGTCCGCTCGGCAGATTAGGGGTTAATAAGTGTAGGCAGGTGGAGGCGACGTTGTGAGGGGCAGATTAGGGGTTAATAAATATAATATAGGGGTCGGCGGTGTTAGGGGCAGCAATTTAGGGGTACATAGGGATAATGTAGGTAGCGGCGGTTTACGGAGCGGCAGATTAGGGGTTAAAAAAAATATGCAGGTGTCAGCGATAGCGGGGGCGGCAGATTAGGGGTTAATAAGTGTAAGGTTAGGGGTGTTTAGACTCGGGGTACATGTTAGAGTGTTAGGTGCAGACGTAGGAAGTGTTTCCCCATAGAAAACAATGGGGCTGCGTTAAGAGCTGAACGCTGCTTTTTTGCAGGTGTTAGGTTTTTTTTCAGCTCAAAATGCCCCATTGTTTTCTATGGGGGAATCGTGCACGAGCACGTTTTTGAATCTGGCCGCGTCCGTAAGCACCGCTGGTATCTAGAGTTGCAGTGGCGTTAAATTATGCTCTACGCTCCCTTTTTGGAGCCTAACGCAGTGAAAACCCAGCCATTCTGTGAACTCTAAATACCAGCAGTATTTAAAAGGTGCGGGGGAAAAAAAGCATGCGTAGCTAACGCACCCCTTTGGCCGCCAAACTCTAAATCTAGCCGTAAGATAGCTACAATATAACTAATAGTTACATTGTATTTAGCTTAGGGTTTATTTTTATTTTACAGGCAAGTTTGTATTTATTTTAACTAGGTACAATAGTTATTAAATAGTTATTAACTATTTAATAACTTCCTAGTTAAAATAAATACAAATATACCTGTAAAATAAAACCTAACCTAAATTACAATTACAGAAGTGAGGATAGGTGTGGGATAAGCGCTCCAACAAATAGAGCTAACCAGAATAATATATATATAAAATGAAATAACAAGAGGACCCAATGTTGCTAAGAAATAAAAAGTTTTTTTATAATAAATTTATATAGCGGTTTTGGGCAAATATCATGTTAACACATACAAATTTACAGAAGATACCAGCATCTAAAACAATAAAACATCATAAATGTATTAAAAAACAAGGGGGATCGGCCGATATATTTAGGGCACAAATATAAAAGAATTCACTAGAAAAAGGAGGTATCAACGGCACTACTTAGCCTAATGTGGCTTAAATATTTCTAATTCCCTATTTAACCCCAATTGGTCCTTAATATATGTGGGGATAATTCCCCTAAGAGAATGTGGACTGCTAAAGGTGCTATGTAGTTTTCAACATGTGAAACTAGGTAGAGAGAGGCTCTAACTCGACAGACTACATGTATAGCACTCTTGGGGGTTAATATAGGGTATAATTCTGTATGGTATGAAAGACTCTATTCCTATAGGCAAAATAGAGTTACTGATGGTCTAGTGAGTTTGCGTGTTCCACGTTAAAACATAACTTTTATTGTGTCAAACTTAATAAAAATTGCTGGAAATAAATTTAAAAACACACTTAGATGCTAAAAACTCAATGGTTAGCCTGTTCTTTGTAAGTAGATTCTAGCCAGGTGGGTTCTAGGTTATGTTGGTAACCTTCTAAAGTATAATTGCAACAAGTTAGTAAACCTGATGTATATTATACTTTATATTATTATAAAGTATATTATCCACCAGTAAACAGCATTGAGGTGATATAATAGAATTAGAGCTGTATTAACCAAAGGTCAAATCACAATACACAGTAACTGTTGTGTATAACTAAGTAATGTCTTATAAAGATTATTACTATTTAAGACTACAGAATATTTTACTCTGTTAGGTCCATTACACGGATATACATACAACTTTTACAGGACCTCTTGTTATAAGTCTGCATCAGGTTTACTAACTTGTTGCAATTATACTTTAGAAGGTTACCAACATAACCTAGAACCCACCTGGCTAGAATCTACTTACAAAGAACAGGCTAACCATTGAGTTTTTTAGCATCTAAGTGTGTTTTTAAATTTATTTCCAGCAATTTTTATTAAGTTTGACACAATAAAAGTTATGTTTTAACGTGGAACACGCAAACTCACTAGACCATCAGTAACTCTATTTTGCCTATAGGAATAGAGTCTTTCATACCATACAGAATTATACCCTATATTAACCCCCAAGAGTGCTATACATGTAGTCTGTCGAGTTAGAGCCTCTCTCTACCTAGTTTCACATAAAAGAATTCACTGTTTAGAATCTACGAAAAAATAAGGTAAACAGTAAAAATTTATCTATGAATAAACTTGATTAGGACAGATAACTCTTATCACAGTAATATTAACTCGCTATATATTACCAATACTTTGATCAAACAGTTAGGTTTTCAAGCATAGTGTATGGTGAAGGCGTCTGATCTGTTAGCCGTTAAGAGTAACTGTGAGTGATGAGTCGTGAGGTTTGACGTCACGTCACCTGACTAGTAATTTTCCTCCAATCCCTGTAATGGGCCTGGACACAGTAACTTTTTTAAAAAATATCCAGTTGGAAATATACAATTGTGTCAAAGTATAATTGGTATGTAACAGTTAGTAGCGATACTTGCAAATGTCCAAAGTCCAATGGTCTTTTCCAAGTTATGTAGCAAGTTTGTTATATCAGCGGCTCTAGATTGTGCAAAATGTTGATCCGTTCTTTTTTATCTGTTTTAGGAAGTTAGTCTGTTTTTTGATAAAGCTCCTAAGCACTTTGTTGTTATCCATACTGTTGTATTAAATAGGGCTATGATGGGAGCAAGATGAAACAGAGGGGCACACAGGAATTATTCATACATCCGTCTCAGTGTTTAATCAAAGAGATAGAAATGAACCTGTTTGCAGTGCCGGTGGAACAGTTCAGCAAATGGGTGGCTTTAGATAAAGTTGGATTTGTTACACACAGGGATTATTCATATGTCTTCTCTCTATATATATCATAGAGATAGAGATGAACCTGTGAATTGTAACACTATTGACAATAAATATCAGAAAACAGAAGTAAGCAAATATACGCGTTTCGGCAGTGTTAGCTGCCTTTATCAAGAACTTTTGTAAGTTATAATTACACCTAACACTACAATATAATTAAATAAATTCCCTAAACTAAATACAATTAAATAAAATTATCTAAAGTACAAAAAAACAAACACTAAATTACAGAAAACAATAAACAAATTACAAGATTTTTAAACTAATTACACCTAATCTAATCCCCCCTAACAAAATAAAAAAGCCCCCCCAAAATAAAAAATGCCCTACACTACACTAAATTACAAATAGCCCTTAAAAGGGCCTTTTGCGGGGCATTGCCCCAAAGTAATCATCTTTTACCTGTAAAAAAAAGTACAAATCCCCCCCAACATTAAAACCCACCACCCACACAACCAACCCTACTCTAAAACCCACCCAATCCCCCCTTAAAAAAAACTAACACTAACCCCTTGAAGATCACCTTACCGTGAGAAATCTTCACCCAACCTCAACGAAGCTGGCAGAAGTTGTCCTCCAGATGGGCAGAAGTCTTCATCCAGACGGCATCTTCTATCCTCATCCATCTGGCGCGGAGCTGCTCCATCTTCTAGACATCCAACACGGAGCATCCTCTTCATCCAACGTCTTCTTGAACAATGAAGGTTCCTTTAAGTGACATCATCCAAGATGGCGTCCCTTCAATGCCGATTGGCTGATAGAATTCTATCAGCCAATCGGAACTAAGGTAGGAAAAATCCTATTGGCTGATTGCATCAATCAGCCAATAGGATTGAGCTCGCATTCTATTGGCTGATTGAAACAGCAGATTATGGGTTAATAAGTATAATGTAGGTGGAGGTGCAATCGATGTCTTCTTACTAAATGACGGTTCCTTTAAGTGAAGTCATCCAAGATGGCGTCCCTTAGATTCCGATTGGCTGATAGAATTCTATTAGCCAATCGGAATTAAGGTAGAAAAAATCCTATTGGCTGATGCAATCAGCCAATAGGATTGAAGTTCAATCCTATTGGCTGATCCAATCAGCCAATAGGATTGAGCTCGCATTCTATTGGCTGATTGGAACAGCAGATTATGGGTTAATAAGTATAATGTAGGTGGCGGTGGTGTGGGGGGGCAGATAAGGGGTGTTTAGGCTCGGGGTACATGTTAGGGTGTTAGGTGTAAACGTTACCATAGGAATCAATGGGATATCGAGCAGCAGCGAACATGAGCTTTCACTGCTTTCAGACTCCCATTGATTCCAATGGCATCCGCTGCCTCCAGGTCAGCGGATTGAAAACCAGGTACACTGGGCCGGAATAGTGGCGAGCGTACGTGGTAGAAATTTGATAACTAGCAAAAGTAGTCAGATTGTGCCGAATTTGCATCCGGAACATCTGTAGTGATGTAAGCATCGATATGTGTCGGACTGAGTCTGGCGGATCGTATGTTACGTCACAAAATTCTACTTTTGCCGGTCTGTAGGGTTTGATAACTAAGGCGAATCAGGCTCGCCACAAATACGCTGCTGAATTCCAGCGTATTTGCGGTTGACGGCTTGATAAGTAGATGCCAGAGAGAGCATATCGTTTTCAGACACTTTTAAATTCACTTCTATTTTCAAATGTGCTTCGTTCTCTTAGTATCCCTTGTTAAAAAATTAATACACACATATTATACACTAGTGGGAGCTGCTGCTAATTGGTGCCTGTAAACATTTGTCTCCTGTTATTGGCTAAATAGATATTTTCAACTTCCTTTCAGTAGTGCAATGCTGTCCCTTCAGCAATGGATAACAAGAGAATGAAGAAAATTTGATAATAGAATTAAATTGGAAAGTTATTTAAAATTGTATCTTCTATCTGAATCATAAAATATTTTTGGGGGGCTTACTATACCTTTAAGGACAAATATGTGTAAACAGGGTGCAGTTTAAGTTCTGGGAATTAGAAACTGCTCAATTTTTAGAGCTAAATTACATGGAATGAGGGCAAAATAAATAATTAAAGTATATTGTAAAGTTTTTCCATAATCCATAACTAATCCTTTTTTTTTACACAAATCCTAAGGTGTTTAATTTTCCTTATAGCCTACACTACATGATCTGTAAATTGTTTTTGATGGCCATAATATTTCATTGACAAATTTTCAAACAAATTACAGGTCTACATTTACATTTGATCCTTGTCAGAATTCAAATCAAGGACCTCAAGAATTTGTAAAACATTACAAACATTCGGCTAGATTTAGAGTTTTGTCGGTAACGACCCGCGTATCTAACGCTGGCTTTTTTCTGGCCGCACCTTTAAAATAACTCTGGTATTGAGAGTCCACAGAATGGCTGCGTTAGGCTCCAAAAAAGGAGCGTACAGCATATTTAACGCAACTGCAACTCTCGATACCAGAGTTGCTTATGGACGCAGCCAGCCTCAAAAACGTGCTCGTGCACGATTCCCCCATAGGAAACAATGGGGCTGTTTGAGCTGAAAAAAAAAACCTAACACCTGCAAAAAAGCCGTGTTCATCTCCTAACGCAGCCCCATTGTTTCCTATGGGGAAACACTTCCAACGTCTGCACCTAACACTCTAACATGTACCCCGAGTCTAAACACCCCTAACCTTACACTAATTAACCCCTATTCTGCCGCCCCCGCTATCGCTGACCCCTGCATATTATTATTAACCCCTAATCTGCCGCTCCGTAAACCGTCGCTACTTACATTATCCCTATGTACCCCTAATCTGCTGCCCCTAACACCGCCGACCCCTATATTATATTTATTAACCCCTAATCTGCCCCCCACAACGTCGCCTCCACCTGCCTACACTTATTAACCCCTAATCTGCCGAGCGGACCGCACCGCTATTATTATAAAGTTATTAACCCCTAATCCTCCTCACTAACCCTATAATAAATTGTATTAACCCCTAATCTGCCCTCCCTAACATCGCCGACACCTAACTTCAATTATTAACCCCTAATCTGCCGACTGGAGCTCACCGCTATTCTAATAAATGTATTAACCCCTAAAGCTAAATCTAACCCTAACACTAACACCCCCCTAAATTAAATATAATTTTAATCTAACGAAATTAATTAACTCTTATTAAATAAATTATTCCTATTTAAAGCTAAATACTTACCTGTAAAATAAATCCTAATATAGCTTCAATATAAATTATATTTATATTATAGCTATTTTAGGATTAATATTTATTTTACAGGTAACTTTGTATTTATTTTAACCAGGTACAATAGCTATTAAATAGTTAAGAACTATTTAATAGTTACCTAGTTAAAATAATTACAAAATTACCTGTAAAATAAATCCTAACCTAAGTTACAATTAAACCTAACACTACACTATCAATAAATTAATTAAATAAAATACCTATAATTATCTACAATTAAACCTAACACTACACTATCAATAAATAAATTAAATACAATTCCTACAAATAAATACAATGAAATAAACTAACTAAAGTACAAAAAATAAAAAAGAACTAAGTTACAAAAAATAAAAAAATATTTACAAACATTAGAAATATATTACAACAATTTTAAACTAATTACACCTACTCTAAGCCCCCTAATAAAATAACAAAGCCCCCCAAAATAAAAAAATGCCCTACCCTATTCTAAATTACTAAAGTTCAAAGCTCTTTTACCTTACCAGCCCTGAACAGGGCCATTTGCGGGGCATGCCCCAAGAAGTTCAGCTCTTTTGCCTGTAAAAAAAAACATACAATACCCCCCCCCAACATTACAACCCACCACCCACATACCCCTAATCTAACCCAAACCCCCCTTAAATAAACCTAACACTAAGCCCCTGAAGATCTCCCTACCTTGAGTCGTCTTCACCCAGCCGAGCCAAATTCTTCATCCAAGCGGAGCAAGAAGAGGTCCTCCATCCAGTAGAAGTCTTCATCCAAGCGGGGCAGAAGAGGTCTTCCATCCAATTGAAGTCTTCATCCAAGAGGCATCTTCTATCGTCATCCATCCGGAGCGGAGCGGCAGCATCCTGAAGACCTCCGACGCGGAACATCCATCCTGGCCGACGACTGAATGACGAATGACGGTTCCTTTAAATGACGTCATCCAAGATGGTGTCCCTCGAATTCCGATTGGCTGATAGGATTCTATCAGCCAATCGGAATTAAGGTAGGAATATTCTGATTGGCTGATGGAATCAGCCAATCAGAATCAAGTTCAATCCGATTGGATGATTAGATTAGGGGTATGTGGGTGGTGGGTTGTAATGTTGGGGGGGGGGTATTGTATGTTTTTTTTTACAGGCAAAAGAGCTGAACTTCTTGGGGCATGCCCCGCAAAGGGCCCTGTTCAGGGCTGGTAAGGTAAAAGAGCTTTGAACTTTAGTAATTTAGAATAGGGTAGGGCATTTTTTTATTTTGGGGGGCTTTGTTATTTTATTAGGGGGCTTAGAGTAGGTGTAATTAGTTTAAAATTGTTGTAATATATTTCTAATGTTTGTAAATATTTTTTTATTTTTTGTAACTTAGTTCTTTTTTATTTTTTGTACTTTAGTTAGTTTATTTCATTGTATTTATTTGTAGGAATTGTATTTAATTTATTTATTGATAGTGTAGTGTTAGGTTTAATTGTAACTTAGGTTAGGATTTATTTTACAGGTAAATTTGTAATTATTTTAACTATTTTAGCTATTAAATAGTTCTTAACTATTTAATAGCTATTGTACATGGTTAAAATAAATACAAAGTTACCTGTAAAATAAATATTAATCCTAAAATAGCTATAATATAATTATAATTTATATTGTAGCTATATTAGGATTTATTTTACAGGTAAGTATTTAGCTTTAAATAGCAATAATTTATTTAATAAGAGTTAATTAATTTCGTTAGATTAAAATTATATTTAACTTAGGGGGGTGTTAGTGTTAGGGTTAGACTTAGCTTTAGGGGTTAATACATTTATTAGAATAGCGGTGAGCTCCAGTCGGCAGATTAGGGGTTAATAATTTAAGTTAGGTGTTGGCGATGTTAGGGAGGGCAGATTAGGGGTTAATACTATTTATTATAGGGTTAGTGAGGCGGATTAGGGGTTAATAACTTTATTATAGTAGCGCTCAGGTCCGGTCGGCAGATTAGGGGTTAATAAGTGTAGGCAGGTGGAGGCGACGTTGAGGGGGGCAGATTAGGGGTTAATAAATATAATATAGGGGTCGGCGGTGTTAGGGGCAGCAGATTAGGGGTACATAGCTATAATGTAGGTGGCAGCTCTTTGCGGTCGGCAGATTAGGGGTTAATTATTGTAGGTAGCTGGCTGCGACGTTGTGGGGGGCAGGTTAGGGGTTAATAAATATAGGGGTCGGCAGTGTTAGGGGCAGCAGATTAGGGGTACATAAGTATAACGTAGGTGGCGGTCGGCAGATTAGGGGTTAAAAAAATTTAATCGAGTGTCGGCGATGTGGGGGGACCTCGGTTTAGGGGTACATAGGTAGTTTATGGGTGTTAGTGTACTTTAGAGTACAGTAGTTAAGAGCTTTATGAACCGGTGTTAGCCCAGAAAGCTCTTAACTACTGACTTTTTTCTGCGGCTGGAGTTTTGTCGTTAGATTTCTAACGCTCACTTCAGACACGACTCTAAATACCGGAGTTAGAAAGATCCTATTGAAAAGATAGGATACGCAATTGACGTAAGGGGATCTGCGGTATGGAAAAGTCGTGGCTGAAAAGTGAGCGTTAGACCCTTTTTTGAATGACTCCAAATACCGGCGGTAGCCTAAAACCAGCGTTAGGAGCCTCTAACGCTGGTTTTCACGGCTACCGCCAAACTCCAAATCTAGGCCATTTTTTTTTAAGATGCAGGTAATTTAATTTTTTTTATTAATTTATTTTTTTTGCATTTTTTTGTATCACCTGCAAAGCATTGCTTTGCATTTCAAATACTGCAGGGGATATTTTCTAGGCAGACATTAGGTTATTGAAAACTTTTTAAACATCTTTTGAATTCCACAAGCTAAATAAGCATTAATGTTAAAGGAACAGGCTACCCAAATACTAAATCATTTGAATGTGATGCACCATGGCCTCGATCCAATATACAGCGTCGCCCGCAGAAGCCGGCGACGCCAAAATTTGCGCGGGTTTGGTATCCTAAATACGGCGTAACCTAGAAGTTACGCTTGTATATTTCTGCCTTCGCCCATAGTTTTTTGGGCCATAGACAGGTATACCAAACCTGCGCAGTTTGGTATCCAATATACAGCGTAAGGATTCAAGTTCAATCCGATTGGCTGATTGGTTCAGCCAATCGGATTGAACTTGAATCTGATTGGCTGATTCAATCAGCCAATTAGATTTTTCCTACCTTAATTCCGATTGGCTGATAGAATCCTATCAGCCAATCGGAATTCGATGGACGCCATCTTGGATGACGTCATTTAAAGGAACCTCATTCGTCATCAAGTCGTCGTGCCGGATGGATGTTCCATGTCGCAGGAGTGAAGAAAGAAGATTGAAGATGCCGCTTGATTGAAGACATAGCCCGGATGGAAGACTTCTGCTCTGCTGCTTGATTGAAGACATCGTCCGGATGGAAGACTTCTTCTTTGCCGCTTGATTGAAGACATCGCCCGGATGGAAGACTTCTTCTCTGCCGCTTGATTGAAGACATCGCCCGGATCGGATGAAGAGTTCGGCCCGGCTGGGTGAAGACAAGTTAGGGAGATCTTCAGGGGGGTAGTGTTAGGTTTATTTAAGGGGGGTTTGGGTTAGAGTAGAGGTATGTAGGTGGTGGGTTGTAATGTTGGGGGGTGGTATTGTGTGTTTTTTTACAGGCAAAAGAGCTGATTTCTTTGGGGCATGCCCCGCAAAAAGCCCTGTTAAGGGCTGGTAAGGTAATAGAGCTGTTAACTTTTTTAATTTAGATTAGAATAGGGACATTTTTTTATTTTGGGGGGGCTTTGTTATTTTATTAGGGGGCTTAGAATAGGTGTAATTAGCTTAAAATTCTTGTAATCTTTTTTTATTTTTTGTAATTTAGTGTTTGTTTTTTGTAATTTAGTTTAGTTTATTTAATTGTATTTTAGTTTAGATATTTGTAGTTTATTTAATTTATTGATAGTGTAGGTGTATTTGTAACTTAGGTTAGGATTTATTTTACAGGTAAACTGGTAATTATTTTTAACTAGGTAGCTATTAAATAGTTATTAACTATTTAATAGCTATTGTACCTAGTTAAAATAAATTCCAAGTTACCTGTAAAATAAATATAAACCCTAAAATAGCTACAATGTAATTATTAATTATATTGTAGCTATCTTAGGGTTTATTTTATAGGTAAGTATCTAGATTTAAATAGGAATATTTTAATTAATAATATTAATATTAATTAGATTTATTTTAATAAGAATTTAGTTAGGGATTTTAGAGTTAGATAGGGTTATTATACTTAATATATATATATATATATAATATAATAACGATAATAACTATATTAACCCTAATATAATTAGGGTTAATATAGTTAATATATATAATATAATAACTATATTAACCCTAATATAATTAGGGTTAATATAGTTAATATAGCTGGCAGCGGTGTAGGGGGATTAGATTAGGGGTTAATACATTTAATATAGCTGGCGGCGGTGTAGGGGGATTAGATTAGGGGGTAATACATTTATTATAGGTAGCAGCGGTGTAGGGGGATTTAGATTAGATGCAAAAGAGCTGATTACTTTGTGACAATGCCCCGCAAAAAGCCCTTTTAAGGGCTGGTAAAAGAGCTGATTTCTTTGGGGCATGCCCCGCAAAAAGCCCTTTTAAGGGCTGGCAATAGAGCTGTTACTTTGGGGCAATGTCACGCAAAAGGCCCTTTTAAGGGCTGGTAATAGAGGGGATTACTTTAGGGGGATTAGATTAGGGGTTAATGTATTTAATATAGCTGGCGGCGGTGTAGGGGGATTAGATTAGGGGTTAATACATTTAATATAGCTGGCGGCGGTGTAGGGGGATTAGATTAGGGGTTAATGTATTTAATATAGCTGGCGGCGGTGTAGGGGGATTAAATTAGGGGTTAATAATTTTAATATAGCTGGCGGCGGGGTAGGGGGATTAGATTAGGGGTTAATAATTTTAATATAGCTGGCGGCGGGTAGGAGCTCACATTAGGGGGTAGTTTAATGTAGCTGGCGGCGGGGTAAGGGGCTCACATTAGGGGGTAGTTTAATGTAGGTGGCGGCGGGGTAGGAGATCACATTAGGGGGTAGTTTAATGTAGGTGGCGACGGGGTCCGGGAGCGGCGGTTTAGGGGTTAATAACTTTATTAGGTGGCGGCGGGGTCCAGGAGCGGCGGTTTAGGGGTTAATACATTTTTTATTATTAGGAGAGTGAGGGGATAGCGGATAGAGGGTTAGACAGGTCGGGCTATGTTTGGGAGGCGTGTTAGACAGTACGGGAGATTTAATAATTTAGTCAGGTTTTGTAGGCGCCGGCAGTTTCTAAAGTGCCGTAAGTCACTGGCGACTCCAGAAATTTGTACTTACGCAGATTTCTGGACATCGCTGGTTTGTCAGACTTACGGCACTTTAGCATCTGACGGCGCCGTATATGTGATAGCTCGAGTTGCGAGCTGAAACTACGGGCGGCGGGGGTTCCCTCGCTTGCACCGCAAACTACGATCTATATCGGATCGCGCCCTATATCTGTAAAAAGCTAGACTATAAAATATCATATGAGTATCTGTATGTAAAAATTAAGATATTTTACATTTACTTTATGTACATGTCTCAATAATCACAGTCTACCCATTTTTTATAAAGATGCTATAAGTAGCATATATTGTCTAAAGATGGTTCCACAAACATAAAAAAGGAGTTAAACATATAGGGACAGATATAAGTCCTGCTCAAAAAAAGTGCAGCTCTATAGCAGTTGTCAATGGTTACATTTGACTGTTGCCCCTGATTGGCTCAATGGTGGTTTCCTGCTTGGGAGATGCATTGCTCACTGACTTTACCTATGTGCTTAAACACATACTTATCTATGGTTAGTAATGCGAAAATAATGTCCCTTTAAGATGCTGCATTGCCCTTTTGCCTAGGTTGTCACAATTGATTGTAACATACTGACACTATTATATGTATCCTTGCTATCATGTTATAATACAAGAAAGCCCTTTTTTAAGGAGTGCTGCTGAACATGCAACTACAACTAATCCTTAGGGGTTGCGTAATATTTGTCTTTACAAGAAGCAATGTATTGTAAAAGATGACACCCAATACTTAACGGTTGATCTCCTTCAGTTGAAAATCATTTTAATCTTTGATTCTATAATCAACAATTACCTCAGAATGGTAAATATTGTCTAAAATTAAAATGCCATGGTTAGTAAAGATCAATCTGAGAATTCTAAGCAAACATAGGCCAAGTTTTCCATTGCAGTGCATGGTGTTCTTAACACTTATTATCTTGGCAAGGGCAACGAACAAAAGGTAATCTGTTTTGTTAACAACTAGTCTAGGTGTGTGCAAGCTCTAACAATATAACAAGGCTTTATTTTCAGCAGTGAAAACTCAAAAATATATACTTTGATGTTGCATATTTTTGCATTTCTGGAATACACAGGAAACTTCCAGCATTATATTCTGCAAAAGAAAGTTTGTGAAAATTAGTATAGAACATGATAGATTATAAATCAGACTCAAAAATCGAAAATGCAAAAAACACAAAGAACAGTATAGTAAATTCCAGATTACAAGTCAAACGCAAAAATAGCTAACAAAAAAACACACAAAGAACAGTATAGTACATGCCAGATTAAAAATCAAACACAAAAATGGCAAACACACAAAAAAGTACAGTATATGCCAGATTACAAATCAAACGCAAAAATGCAAAAATGGCAAATTCAAAAAACAAAAAAAACAAAAATAGTACATGCCATATTACAAGTCAAACACAAAAATAGCAAACACAAAAAAACACAACAAAACCCCCCCCAAAAAAACCAGTATAGTATATTTCAGATTACAAATCGAATGCAAAAATGGTAAACACAAAAAAACAATATAGTACATGCCAGATTACAAGTCAAATACAAAAATGGCAAACACAAAAAAAACCCCACAAAAACAATATAGTACATGCCAGATTACAAATCAAACGCAAAAATGGCAAACACAATAAAAACACAAAAAACAATATAGTACATGCCAGATTACAAGTCAAACGCAAAAATGGTAAACACAAAAAACCCCACAAAAAACAATATAGTACATGCCAGATTACAAGTCAAACGCAAAAATGGCAAACACAATAAAAACACAAAAAACAATATAGTACATGACAGATTACAAGTCAAATGCAAAAATAGTAAACACAAAAAAACAATATAGTACATGTCAGATTACAAATCAAACACAAAAAACACAAAAAAAGCAATATAGTACATACCAGATTACAAGTCAAATTCAAATGCAAAAATGGCAAACACAAAACCCCCACAAAAAAACAATATAGTACATGCCAGATTACAAGTCAAATGCAAAAATGGTAAACATAAAAAAGACACAAAAACAATATAGTACATGCCAGATTACAAGTCAAATGCAAAAATTGCAAACACAAAAAAACCCACAAAAAACAATATAGTACATGCCATATTACAAATCAAATGCAAAAATGGCAAACACAAAAAAACCCCACAAAAACAATATAGTACATGCCAGATTACAAATCAAATGCAAAAATGGCAAACACAAAAAAACACAAAAACAAAATAGTACATGCCAGATTACAAGTCAAACGCAAAAATGACAAACACAAAAAACACAAAAAAACAATATAGTACATGCCAGATAACAAGTCTAATGCAAAATGGCAAACACAAAAAAACACAAAAACAATATAGTACATTTCAGATTACAAATCAAACGCAAAAATGGCAAATGCAAAATCCCCAAAAAACAATATAGTAAATGCAAGATTACAAATCAAACGCAAAAATGGCAAACACAAAAAAACACAAAAACAATATAGTACATGCCAGATTACAAGTCAAATACAAAAATGGCAAACAAAAAACCCCCCCACAAAAACAATATAGTACATGCCAGATTACAAATCACACACAAAAATGGCAAACACTAAAAAACACAAAAAAAAAACAATATGGTACATGCCAGATTACAAATCTAATGCAAAAATGGCAAACACAAACCCCCCCACAAAAAACAATATAGTACATGCCAGATGACAAGTCAAATGCAAAAATGGCAAACACAAAAAAAGCACAAATACAATATAGTACATGCCAGATTACAAGTCAAACGCAAAAATGGCAAACACAATAAAAAACACAAAAAACAATATAGTACATGCCAGATTACAAATCAAATGCAAAAATGGCAAACACAACCCCCCCCCCCCACAAAAAAAAACAATATATAATCTGATCCTGTCTCAGAAACCACTGTTGGATTCCTGCTGCCTGATAACAGTTCTACCAAAGATAAGTGTATCTGTTGTAAATTAGCGGAGATTATATCTCCAGCTGTAGTATGTAATAGTTGTGATTATAAGCTTTTACATGCAGAGAATGTATCCATCAGTACTAGTACAATGCCTGTTGTTCCTTCAACATCTCATGTACATGATATCCCTGTGAATATAAAATATTCTATTGCTGATGTGATTCAGAAGGCTTTGTCTGCTATTCCGCCTTCTAATAAACGTAAAAGGTCTTTTAAAACCTCTCATAGAGCTGATGAAATTTCAAATCACCGAAAACATACTGAATTAACCTCCTCTGATGAGGATCTATCTGATTCAGAAGATCCTACCTCAGATATTGACACTGACAAATCTTCTTATCTCTTTAAGATGGAGTATATTCATTCCTTGTTAAAAGAGGTGTTGATTACTTTGGATATTGAGGAAACTAGTCCTCTTGATACTAAAACTAGTAAACATTTAAATTCTGTTTATAAACCTCCTGTGGTTACTCCAGAGGTTTTTCCAGTTCCTGATGCTATTTCTGATATGATTTCAAAGGAATGGAATAAGCCTGGTGCTTCTTTTATTCCTTCTTCTAGGTTCAAAAAGTTGTAGACTTTGCCAGCAGTTAGATTGGAGTTTTGGGAAAAAATCCCAAAGTTGATGGGGCTATTTCTATTCTTTCTAAACGTACTACTATGGAAGATAGTACTTCCTTTAAGGACCCTTTAGATAGGAAACTTGAATCTTATCTAAGGAAAGCTTATTTATATTATGGCTATCTTCTCAGGCCTGCCATTTCTATGGCTGATGTTGCAGCTGCATCAACTTTTTGGTTGAAAAGCTTAGCGCAACAGGAAACAGACCCTGATTTGTCTAGCATTGTTCGCTTGCTTCATCATTTTATCTGTGATGCCATTTTTGATTTCATCAAAATTGATGTTAGATCTATGTCTTTAGCTATTTTAGCTAGAATAGCTTTGTGACTCAACTATTGGAATGCTGACATGGTATCTAAGTTTAGATTACTATCTCTTTCTTTCCAAGGTAACAATTTGTTTGGTTCTCAGTTGGATTCGATTATTTCAACTGTCACTATGGGGAAGGGAGTTTTTTTACCTCAGGATAAGAGATCTAAGGGTAAAACTAAAGCTTTTAATCGTTTTCGTTCTTTTTGACAGAACAAGAAACAGAAAGCCAATCCTTTCCCCAAAGAATCTGTTCCAATTGGAAACCTTCTTCAAGTTGGAATAAATCCAAGCCGTTTAAGAAACCAAAGCCAGCCCCCAAGTCTGCATGAAGGTGCGGCCCTCATTCCAGCTCAGTTGGTGGGGGGCAGATTAAAAATTTTCCCAAAAATTTGGGCAGATTCTGTCCAAAATCATTTTGGATTCACAGTATTGTCTCTCAAGGGTATCGAATAGGATTCAGAGTAAGACCTCCTGTGAGAAGATTTTTTCTCTCACACGTCCCAATAAATCCAGTGAAGGCTCAAGCTTTTCTGAAGTGTGTTTCAGATCTAGAGTTTTCAGGGGTAATCATACCAGTTCCGTTCCAGGAACAGGGTCTGGGGTTTTATTCAAATCTGTTCATTGTCCCAAAGAAAGAAAATTCATTCACGCCAGTTCTGGATCTGAAAATTTTGAATCATTTTGTAAGAGTGCCAACTTTCAAAATGGTGATTATAAGGACTATTCTGCCTTTTGTTCAACAAGGTCATTATAGGTCCACTATAGACTTACAGGATGCATATCTTCATGTTCCGATTCATCCAGATCACTATCGGTTTCTGAGATTCTCTTTTCTAGACAAGCATTACCAATTTGTCGCTCTTTTCTTATTTGAACGATATCTTGGTACTAGCTCAGTCTTTACATTCTGCCGAATCTCACACGAATCAACTAGTGTTGTTTCTTCAAAGAGATGGTTGGAGGATCAATTTACTAAAGAGTTCCTTGATTCCTCAGACAAGGGTCACCTTTTTAGATTTCCAGATAGATTCAGTGTCCATGACTCTGTCTCTAACAGACAAGAGACAAATAAAATTGGTTTCAGCTTGTCGGAACCTTCAATCTCAATCATTCCCTTCAGTAGCTTTTTACATGGAAGTTTTAGGTCTCATGACTGCAGCATCGGACGTGATCCCCTTTGCTCGTTTTCACATGATACCTCTCTAGCTTTGTATGCTGAATCAATGGTGCAGGTACTATACAAAGATATCATAATTAATATCCTTAAATCCCAATGTTCGACTCTCTCTGACTTAGTGGTTATATCACCATTGTATAGATCAAGGGGCCTCTTTTGTTCGTCCAACCTGAACTGTGATCACAACAGATGCAAGTCTTCCAGGTTGGAGAGCTGTCTGGTGATCTCTGACAGCACAAGGGGTTTGGAAATCTCAAGAGGTGAGGTTACCAATCAATATTTTAGAACTCTGTGCTATTTTCAGGGCTCTTCAGGTTTGGCCTCTGTTGAAAAGAGAACCGTTCATTTGTTTTCAGATAGACAATATCACAACTGTGGCATATGTCAATCATCAGGGTGGGACTCACAGTTCCCTAGCTATGAAAGAAGTATCTTGGATACTTTCTTGGGCGGAATCCAGCTCTTGTCAAATTTCTGCGGTACATATCCCAGGTGTAGACAATTGGGAAGCGGATTATCTCAGCCATCAGGCTTTACATCCAGGGGAATGGTCACTTCATCCAGATGTGTTTTTTCAGATTGTTCAGATGTGGGGTCTTCCAGAAATAGATCTGATGGCTTCACATATAAATAAGAAACTTCCCAGGTACCTGTCCAGATCCAGGGATCTTCAGGCGGAGTCGGTGAATGCGTTAGCAGTTCTTTGGTTTTACCAACCTGCTTATATCTTCCCATCTCTGGTTCTTCTTCCAAGAGTGATCTCCAAGATCATCATGGAACAATTGTTTGTGTTTCTGGTAGCACCAGCATGGCCTCACAGGTTCTGGTATGCGGATCTTGTCCGGATGTCCAGTTGCCAATCTTGGCAACTTCCTTTAAGACCAGACCTTCTGTCTTTAAGGGACACTGAACCCAATTTTTTTCTTTCATGATTCAGATAGAGCATGCAATTTTAAGCCACTTTCTAATATTCCTATTATCAATTTTTCTTCGTTCTCTTGCTATCTTTATTTTAAAAAGACAACATCTAAGCTTTTTTTTATTCAGAACTCTGGACAGCACTTTTTTATTGGTGGATGAGTTTATCCACCAATCAGCAAGAACAACCCAGGTTGATCACCAAAAATGGGCCGGCATCTAACCTTACTTTCTTGCATTTCAAATAAAGAT
Organism: Bombina bombina; assembly: GCF_027579735.1. Taxonomy (NCBI): domain Eukaryota; kingdom Metazoa; phylum Chordata; class Amphibia; order Anura; family Bombinatoridae; genus Bombina; species Bombina bombina. The sequence continues at coordinate 958,033,966 of NC_069500.1, forward strand.
ACCAAGAAAATGAAGAAAATTTGATAACAGGAGTAAATTAGAAAGTTGTTTAAAATGTCATGCTCTATCTGAATCACGAAAGAAAAAAATTGGGTACAGTGTCCCTTTAAGGGCCGTTTTTCCATCAGGATCTCAAATCATTTAATTTGAAGGTATGGAAATAGAATGCCTAGTGCTTAGTCATAGAGGTTTCTCTGACTCAGTGATTAATACTATGTTACAGGCTTGTAAATCTGTTTCTAGGAAGATTTATTATCGAGTTTTGAAGACTTATATTTCATGGTGTTCTTCTCATAAATTCTCCTGGCATTCTTTTAGAATTCCTAGAATTTTACAGTTTCTGCAGGATGGTTTGGATAAGGGTTTGTCTGCAAGTTCCTTGAAGGGACAAATCTCTGCTCTTTCTGTTTTTTTTCACAGAAAGATTGCTAAACTTCCTGATATTCACTGTTTTGTACAGGCTTTGGTCCATATCAAGCCTGTCATTAAATCAATTTCTCCTCCTTTGAGTCTTAATTTGGTTTTGAAAGCATTACAGGCTCCTCCTTTTGAGCCTATGTATTCCTTAGATATTAAACTTCTTTCTTGGAAAGTGTTGTTCCTTTTGACTATCTCTTCGGCTAGAAGAGTTTCCGAATTATCTGCTCTTTCTTGTGAGTCTCCTTTTCTGATTTTCCATCAGGATAAGGCAGTTTTGCGGACTTCATTTAAATTTCTACCTAAGGTTGTGAATTCTAACAACATTAATAGGGAAATTGTTGTCCTTTCTTTGTGTCCTAATCCTAAGAATTCTTTGGAGAGATCCTTACATTCTCTGGATGTTGTAAGAGCTCTGAAATATTATGTGGAAGCTACTAAAGAATTCAGGAAGACTTCTAGTCTATTTGTTGTTTTTTCTGGTTCTAGGAAAGATCAGAAAGCTTCTGCCATTTCCTTGGCATCTTGGTTAAAGCTTTTGATTCTTCAGGCTTATTTGGAGACAGGTCAGGCCCCGCCTCAGAGAATCACAGCTCATTCTACTAGATCATTCTCCACTTCATGGGCTTTTAAGAATGAAGCTTCAGTTGATCAGATTTGTAAAGCTGCAACTTGGTCTTCATTGCATACATTTACTAAATTCTACCGTTTTGATGTATTTGCCTCTTCAGAAGCAGTTTTTGGTAGAAAAGTTCTACAAGCAACTGTTTCAGTTTGATTCATCTGCTTATGTTTTATGTTTTTTCTTTGCATTTATGAGAAAAACTAGCACCTAGATTACAAGTTTTGCGTTAGAGGCTGTGCAGTGCTAACAAGACGTTTTCCCTCACCGCTCACTTACCTGCAGTGCTGGTATTATGGGTTTTTACAAACCCGGCGTTAAAAGGCAAGAAGTGAGCATTGAGCAAAATTTTGCTCATTACCGCACTCCAATACCAGCGCTCCTTAAGTCAGCGGTAATCTGGTCATACGTGCTCGTGCACGATTTCCCCATAAGAATCAACGGGGAGAGCCGGCTGAAAAAAAGTCTAACACCTGCAAAAAAGCAGCGTAAAGCTCCGTAATGCAGCTCCATTGATTCCTATGGGGAAATAAAAGTTATGTCTACATCTAACACCCTAACATGAACCCCGAGTCTAAACACCCCTAATCTTACACTTATTAACCCTAATCTGCTGCCCCCGACATCGCTGAAACCTACATTATAATTATTAACCCCTAATGTGCCGCTCCGGACACCGCCCCCACCTACATTATATGTATTAACCCCTAAACTGCTGCCCCCAACATCGCCAACACCTACATACTATTTATTAACCCCTAATCTGCCGCCCCATATGTCGCCGCAACCTACCTACATTTATTAACCCCTAATCTGCCGCCCCATATGTCGCCGCCACTATATTAAAGTTATTAACCCCTAAACCTAAGTCTAACCCTAACCCTAACACCCCCTAACTTAAATATAATTACAATAAATCTAAATAAATATTACTATCATTAACTAAATTATTCCTATTTAAAACTAAATACCTATAAAATAAACCCTAAGCTAGCTACAATATAACTAATAGTTACATTGTATCTAGCTTAGGGTTTATTTTTATTTTACAGGCAAGTTTGTATTTATTTTAACTAGGTAGAATAGTTATTAAATAGTTATTAACTATTTAATAACTACCTAGCTAATATAAATACAAAAGTACCTGTAAAATAAAACCTAACCTAAGTTACAATAACACCTAACACTACACTATAATTAAATAAATTAACTAAATTAAATACAATTACCTAAATTAAATTAAATTAGCTAAAGTACAAAAACAAACAAACACTAAATTACAGAAAATAATAAACAAATTACAGATATTTAAACAAATTACACCTAATCTAATTGCCCTATCAAAATAAAAAGTCCCCCAAAATAAAAAAAAACCCTAGCCTAAACTACCAATAGCCCTTAAAAGGGCCTTTTGCGGGGCATTGCCCTAAAGTAATCAGCTCTTTTACCTAAAAAAAAAAATACACACAACCCCCCAACAGTAAAACCCACCACCCACACAACCAACCCCCCAAAGAAAATACTAACTAAAAAAACCTATGCTCCCCATTGCCCTGAAAAGGGCATTTAGATGGGAATTTCCCTTAAAAGGGCAGTTAGCTCTTCTGTAGCCCAAAGCCCTAACCTAAAAATAAAACCCACCCAATACACCCTTAAAAAAAACTAATACTAACCCCCTGAAGATCGACTTACCGGGAGAAGTCTTCATCCAAGCCGGGCCGAAGTCCTCAACGAGGCTGGGAGAAGTCTTCATCCAAGCCGGGCGAAGTGGTCCTCCAGATGGGCAGAAGTCTTCATCCAGATGCCATCTTTTATCTTCATCCATCCGACGTGGAGTGGGTCCATCTTCAAGACATCCGACGCGGAGCATCCTCTTCATCTGGAGTCTTCTTACTGAATGAAGGTACCTTTAAGTGACGTCATCCAAGATGGCGTTCCTTAGATTCCGATTGGCTAATAGAATTCTATCAGCCAATCAGAATTAAGGTAGAAAAAATCCTATTGGCTGATGCAATCATAGAATTCTATGAGCCAATCGGAATCTAAGGGACGCCATCTTGGATGATGTCACTTAAAGGAACCGTCATTTAGTAAGAAGACATCGATTGAAGAGGATGCTCCGCGCTGGATGTCTTGAAGATGGACCCACTCCGTGCCGGATGGATGAAGATAGAAGATGCCGTTTGGATGAAGACTTTTGCCCTTCTGGAGGACCACTTCGTCCGGCTTGGATGAAGACTTCTCCCGGTAAGTCGATCTTCAGGGGGTTAGTGTTAGGTTTTTTAATTGTGTATTGGGTGGGTTTTATTTTTAGGCAAGGGCTTTGGGCCGCAAAAGAGCTAACTGCCCTTTTAAGGGCAATGCCCATTCAAATGCCCTTTTCAGGGCAATGGGGAGCTTAGGTTTTTTTAGTTAGTATTTTATTTGGGGGGTTGGTTGTGTGGGTGGTGGGTTTTACTGTTGGGGGGGGTTGTTTGTATTATTTCTTTTCAGGTAAAAGAGCTGATTACTTTGGGGCAATGCCCCGCAAAAGGCTCTTTTAAGGGCTATTGGTAGTTTAATTTAGGCTAGGGTTTTTTTATTTTTTGGGGGGGGGCTTTTTTATTTTGATAGGGCTATTAGATTAGGTGTAATTAGTTTAATTATCTTGTAATTTGTTTGTTATTTTCTGTAATTTAGTGGGGGGGGGTTGTACTTTAGCTAATTTCATTTAATTTATTTAATTGTATTTAATTTAGTTAATTTATTTAATTATATTGTAACTTAGGTTAGGTTTTATTTTACATGTACTTTTGTATTTATTTTAGCTAGGTAGTTATTAAATAGTTAATAACTATTTAGTAACTACCTAGTTAAAATAAATACAAACTTGCCTGTAAAATAAAAATAAACCCTAAGCTAGATACAATGTAACTATTAGTTATATTGTAGCTAGCTTGGGGTTTATTTTATAGGTAAGTATTTAGTTTTAAATAGGAATAATTTAGTTAATGATAGGAATTTTATTTAGACTTATTTAAATTATATTTAAGTTAGGGGGTGTTAGGGTTAGACTTAGATTTAGGGGTTAATAACTTTAATATAGTGGCGGCGACGTTGGGGGCAGCAGATTAGGGGTTAATAAATGTAGGTAGGTGGCGTCGATGTTAGGGACGGCAGATTAGGGGTTAATAATATTTAACTAATGTTTGTGAGGCGGGAGTGCGGCGCTTTAGGGGTTAATATGTGGCGGCAACATTAGGTGCAGCAGATTAGAGGTTAATAAGTGTAGGTAGGTGGCGGCGACATTGGGGGTGGCAGATTAGGGGTTAATAAATATAATGTAGGTGTCGGCGATGTTGGAGCAGCAGATTAGGGGTTCATAAGTATAATGTAGGTGGTGGCGGTGTCCGGAGCGGCAGATTAGGGGTTAATAATGTTATTATAGTGTTTGCGATGCGGTAAGGCCAAATAATTGTGCGGTGACCCTAAACCTTCAAGACTCGTAATACCAGCGGGCAAAAAAATGCAGCGTTAGGATCTCTTAACGCTGCTTTTTCAGCCTAATGCACAACTCGTAATCTAGCCGTTAATCTTTTGGGTGTGGATTTAATTTTTGTTATCCCTCCCTCTCTAGTGACTCTTCTGTGGAGTTCCACATCTTGGGTATTGCTATCCTATACGTCACTAGCTCATGGACTCTTGCCAATTACCTGAAAGAAAACATAATTTATGTAAGAACTTACCTGATAAATTCATTTATTTCATATTGGCAAGAGTCCATGAGACCCACCATTTTTATGGTGGTTATGATTTTTTGTATAAAGCACAATTATTTCCAGTTCCTTTTTTTATGCTTTTTACTCCTTTTTCTATCACCCACTACTTGGCTATTCATTAAACTGAATTGTGGGTGTGGTGAGGGGTGTATTTATAGGCATTTTGAGGTTTGGGAAACTTTGCCCCTCCTGGTAGGATTGTATATCCCATACGTCACTAGCTCATGGACTCTTGCCAATATGAAAGAAATTAATTTATCAGGTAAGTTCTTACATAAATTATGTTTTCCTCTCTCCACTTTATAAATAAAGTAGTGGGTTAAAGGCATGTAAATTTACTTTTTGAAACTAAAGGTTGTCAGTTCGATCCTGAATTCAGGACTTGAAGCAAAATCAATTTTTCTTTTAGGATGCATCAATAACAAATTTTTATAATAAAAGTAAGTATATTATTAATGTATATTGAAAGTACCATTGTTTAATTAAAAAACAGCTGAACTGCATGATAAAGAAGAAAAATTACTTCTAAATGAGATATAAGTTTTAAGTTCCCATTAGAAGGACAGTAAGTATATTTACTGAATATCCTAGGTTGTGAGTTTGATCCCTCATAAGTTAGAAAGTGTTTTAACAAAAAGGTAATGTAATATAAATGTTTTTTAACAAGAGTGTTGATATAACATATTGTTGTAAATATTTCCTATAATAATTTTGAATGTTATTTTTTAAATCATTTTACTGTAATATCAGTGTGATACTATTGAAGGTTTATTTTTCCTTAATACAATCTTCTCAAAGATGTCACATAGTGAGGCTAATGAGCCAAATAAAGACTATCACATGTGAACAATTTCAAGAAGACCAACGGGAATTGAACGTTTGGGTATATAAAAACCTAAAGAAGTAATGAAGGATATCCTTGAAAAAGCCAAGCGTTTCTTTGGTGAAACGTACGTTGGAACGGAGTATGACATCACATTTTTGGGCGGAGATCAGCCTTCTGAACTAAGACTGCGTTCATAGACATTGTTTACAATAGGATGGTCTATGTATAAGCGGATGTTCTTGCTCTGGCTGTTTATCTCTGTAAACCCTGTGATTGTCACACTTATCTCTTAACACACTTGTTTTAAAATAAATATTTTATCGTCTATCTAACCACCTGAGTTCACTTTAGCTACTCCATTAGGAGTCGAAGCACATTCTAATCTAGAGCTTGATGTGAAGCTCTAGAATATAATTTTTCTGTTTTCTCTAAAGGGGTGTAATCCCTGTAATCATTCATCACACCTAGAAGTTGGACTGATTTACACTCTCATCACATTCACAGTCATTGGACATATCCTTGAAGCACTAACACATTGTATTTTGTTTACATTTCAGATTACAAGACAAATGCAAAAATGGCAAAACACAAAACCCCCCACAAAAAAAGAATAAAGTACATGCAAGATCACAAGTAAAATGCAAAAATGGTAAACGCAAAAAAAACACAAAAAACAATATAGTACATGCCAGATTACAAGTCAAACACAAAAATGGCAAACACAAAAAACAATATAGTACATTTCGGATTACAAGTCAAACGCAAAAATGGCAAATGCAAAATCACAAAAAAAAAAATATAGTACATGCAAGATTAGAAATCAAACGTAAAAATAGAAAATACAAGAAAACACAAAAATAGTATAATACGTGCCAGATTGCAAATCAAACGCAAAAATGGCAAACTCAAAAAAACTATATTGCACATGTCAGACTACAAGCGCAAAAATTCCAAATGTAATGAAATGCAAAAAAACAATAAAGCACTTGCCAGATTATAAATGCAAAAATGGCAAACGCATAAATACAATGTGCGTGCAACAGTAATTATGTTGGCTGTCTTGGGTCCCTTGCTTTTCTCTCTCTATATATCCTCCCTTGGAAAACTTATAGCCTCCTTTGGATTCCAGTACCACTTATATGCCGATGATACACAAATCTCTCTTTCCTCTCCTGATATCTCTCCCTCTTTACTCAACCAGATTTCCAACTGCCTCTCTGCAATTTCCTCTTGGATGTCTTCACACTACCTCCAAATTAATCTGTCCAAAATCGAGCATCTTCTTATTCCCCCTTTTCGAGACATCCAACACCTGACATTTCTCTGATGGTTGGAGACTCTATTCTCAGCACCTCACCCCAGATCCGCTGTTTTGGGGTTACACTTGACTCAGAACTCACATTTAACCCACATTTACAAACACTTACCAAATCCTGCATTTCACACCTACGCAACATTTCCAAAATTCGTCCCTTCCTTAATCAAAAAACTTCAAAAATACTTATTCATTCCCTCATTTTGTCACACATTTATTATTGCAATCTACTTCTAAATGGCCTTCCAAAACACCGCCTCTCCTCCCTCCAGTCTATTATGAATGCTTCTGCTAGACTCATCCACCTAAGTCGCCGATCTACATCAGTTGCTCCACTCTGTCAGTCTCTACACTGGCTCCCCATACACTCCAGAATACAATTTAAAGAGTTAACCCTAAGGTTACAAAGCACTCAACAGTCTAACGCCCAACTATATTTCCTCTCTCATCTTGAAATATTCCTCATCCCATCCTCTTTGATTAACCTCTGACCTACGTCTCTTCACTCCTGTTATATCTACGTCCAACTCCCGTCCAAGACTTCACACGTGCTGCTCTGACGCTGCTCCTGCCTCTGGAACTCTCTACCCCACTCCATAAGACTGTCTCCAACCTTGTATAGCTTTAGACGCTCCTTGAAAAACCACTTATTTAGAGAGTCTTACCATCTCTCCTCCAGCTCTCATCCTAACCAAACTAATACACTACTGCAACTACAACCAATGTTACAAGCTACCCCCAACCTTTTGTCTCTGCACCCTTAACCTGTAGACTGTGAGCTCTCCGGAGCATGACCCTTTTCCTCCTGTACTAGATTTATTTAGTTTTGTTATGATTTGTATTTTATCACAAATCCTTGTCATTGTATACCCATATTACAATACCCAGTGCTACGGAATTTGGCGGCGCAGACACTGCGCTCACTGAAACTAAAAATAGTTTCAATGTAGGCACATGAAAGTTAAACTGCCTCAGACCACATCTCCTTGAAAAAGTATGCATTTTCATTTACTATGTAGATTCTATAATGTATTGTATATATCCTAAAAGCTATTTATTGTTACTTTCTGTGTTTATTATTTCAAACACAAACATAAATATATTTGAAAATATATGTTTATGTTTAAAATCAACTAAATCAACATTAAATATTTATTTATTTATATATATACATATATATAAATACAAACCTATATATATATATATATATATATATATATATATATGTGTGTATATATATATATATATATATATATATATGCACACACACAATACTTTAAACAATATGCATTGTACATGACTAAGCATATAATTTAAATATTGATTAAATATAATCAATGCTACACTATTAACCCATAAACTTCCATAACTTAATACTAACTGTAGAAGCTAAGGCCCTACATATATAAATTAAATGTAGTTAATGTTGCATTAAAGGTGATTAGCAGCAAATCTACAGAGCTAGGGTCTTTATACCATCTGTTTGCTTTTTCTGGGGAAGGAAGTTACCTCAGGGTGAAGTTTGTCCAAACTGTTGTTGTACATTTGGGTGAGGCATTTGCTAATGAGTTTCAAGCTTCTATATACCACCGTGCCTAACTAATGTTATACTTCATTAAGTGGTTGTGCCCTCTGGTGATGACATTACACATGCACAAGTTTTCCAGTTCCTTAGCTAATGGACACAGCTCACTTTTATACAGACAGAATACTTTCATCCGACTTTTCTGAATAATCAAAACAAGATGGACATTGAAAGTCTTATAGTTAAAACATATACTTTATATTTTTAAAGCACTACTCACATAGAGTAGCTCATTTAGTTAATAATGTTTTGATGATTTACAAAAACCATAAAAGCAAGCCTACGTAGAGTACATACACTAAAGCAATTTTTGAGATGACTTTTACTTTTTCAAGATAGCTTTATTTGGTACTACTGTCTTTTATTATGATAGATGAATTGTTAGTTCTTCATAACCAGCTATTTAGTGCCTGGGACAGGCTTCTCATAGGAGTAATATGTGTGTGTTTTTAGATGTAAGGTTAGAGGTATTTGTTTTATAGTGCTATGCCCCACAACTGCCATGACACCAATATTTTTCTTCATTCAATTCCTTTACTCACAGCTCATTTTGATGCAAAACGTCATCATTCTTCATGTACTCCAGCTTGGCATTTGATGCATTGGCCTCTAGTTATCAAGCTCCGTACGTACCTGCCTTCGCCGGCCCCAATACGCTCGCCTAAGCTCCCCTCACATCGCCGCCGCGGACCTGAATACGCTCGCCAAATTTATAAAAAAAGCTGTCAAAAAGCCACGCACCAAGTATGGGGCGATGAGCAGCTGACTGTGATAGTTATCACTCATCCGATCTCGCTGCTCTTCGGCTTTTCTACAGCTTTATTGATAAGCTGTCACTAAGCACTCACACTATACTATACTGTTCTACCCCCTATACCGGCGCCCCTGGAGCCCCCCGCAACTAAATAAAGTTATTACCCCCTAAACCGCCGCTCCCGGACCCCACCGCAACTATAATAAATATGTTAACCCCTAAACCGCCACTCCCGGACCCCGCCGCCACCTACATAATACCTATTAACCCCTATCCTGCCCCCCCTATACCGCCGCCACCTATAATAAATTTATTAACCCCTATCCTGCGGATCCCGCCGCAACAAAATAAATTGTTTAACCCCTAAACCGCCGCTCCCGGACCCCGCCGACACTTATATTAAACTTATTAACCGCTAATCTGCCCCCCTACACCGTCGCCACCTATAATAAATTTATTAACCCCTATCCTGCCCACCCTATACCGCCGCCACCTATATTAAACTAATTAACCCCTAAACCTAAGTCTAACACTAACCCTAACACCCCCCTAACTTATATATTATTTTAATAAATCTAAATAAAAATTACTCTTATTAACTAAATTATTCCTATTTAAAACTAAATACTTACCTATAAAATAAACCCTAAGATAGCTACAATATAACTAATAATTATATTGTAGCTATTTTAGGATTTATTTTTATTTTACCGGCAAATTTAAATTTAATTTTAACTAGGTACAATAGCTATTAAATAGTTAATAACTATTTAATAGCTACCTAGATAAAATAAAGACAAATTTACCTGTAAAATAAAAACTAACCTAAGTTACAATTACACCTAACACTACACTATTATTAAATAAATTATTCCTATTTAAAACTAAATACTTACCTGTAAAATAAACCCTAAGATAGCTACAATGTAATTAATAATTACATTGTAGCTATCTTAGGATTTATATTTATTTTACAGGCAACTCCCCTAAGCAGCCCCTTTTTTCATACACAACAGTAGTAAACAACCCTTTTGAAATGAGTGGTGAGGATAAAATACTTTTTGCAAGGTAAGTGAACAATCTTACACAAGATCTAGTAATCAGAATACAAAAATATAATTCATTTTATAATCAGCATCAAGTAAACAAATGTATAAAGATAAGTGCCACAAATCAACACATAGGTATAGATTCAGACACATCTCCAGTGAATTCTCAGATGACAATGATAACCCAATTGCAGAGATAATTTATTCAAGAGAAGTAGATAAGTGCAGTAGTTTCAGAAGTAAAGGAGCAGATAGAAAACTCAGAATAACTTCATTAGGCTCTCAAGATATTAATTTGGACAATTAATGATTGTTACATTTCTTTCGCTTCATTGTAGTTCACTATCAAACACCGTCTGATTCTTACAATTTTTTCCAGTCTCCAACAATTTCTTTAAACGTTAGTATTAAAGATGTTCATGACTTACTCATTCACAATTAGTCTTCCAATATCATTGTTACCTGTAATGTGGTTCACCATAAATCTCCATTTCTTTTTGCCATAACATTTTTGAAGATGATTCATTTCTATTTATGTGTAGTTCATTTGTGCCCAGACTTTAATATCTCCCCAATTTTAGGGTGCGTTAATATTCATCAACATTCTACTTAAATTTAAATATTTTGGCCATGTTCATTACTTACAATATAATTTGCAGTGTTTGTTAAACATTCTGTGAACCTTTTGTTTAATTGTTTACTGTATTAGTTTAATTTTAAGAGAGAAATAAAACATTTGAAAAAAAAAACATCTTTATATTTATTCTCATACAGCTAGATTACAAGTTATGAGCGCTACAGGGAAATTAACAACCACAACAAAAGTTGCGTTACTTAACCCCCTATAGCGCAGCCATTACAAGTTTTTAAAAACCCGGCTTGTGCATGCAATATGGTGCTTTTAAGCTCCATATCGCACCAAAAACAAGTGCCACTATACTAACGTTATTAACCCCTATTCCCCTGCACCCCAACATTGCCCACACTATAATAAATCTATTAACCCCCATTCCTCCACTCCCTAAAATCCCTAAATAAAGCTATTAACCCATAAACCTCTGGCCTCCCACATCACTACCACTTAATAAATCTATTAACCCCTAAACCGCCAGCCCCCCACATCACAAAAATATAAATTAAACTATTAACCCCTACACCTAAACCTAATGTAACCCTTACCGTAACCGTAACCCTAAACCTAACACCCCCTAACTTTAACATAATTAAAATAGAGCTAAATTAAACTTACAATTATTAACTAAATAATTCCTATTTAAAACTAAATACATACTTACCTGTAAATTAAAACCTAAGCTAGCTACAATATAACTAATAGTTATATTGTAGCTAGCTTAGGTTTTATTTTTATTTCACAGGTAAGTTTGTATTTATTTTAACTAGGTAGACTAGTTAGTAAATAGTTATTAACTATTTAATTACTACTTAGTTAAAATAAATACAAACTTACCTGTGAAATAAAACCTAAGCTACCTTACACTAAAACCTAACATTACAAAAAATAAAAAAACACCAAAATCCCAAAAAATAAAAAAACTACCATTACAAAAAATAAACAAAATTATCCAAAAAAATAAAAATTATTCATATTCTAATACCCTTTAAAAAAAAAAAACACCCCAAAATAAAAAGTCTAATCTAATAGAATAATAATAATAATAATAATAATAATAGAATAAACTACCAAGGGCCCTTAAAAGGGCCTTTTGTAGGACATTGCCCTAAAGTTAACAGCTATTTTGCTACAAAAACAAACACCCCCTAACAGTATACAAACCCCCACCCCCAAACTACCAAGGGCCCTTAAAAGGGCCTTTTGGGGGCCCTTAAAAGGGCCTTTTTAGGGCATTGCCCTAAAGTTAACAGCTTTTTTGCTACAAAAAACAAACACCCCTAACAGTATATAACCCCCCACCCACCAAACCCACAATATAAAAATAAAGTAAAACCTAATCTACCCATTGCCCTGAAAATAGCATTTGTATGGGCATTGCCCTTAAAAGGACATTAAGCTCTTTTGCTGCCCAAGCCCTAATCTAAAAATAAAAACCAACCCCAAAACAAACAAAAAAATACATTACACAAAATAACAAATTATCAAAAATAATAAAAAAATATTCCTATTCTAATACCCATTTAAAAAAAATAAACCACCCCAAAATAAAAAACTTAATCTGGAATAAACTACCAATGGCCCTTAAAAGGGCCTTTTGTAGGGCTTTAAGCAGCTCTCATTCTATTAGCTGATTTGAATCAGCCAATAGAATGAGAGCTGCTTAAATCCTATTGGCTGATTTGAACAGCCAATAGGATTTTAGGAGCTCTAATTCCTATTGGTTGATTCAAATTTTTCAGCCAATAGGAATGCAGGGGATGCCATCTTGAATCGCGTACCTTGCATTGTAGATTCAGTTTATGGCGGCGTCCGTATGAAGAGGATGCTCCGTGCCAGATGTCTTCAGGATGGACCCGCTCCGTGTCGCCGGGATCAAGATAGAAGATGCCGCCTGGATCAAGATTGAAGAGGCCATCTGAATGAAGACTTCTCATCGCTTGGATGAGGACTTCGCCGCCGGGATGAAGATTGAAGAGGCCACCTGGATGAAGACTTCTCGCCACCTGGATGAAGATAGAAGAGGCCATCTGGATGAAGACTTCTCGCCGCCTGGATGAAGATCATTCAACCGGGACTTCGGGGGTTAGTTTTTTTAAGGGTTTTTTGGGATGGGTTTTTTTTTTAGTTTAGGGTTTTTGTCCAGCAAAAGAGCTAAATGTCCTTTTAAGGGCAATGCCCATCCAAATGCCCTTTTCATGGCAATGGGTAGCTTAGGTTTTTTTTAGAGTTAGGTTTTTTATTTTGGGGGGTTGGTTGGGTGGTGGGTTTTACTATTGGGGGTCTTTGTATTTTTTTTCACAGGTAAAAGAGCTGTTTAACTTAGGGCAATGCCCTACAAAAGGCCATTTTAAGGGCTATTGGAAGTTTATTGTAGGCTAGGGTTTTTGTTATTTTGGGTGGGCTTTTTTATTTTGATAGGGCTATTAGATTAGGTGTAATTCTTTTTTATTTTGGATAATTTCGTTTTTGTTATTTTTCGTAATTTAGTGTTTGTTATTTTTTGTAATTTAGTCTTTTTTATTTTTTGTAATTAGATAGTTTGTCATTTTTAGAGTAGTATTGGGATTTTTTTAATGTGTAGTTTAGTTTAATTTAATTGGTAGATAGTTTAATTTTAATTTAAACTTATTTTTTTTTAATTTGACAGGTAAGTTTTAATTTAATTTATGATAGGGAAATTGTAATTTTAATCTAAAGTTATAGGTGCATTAGGTTTACGGGTTACTAGTTTAATTTAGTTTATTGTGATGTGGGGGGCTTTCGGTTTAGGGGTTAATAGTTTATTTTAATATATTTCTTTGTGGGGGCTTGCTGTTTATGGGTTAATTGGTTTATTATAGTGGCGGCGGTCTAGGGCTTAATAACTTAAGTATAGTGGGGCGGACGGCAGATTAGGGGTTAATAATATTTAAATACAGGTTTGCGATGCGGGAGAGCGGCGGAATAGGGGTTAATAATTCTTTTTAGTGGCGGCGATGTCGGGAGCGGCAGATTAGGGGTTAATAAGTTTAATATAGTTTTTGCAAAGCGGGAGGGACTCAGTTTTGGGATGAATAGGTAGTTTATGGGTGTTTAGTGTACTTTGTAGCAGTTTAGTTATCAGTTTTATGTAACAGTTTTGTAGCGTAAAACTCATAACTACTGCTTTTAGATGGCGGTACGGATCTTGAGGTTTTAGGGTGTAACGCAGGTTTTTTAGCCTTACCGCAAAACTCGTAATGGCAGCGCTATGGGAATCCCATGAATAAACATAATTTTTACAAGTGCAGGACTGACATTGCGTTACAGGCTAAATAGCTTGCGGTACAGCTATACTGACAAGACTTGTAATGGCTGCAGTGCTGTTTTAACGCTGTAAGGACCGTATTTTCAGCGTTAAAAGACAAACGCACAGATTTGTTATCTAGCTGATATACTTTATGAAATCTTTGTAAAGCTATAACAATCAACATTCTAATGTTAACTATAGCTATTGCAAATGTTTTTTGTTTTGCTTCTTGTATAAAATGTTATATTCCATACCATTTTCCCAAAATCCATTTATAATTGTAAGACATAATATAGTATATTAGTGAATGTAACATTTTCAAAACAATGTTTAATATATATTTTCTTTTGAAACAGAGTGTAAAATATGTATTAAGCATAAACACAAAAATATTTAACAATATTTTTGTTCACTATGTATGTCCTCTCAGGCATCATCTTTAATATGATTTTTTGTGACTCCTCCTTCAAGAGGATGGGACATTAGCAGTCATTGAATAGTTAGACCCCAACTGCCTCAATGCAGCATTCATTACCTGAGAAAAACCTACACTAACTAAGAAACTGGGAGAATATATATATGTCCACAAAATGTTCCATTAACCTATAAGACAATGATCATTACAGTTTTTCCAGATAAATACATATATTTACTGGGTAACACGGTAGAGAAGTGGTGTCTGCCCCTGATGCCCTATGGCTGTAACATATTTCCATAAATTATGATATCATATTATGATCTCCTAAGGACCCCATGCCTAGGGAGGGTAACTTTATTTCTAAATCCGGGGGGGGGGGGGGCAGCAGTTATCTTTCAAGACCTCTAGGACATGGGGATTTAGAGCAAACACCCCCAACTCTATATTTTAACAGAACAAAACACCTGTCAAACCTACATATAAAGCATTAAATAAGCTTCCTCTTAAAAACCTCACTCTTCTTTCAGTGCCCATCTTAATTCATTCTCTGCTCGTACCAAAAGTTCAAGACCCCTTTGCCCTAAAGCTCCTGCTGTTTCTGCCTGGTAGAAAATTTGATTTATAGCAACTAAAAGACAATATTCAGCTTTTTTCACAAATTATATTTTACTCATAAAAGTAATTTAAAAATTGTGTTTTTATATTATTTTGTTTAAAGTGGTATGTGGTGTCAATATCATTCAGCTGTACTGCAATACACAGCTTTGTTGAGTTAAATTTCATGCCATTGCTGATACAGCCAGACCCCAGTTGTCTTCTCTACGTGACCAACATAAATCACTAATTAATAATTAAAAATGCTTTCAAAAGAGAAATAAATTTGTAGTACGTTCCAATAGCCATCACCCAACCAATATATATTTAATTGAATTAATACCAGAATCTGAATATTACAAGGTTGTCTGTTTTATCTTTAAGAATCAAATGTGGTTTTACATATATGTAGCTCAGTTAGCAAATTAGATCAGCTGGTGTATCATGAGGCAAATAAGTCATAGCTGAGTATTAATCCATTCTAATCTGTTCTTTTGAAAAACTCAGCTGTGAGTTTGGTGTGAAATTACTATGACTAATCAGATAGAGGCTTAATCAAAGTGTTGGGATGTTTGCATCACACAGTATTTTGTTTTTAATGACTTAACTGTGTAAAACCTCAGGGTTGGTATTAGTTTCTGCTAGATTTTTAGTAAACACTGTATCCCAAGGTGATGGCGCATAACTGGCTTGATCATGTTTCAGATCATCCTTAAGTAAAAGGCTACAATGTATTAGACACCGTAGATACCAACATTTAGTCAAACGATGCAAAGGATTAGACAGCATAGATACAAAACTTTAACCTTGGAAGCAAATCAAAATTAAATACAGCAGCATGTTCTGGAAAAAAATGATCATGGGCAAAAATCTCCTATTCCAGAGTTTTTGTGGCCGATTTAACAATGTCCGCCGCACATCGATAAATGCAGACAGCATACACTGTTGGCATTTATCATTGCACAATAATTTCTAATGAAATGCTTGGGCAATACCGCCCCCTGCAGATTCACGGCCAATCGGCCTCTAGCAGGAGGTGTCAGTCAACCTGATCATTCCGATCGTATCTGATCGGGCTGATTGCTGTTCGCCGCCTAAGAGGCTGCTTCTTAACTATTGCTTCAGGAGGACCTGAAGCGGAGTGGGTCGGAAGCAGCATCCACTGCATCATAAATCGAGCCCTTTGTTTTGAGTTGTAGCATGCAGAAACCTGCCGGATCAAGGGCACTAAATTGCACTGCACTCAGTCAACAGCTGATGGCACTTCCCTCTCTCCAGTTTGTGGTTGTTACTTGTCACTCTCCCCCTCTAACCAGAAAGTAAGGCTCATTTGCCAAATGGCATTTGGTCCCTTGCTTGCCCTCTGCTTGGCATTAAATTCATTTGACTTCTCGCCCTCAATTATGTTAGATGCTGAATTCCCTGCACACTTCACTCTCAGTTCTGAAAGATACTGAATTCCCTGTACACCTTGCCCTCAGTTCTGCTAGATGCTTAATTGCCTGCACACCTCACTCTCAGTTCTGTTAGATGCTTAATTCACTACACAACTCACCCTCAGTTCTTTTAGATGCTTAATTCACTACACAACTCACCCTCAGTTCTTTTAGATGCTTAATTCACTGCACACCTCACTCTCAGTTCTGTTAGATGCTTAATTCACTACACAACTCACCCTCAGTTCTTTTAGATGCTTAATTCACTACACAACTCACCCACAGTTCTTTTAGATGCTTAATTCACTGCACACCTCACTCTCAGTTCTGTTAGATGCTTAATTCACTACACAACTCACCCTCAGTTCTTTTAGATGCTTAATTCACTACACAACTCACCCTCAGTTCTTTTAGATGCTTAATTCACTGCACACCTCACTCTCAGTTCTGTTAGATGCTTAATTCACTGCACAACTCACTCTCAGTTCTGAAAGATACTGATTTCCCTTCACAACTCACTCTCAGTTCTGTTAGATGCTGAATTCACTGCACATCTCGCCCTCAGTTCTGCCAGATGCTTAATTCACTGCACAACTCATCTTCAGTTCTGTTAGATGCTGAATTCCCTGCACAACTCACCCTCAGTTCTGTTAGATGCTAAATTCACTGTACACTTCACCCTCAGTTCTGTTAGATGCTAAATTCACTGCACAGATCGCCCTCAGTTCTGTTAGATGCTAAATTTACTACACACCTCGCTCTCAGTTCTGTTAGATTCTAAATTCACTGCATACCTCATTCTCAGTTCTATTAGAAGCTGAATTTACTGCACATTTTGCCATCAGTTCTGTAAGATGCTGAATTCACTGCACACCTAGCTCTCTGTACTGATAGATACTAAATTCACTGCACATATCACCCTCAGTTCTGTTAGATGCTAATTTCACTGCACACATTGCTCTCAGTTCTGTTAGATGCTGAATTCACTGCACACCTAGCTCTCTGTACTGATACTAAATTCACTGCACATCTCATCCTCAGTTCTGTTAGATGCTAAATTCACTGCACACATTGCTCTGAGTTTTGTTAGATGCTGAATTCACTGCACAACTCGCCCTCAGTTCTATTAGATACTGAATTCACTGCACACCTTGCTCTTTGTACTGATAGATACTAAAGTCACTGCACATTTCACCCTTAGTTCTGTTAGATGCTGAATTCACTGCACATCTCAACCTCAGTTCTGTTAGATGTTGAATTCACTGCACGTCTCGCTCTCTGTACTGATAGATACTAAATTAATTGCACACCTCACCCTCAGTTCTGTTAGAAAATGAATTCACTGCACATCTCACCCTCAGTTCTGTTAAAAGCTGAAATCACTGCACATCTCACCCTCAGTTCTGTTAGAAGCTGAATTCACTGCACACATTGCTCTCAGTTTTGAAAGATACTGAATGTACTGCACATTTGATACAGTGTCATTTCCTAAAGTAAAGAGTGCATGATGTACATGCATAATAAAATAACTTCAGTACATTATGTAAAATTACACCACGCATTAGGATGCAGTCTGCTGTGGTTGTATGTCTAGCTTCTTATCCTTTAGAAATACCCAACTGGATGAACTATTTCAGATACTAGCCAGTGTGTAGAATCTAAACAATATGGTTGATTCTTTATAAAATTAAAAAAGGTAGCTTTCTCAGTCTATCTCGTGTTAAAGTCTTTTGCCTACTTTTTTTCCTGAGACCTAATATGTTTGAGCCTATATAACTTCTGTGTGCAATTATTATTATTTTTTTTAATTAGATGGTGTTATTGTGAGTGTTTCACAAAACAGTTAACCAGAGCTTTGAGGATGGAGTAATCATTCTAGCGGAAATCGCAATTGCGCTCAAGCGATTGCATTTACTTCCAACTTTTAATATGAGTGTAAAACCCTGCACATGTAAACAGCCATGATAAACCTCCTATTGCTCCCGCTTTACTATTAACGCACCACTCATAATCTGGCCCTAAGCATAAATAAAAATACAAATTACAATCATAATTTATATTTTGTCTTAAAAATTGTCTCCAAATTTAAAAAATAAACCATTCAATAAAGCTAATGTTAAAAGGGGTTTTCAAGTGGTTATCTAACAGGGGTATGTCTCTGATCTAAAATGAATCTGTTCCTTTATAGATGGATTAAGAGGTACTAAATATAATGGAGGAAAATGTTATTATAAATTAATGTATTAAAGAAGAGATATAATATTTTATGAATAGATCAGTTAAATATCTAAACTTGTTTAACTAAATAAGGAAGGGTAACAAGAAACATTTGTAATGTCCATGTTAGATAACCACTTGAAAACACCTTTTAACACTAGTGTAAAAAAATTGTTTATTTTTTTGGAAGCAACTTTTAAGTTAAGGAAGACATGTATGTAGTGTCATCATTCAAATCTGGAATTCCAAAATCCAGAATAATTCTGAAATCTAGACTTTTTCATAACAATAAAACTATTCAAAAAATTAAAATTTTCCCCACCAGTAAGTCACAACATGCTCTGCCTGTGTCTTTTGTTTTTATGTTCTAAAATGCAATTGATTTTTATTTAAAACAACAACAATTACATTACAATTACAGTATACTATATTTCTGATGGACCTATGTATACAAAAGTATTAAAAATACTATAATATAAATCTACCTTTAGGTTGCATGTATAAGCCTTATTATGACCTGTGAATATTGCCTAAATGACAAGATATTGTGGTTTACAGTTTGTCCCATCCCCTCTTCAATTTGTATCATTTTACAGATGTAAATACAGTAAATAAACATAATGAAATCTATATCAAAATTAAAACCTTTTCGGGGCCCGAGCAGTTTGCTTAAAGGGTTTTGTACCTGTAATAAAGTAAAAACTTTTTAAAACCCATTAATGAAACTAATATCTAGCAGAAAAAAACTTACTGCAAAAATGTATATTTAATTTATATGGATATTTTTTTTATAAAAGATTGGTACGTCTCCCTTTACAGCTGTGAGTTTTGAATTTATCTAAATTATAATCAATGGAACTGGTTTATTCAATGGAATCTTTTAACCATTCACTTCTTGACTTATAGAACAAGTTCCACTGTGAAGGATACTAGCATCACAAAAATGTGTTCTATAAATCAGTACATTCTAAAATATGCAAAAAAAAAAAAGAAAACTTGAAAACAGTTAAAGGGAAAAAAATCTGGAACAATATTATCAGCCTTGAAATAGCGAGACAAGATACTTTGCGGTAGCAATAATCTTTATAATCTAATCCTGATGATCAAAAACTCAACGGTATGGAGAGAATTCACTCTAATTCAATGGGAGCTATTTTTTAACATTATATTGAAACATATCTTCTTCAAATCCAGGACTCTGCATAGATAGATAAACAGCTCTCAAGATAAAATTTGCCTTTTTAAAATTCTTTGAATCACCACACAGTACTGACAAGACTGCTTAGGTCAGCTTGCCAGAGTGAAGAGTTTTAGATCATCAAGCCCAGGTGAAATATTCTGACCACACAACAATGATTGTCAA
The DNA here is from genome assembly GCF_027579735.1 of Bombina bombina. Lineage (NCBI taxonomy): Eukaryota > Metazoa > Chordata > Amphibia > Anura > Bombinatoridae > Bombina > Bombina bombina. The sequence goes on from NC_069500.1 coordinate 958,054,222, forward strand.
CTGAGGATTTCATATTGATTCTATGAAGATATTTCACCCAGTGGAAAGAATATATAGGAGCATTAGAATTGTTTTTTAAATGTGTAAATATGTGTCTGTTGAATATTTTATATAATTTATGTTGCCTAGCTGTGACAAATATTTTTGTGAATTTATTTAAATAAATAAAAAAATATTACAAATTAAAACCTTTCTCCTAGCTTTGAAGTTCATAAATATATAATATCCTTTATATTTTAAATAATTTATTTTACTAAATATATAAAATTAATATGGTCTTGATGAGTTAATCAATAGAATTTTCCTTTTGACTAAGAACTATCTGAAAATATCTGGATTCAGCTATTTGTGAAGAAAACATAATCTTCTCTCATGTACTGTAATGAGGAAGCTTTCAAAATATGTATATTTATCTTAAAATATGGTTCCATAGTTTGAACAGCATGTAAAATAGTAACAATAATTCATAGGTGCCTATATATTAATGTGCGAGCGGACATGATACGATGTAGCGTATCATGTCTGCCGCATCTAGAAAAATGCCGCCAACATACGCTGTCTGCATATATCATTACACAAGCAGTTCTTTTGAACTGCTTGTGCAAAACCGCCCCCTGCAGATTCACAGCCAATCGGCCGCTAGCAGGGGGTGTCAATCAGCCCGATCGTATAGGATCGGGTGGATTGATGTCTGCTGTCTCAGAGCAGGCGGACAAGTTATGGAACAGTAGTCTTTAGACCACTTCTTCATAACTACTCTTTCCGGCGAGCCTGAAGAACAGATAATTTAGCCCCATAATCTTGAGGAAAAACCCTGAAAGAAAGCCCTGGTTCTTTTGCTATTGGTGTATTCATTAAAGTGCCCTCTAACTTTGGACCTAAAATCTTATCATCTTCTTATTTGTATTTTATTACTTTAATATGGGATGCATTTACTTGGATACCATCTGGAAATAGAACCATATCCTATGGTTATTTTCTAGACAAACTATCGGAAGCTTAATTTCTCAATGAGTGTAATAAATCTTGTTTTGCATTTTCAGATTTTACAGACTTCCTTCTATTTAGTTGACTCCAGATGGTGGCTGCCTATCATTTGACATATTTATGAACAGTCTTTAGTATAGGAGTATGTGGTAATAGTCAAAACTATCTCCATTTTTCTTATTATATTTGTTTTTGGTTTGGTACAATATATGTCTTTGTACATTCAATCTCCTGGACCTTGTCTACATTTTCAGTTGTATGCATTTGATAGTACATTTTTTTAAGCTATAACGAGTACACAAATACATTTAGTTTCTAATGAAACCATTCACACAAATGTTTATATAGCAGTAAAATACAAAACTAATATACTGTCACATCTTTTGTCTCCAAGTTGGCAATAGTGTAAGATATGTTCTGTTTAGAATAATTCACCAGTATTTCACCTTGGCAGGACAGATTTTAATGGGCATCAACAAATATCAAGACCCTGTCTTTTATTTAATATAGATAAAGTTTTCTTTAGTTTTTCCTTTACTTAAAAGGGGATTTGTTAGCCTGTCAAGTGGAACAATGTACATTTGGCAGCCTACAAAAGTGACAGAGGATGAAAAGAAAAGGTGCAGTGTCTGAGTCAGAATACTATCAGAAAGGTTCAGTTTATTCCTGCCTTTTGTCCCAGGTACGTGTGACTGCTCTATTGTTTGCCATTATTGATAAATTGCTCTAAATGGGGATTTAAAAGCATTCAAAATACAACTGTTGATCAAAAAAGGCCTACAACTCTGTTATTCATATTATGTCCTCTGGGTTTATTAGAACTTCTTTACAAATTATAAATTGGTTATTCTAAATGTTGTGTGTCACAAAAGTACCGGCCTATTCCTGTGTGTTCTCAGATTGGTATCTCATACATTATTATAAATGTGATAATTACAGTGCATTTGTATATATTGCCAACCTTATATTCACACAATTATAACAAAAGACTGTGATACACAGCGTTACACTTGTCCATGTTATAGTTTGATTTTTGATGTATAAACAAAAGGTTGACAAGGCTGACATTAGTCAGTATTATACAATGATTTGCTAAGAAATGTTAGGTTTACCCCACTTAGGAAATTTCTGCAATACTTAAATTATTATATGAAGCCTATTTTAATTATTGGAAATATATAACCACATTTTAGTAAACATCCTTTCTAAAATAACATGGGGGATTTGAGAGTCATGTACATTCTTTTACAAAGGTCTACCATCTGTCTGGTCATTTAGAGGTGAATAAGATAAGCAACTGAGAAGTGCTGTGCTGTGTTAATGTTTTAGCCTGATTCACAGCTTGTGTTGAACATAGTGTACAAAAATGTATTAAAAATGAAAAATTTAACTAATTGAAAACCTCATTCAGTTTGAGGGCATTGTGCTGTCTATTTGTGATGCCATAAAATTTTATTTTATACATAGCAGCTCAGTAGTTATTGTAAGTATTTCTCTGTTCAAGTTGTATAACTCAAAATTCAATAGTACTGATAGTTTTACGAAACAGAAAATTTCCTGACAAGGAGAATGACAGCTCTGTAGACTGCAAACAGTTATTTGGAATCCTCTTTGGTCATCTCCACAGAGTCCCAGATGTCACTGCATCTGAATCTCTGCTTCATTTTACCTGTAATTCACAATGGAGATGATACAGAAACACTGCCACAATGTCCAGTCTCTCAAGAACTTTTTGGTGTATGCTATGTCTAGAGCTATGCTGATTGTCCTATACAAATATGTCTAAAACATTTAAAAGATTCCTAATTCCTAAATATATATTTAAAAATAAAAATAACCTTTTCTTCTGTGTGAAGAACATAGGCATTTGAAGTATTCCTAAAGCACCTTAGGGTTTAGCGTAGTTGGTCTAAAGCAGAGGGTTAGTGCTTAAGCGATAGCTAATAGTTTTTTTAGCGCACCCCATAGAAGTCTATGGGGAGAAAAAGTTGCTGTATCTGAAGTCCTGAAGTTAGTGTGCCTCGGTCTTTCGTTTGTGCGCTGCCTTTTTACTTTCAACTAATAATATGCATGCTAATGCAGCCACAATAATTTTTTACTTTGAGTGTAGTTAGTGCATAAACAAAACAAAAAATTAGCGCCACTAATCTGGCCCTAAAAGTATACAATGCTTTTAAATTAAACATATGTGGCCAAAAGGTGGATTGAGATCTACCAATAGATTTCTAAGAGCTTTCCTATATCTAAATGATAACCAGTAGGTCACAAGACTGTTGTGTGATATCCCATTTTCCTTTAAGCCAGTAGTGTATGTCCAAGTTACAATAAATGCAAAACAATGCATTTTGCACGAGTATATTCTGCATTACTCAAGTGGCCTACATTAAAAATGGGGTGGTCTAGAAAACTGTTAAACTGTCACTTCTTAAACCCTATCTGCCATATTAAAATCACCCCTAACTAATCTAACCAAGGTGATTGACAAGCCCTATTCTCACTCGATTGCGCAATAGCATGGGGAGGGGGTTGTACAAGCATCTGCTTGTGCAATAATATATATGGGCAGCATATACTGCCTCAAGATGCAATCCTAGATAGGCAGCTTCACTACCTGTTAACTTTGCTTGTCTGAAGAATAATAAATCTGTCCCATTTACTTACCCTAATATTGCGGATTCAGAGGTATACTACCACAAATTTTGTTTGTTTAATGTTACAATTATTATCAAAAGTAACTCAGCAACTGTTTTCACATGTCCACCCAACTGTCGTAGCAGTTTTTTCTTATTTTAGATATAGATAAATACGGACAGTCAGAAGCCACACATCTCACTCACTCCACTGTGTAAAACCAGTGCAGGATAATGTGCACTGGTATTACAAGTTTTCAGCAATGCGAAAGCGAGCTGGGAAGCATTGCGCTCACGAGAGTGTGCTTCTATAGGCTCCTATGGGAGCCTCGTTCTGATGCCGTTAGAGACAGCATTAGAACTTCAGCGCCAGAGAAGGGGGTAAGTCATGCAGCGATGGCAGCAAATATAAATATAAATGTATATTCTGATATAGTCACACAATGAAGAAAATAGAGTGCAAGTCAAACCCAATAATTATATAGCACACCTTGAAACTCCTGTGCCCTTACTGAACAAAACAGAGTCCAAACACTGCACAATCCCCCTAAGCATCTGTTACATACGAGATTGTAAATCTCCACTTCTTGTGAACTGTGATTGAATAAAATTGGCACTGGAATTGTGCTCTCTTACCCTCCACCTCCGACTATCCGGCTCCTGAGAAAAGAGGGACCACGCTGTCTTTGCAGGCAAACTGCTCTTCGGTACCCTCCGCCTCCCTCGGCGTCTCTAACCGGAAGTACTCCACAGGTGGCCCGGCAATCCCGGGTGACGTCACAGTCAGTTTGGGGGTTGTGGATTGGCCTGTTGACAGGACACGTAGTGCACAGCAGTATGTCGGCGTCAGATCTCAGGATATCACATAAAGACCTTCAAGAAGAATTTGCGATCCACGCCAAAAGTAAAACTTGACTTTTATTCACTTGTTAAAAGGAAAACATACAAATGCAAACCTCTGCAGCTTTGCAGAGTAAGCGCAGCACTGGGCTTACGCGTTTCGGCAGTTAAGCCGTAGTCATAGCCTCAAGTTTTACTTTTGGCGTGGATCGCAAATTCTTTTTGAAGGTCTATATTCTGATATACATATATATTTATGTGTTAATATGTGTATATACGAAAAATATTGGCACCCCTGCATTTCTATCAGATAACGCACCACTTTGCCCAGAATATTTTGCAATTACAAATGTTTAGATATTCTCATATTTATTTATTTTGTTTGTATTGGTATGACACAAAAAAGTGGAGAAAAAAAGCAAAATCTGACACACAATTCCCATAGACTGCAATGTAAAGACACTTTCCAGTGCCAATTTTTTTCTAACACCCCACTCCCGCCAACTTTAACCCCAAAACACGGCCTATTGCAGTCATTTTATTAAAAAATAAAGATGCTGCCATCTTTTTTCTTAAAAAACTACACTAGATAGTATTATGGGGCCATTTGGGGTAGATTTATAAAATTAACCAGAGATCTGATCTCTGGTTAATATTCTAAGTGCTAATTGCTACTGTGAGCTCACAGTAGCATTAACCAGCCACTGGTGCCCGTTTGCGGGAGCGAGATAATTTAGTGCTACACTTGTAATCTAGCCCACAATGTTCAGATGTATTTAATGGCAGGATGAGCAAAATAAATAATGAACGTATTTTGCAATAAATTTGTACATTAAATAATAAAATTAATTATTTATGGTTTAGTTTATGAATGTCTAGAGGCATTTATTTCACATAATTGATATAAGAAGAGATAAAACAGTTTGCTCATAATGCAAAACAATAACAATTAAATTGATGCACAATGATAATTTTTCTTTTTTTTTCTTTTTTTGCCTGGCAGGTGCAGTTGTTGGACTTCTGAGAATATCAAGAAAAAGGTAAGATAATATTTGATAATAAACTTCAATATATGCTTTTTATAAGTTATGATAAGGATGACAAAATTGCAATATATAGTAAGTTGGTGAAACATCAATAGAAAAAAATGATAAAACTTCAAAAATATTTTTTTTTATTGTCAAACATAACCTTTATTGACATCTTTAAAAAAACAGGTAGTAATAGGGATGTATGAAGGACACAGTCTGATGCATTTAGTGCTAGCTGTTAGCTTTGCACTTCATCAGAGATGGTCAAACAACTGTAAATTACATTGGCGATATATTTAATATATGATCCAGGGCTCAAGAAATACTTTGTGTCAGTGCCATTGCACATGGTAAAGGTCTTGGCAGCTGATAAAGTGCTCTGGCATAGATGTTGGGGAAAGGTGCAAGGTCATGGCTGTTCCCTTCCCCTGCACCGGCACAGCTGCTTGTGACTTTGGCTCCGCATTCTTCACTTTCCTTCCCTCACACTTCAATTCCCTATATATAGGAAGAAGAAAACTTCTAATTTCTAACTCATCATAACTTCTAAATGACAATTTAACTAAATCCAGTGAGTGTGGAATATATGTTTTAGATAGATAGATAGATAGATAGATAGATAGATAGATAGATAGATAGATAGATATATGATTTCTTAATACTAATAGCTTTTTAAAGCCTCAATATTTGATGCTCATATTTTCAGATTCAGATTGCCCATAAAATATAAATATCTGACAGACATGGGCTGATTTATTATTGTCTGGCTGCAGCGTATCGTGTCTGCCAGACATCGCTGAATACGGACTGCATACACTGTCCGCATTCAGTATTGCACAAACAGTTCTGGTGAACTGCTTGTGCAATGCCATCCCCTGCAGATTTGCGGCCAATCGTCCGCTAGCAGGGGGTGTCAATCAACCCGATCGTATAGGATCGGGTTGATTACTGTATGCCGCTCAGAGGCGTTGGATACAGTTAAGAAGCAGTGGTCTTAAGACTTCTGCTTCATAACTGCTGTTTCCAGCGAGCCTGGGGGCTCGTGTAGAAACAGGACGAGATGGCCAGATTCGGGGCTTGTTAAATCTGTGCCATGTAATTTAACAGATATGGAATTTAACATTTTATTGTTCAAGTGTTTTGGCCCCTAACTGTTTGGGCTGGGTCCTAGATTTTGACCAAACTTGCACTGCCCTGTAAGATATTTTCATCACTAGGTTGTATGAGCTAAGAACATGGATATAGGGTTATATTACAATTAAAAAAAAAAAAAGATTGAGATTGTACTTGGATGTTATTAAACAGTGCTCCTTTGGTAAAAACAAATATGTAAAAATCAAAGTAAATTTAAAAAAGAAAAATATTGTGTAAAAAATAGCAAATAACTTTGTACCTGTAAATTCTCAGTGTAGCCTGCCCCATTGTTTTAAGAGCAGAGGATTTTCAAAACCTAAGGGCTAGATTACACTCTGTGCACTCACATTGGGGCAAAAATGCGTCTGTATGGGCGCACCTGTAATTCTACTTATATAACAAGGTGAAAGTAAATATGCTCGCAGTTTGCGCATTGGTTAGCACTGCTTCTGAAAAGCAGGTGTTAACCATTATACAAACCTAAAAAGTGTCACTAAACACATCACAAATACAATGTACACTCATATTAACACTGTCTAATAATATTATTTAATAATAATATTGCACAGAGAAGTTATAAGGGGTCAAAGTTAGGAGATGTCGGGTCAAAGTGCTTTTACATAGGGATCCATTGGAACAACTTTATTAACATATATATATATATATCTTTAAATATATATGTATAAGAATGTATACATATATATTTATGTATTTATATGTGTATTCATATGCATACATTTGTATATATATATATATTGCTGCATTGTTGCAGTTGGGGTTACGCGATCTGTGGCTGTGAGGCTGTCGACATGAAAATGAAGCTCCATTCAAGACTTTGGGGTTAAAAAATAATCTGCGGTTGTGAGCACTGTTGATCTTGAGGGAGCAATATTTGTGCTCCCAACCCGTAACCTTACGCTCAGTAGCAGTAGAAATAACAGTTTTCAAGCTAAGATAAAACTTCCTGCAAAGGCCGCCTCCTCCATGTAGCGCTGTTACTGGAAGCACAAATGTAGTGTAAAAAAAAAAAAAAAAGGTGAAATCCACTTAAATAGATGAACAATACACATTGCAATGATTTTCTATTAAGTATAAGCAATTACTTAGTGTTTTTTTTTAATTACCACAACAGACTGAATAACTTCTTATATGAATAATCTTTCAAACAAAAAGAATACAATGTTTATTTTGTGAGTATTTTATTCTAAATCAACTCAGGGTTGTTAAAGCTGATAACAAATGAAACATGCATTGTTAAATAAAATATAAATAAGTATTGGTTTATAAACATTATTATGGAAATATATATTTAAATAGGGATTTATTACATATATAAGGTGATATAAACTTTTCTACTCAGATGAGATGACATAAAATAATCTTCCAGAACTGCGAGATCCCTAATGAAATCCTAAAAAAACTTATTTTGCTATACATCTCCATGGGGCATACGCTGCATTTTTTTATGTGAATGAGAGACAAGCCCAGTGCAATATACTTTACACTTCATATTAAGTTTTATTACATTTAAACTTTGCACTTTTTATTTTGTATTTAATGTAGTATACAGCAGTGTATTTAGGATTGTAATTTTACAAATTCTGATTATGCCTTCACAGTTTCTGTGTAGCTTTAATAATTTGGGCTTATTCTTTATATAATTATGTATATCTTATACAAATTACATTGAACTTTGTATTTCTTCTATTTAAAAATAAAAATAAAAACTGAGAGGTTCAGTTTCCCAGAGAGCTTTGTTGTTTTCTATGGGCCTGATAAGCAAAGATTCTCTAGACTGGAGAGAAATTATAGTGCAGACTTTACAGGAGCTGAGCTCACTAAATTCTATAAGAAAAAGGGCAGAACCTGGAAGTCCCAGAGAGATGAGAGATGACTTCCATAGAATGTAATGAGGTGCTTTGCGATACAGAATTTCACAGTGAAGAGAGAACTTAACAGGAGAACACCTGGGGCTGATATAAAGGGTCTGATTTACTAGATGTCGGACGGACATGATTCCCTATAGTGGAACATGTCCGCCTGATATCGCTAAATGCAGACAGCATTCGCTATCAACATTTAACATTGCACAAGCATTTCTAGTGAAATGCTTGTGTAATGCCGCCCCCTGCAGATTTGCGGCCAATCGGCCGCTAGCAGGGGGTGTCAATCATCCAGATCGTATCCAATCGGGATGATTGCTATCCGCTGCCTCAGAGGTGGCGGATGAGTTAAGGAACAGCGGTCTTACGAACGCTGCTTCTTAACTCTTGTTTCCAGCAATCTGGCAACTACGGGGGTAGATTGTAGCATCCGCTGCTTGTTAAATCTACCCCCAGGTCTCAGTTTGCAACAAATACAAATTAATCTGAAATGCTATCTCAATAATTTAACTTGCTTTTGCCAGTATTGCGAATTTTGAGTTACAACATGCTCACCAGAAAGGAACGGAGTATAGAGGCACCATCCAATAAGAAAAAAGTTAAAAGTCTTCCTTTATATCGAATAGTATAAAGAAATGCGGCACACACAGGAAAAAAGTATAAGCCATATGTTTTTTATACTATTCAAAATAAAGGAAGAATTTTAACTTTTTTTTTCATTGGATGGTGCCTCTATACTCCATTCCTTCCTGGGGAGCATATTGAAACTATTTATTACAGCACTGAGGAATCACTGTGTAGGAGTATTGGATAGTATCCCTCTATGATCAGGTCTATTTGCTGGATTCCACTTACGTGATTATACACACCTTTGTAGCTTGGGTGCTGCATTGTCCCACGATCTGTGGGGCTGGTAAGAGGTGAATTTTAACCTGCCTGCCGGTGTTACGCTGCAAACACATGAGATTTCTAAACGGCTTGGACCAAGGTACATTGAAATAATGGTAACCAGCTTTATTTACACTATTGGGAAATGAGCCTTTGAGGGGGTTACATTGAATCAGTACATCTGAACTTGTAAGTGTTCACTATATCTGACTGAATTATTGCCATTGCTATTATACTATGCTGACTAAATGATCACTTGCAACACTGTTACTGTTATCCCTGAGACCTGTTCATACTGGGGGTTATTTACTATCTCCAAGAAAAGCTAAAACCTTGTACATTTTTAGAAATAATTATTTTCGCTAAAGAGACTGTATATGTGGTTGCTGAACTAAGTGAATTTTGAGTTAACTTAACTTGCATACAGCTGGCAAGATAAAGCAGTGAGACTTACTTGTTTAAAATGCTTACAGCATTTAACAAGCATTGTGAGAGCGCTTCAGACATACTCTGGGAACTCCCCTGTTTGGTCCAGGGAACACCCCTGTCCCTTCCAATTTCTTAAGCTCTGTTTTATTTTACAATAGAGAAAATGCAAAGTGCGACTTAATTTGTAAAAGATACACAGAAATATATAAAGTATGATTCTAATTTGTTAAAGTAACTCAGAAACTTTCAAAACATAATTAGGATTTGTAAAACTACTGCAGGATCTAAATCTCAATGTATTCAAATATAAAAGATAAAGCACAATGCTTAAATATAATAATATTGAATGGAACTAATCTAAAGTGTAAAGCAATATACAATATAAAGCACAAAAGTGTAAGTGTAACAAAACTCTTGTATCGTGCAGTGCTATATTCCACTGGATGTGTCTCTTCTTCACATACAGAAATGCAGAGAACATCCCTTAGACAGGTATGGCAAAATCTGCCTGTCTAAAATCATGGGAGAGATCTTGCAGTGCTGAATGGGTTTTGACCTTTTTCTTTTAGCATTCAGTGAGCTCAGCCCCTGTAAAGTCTTCACTACAATTTTTCTCCGAGCAGGAGAATCTTTAATCATTGTGGCCAAAGAGGGAGAACTTACATGCAGGTAGATTACTAGTTTTGAGTTTGTGTTTTAACGCTGAAAAAATGGCCATTTCAGCGTTAAAACAGCAACGCAGCCATTACGAGTCTTGTCGATATAGCTGTACTGCAAGCCTTTTAGCCTGTAACGCAACATCAGTCCCGCACTTAAAAATATGACGTTTTGCGTGGGATTTCCATAGCGACAGTATTACAAGTTTTGCGGTGAGGCTATAAAGCTTTCGTTACAGCCTATACCGACACAATCCGTACCGCCATCTGAGAGCAGTAGTTATGGGTTTTGCGTAACAAAAGTGTTAATCTGCCGTCCGCCCACATTATGGCACAAATGGCTGTAAATGCTTCTTTAGGATCCCCTTTGTTCAGAAATAGCAGACATTTATGGCATTTTATTTGGCATTACTTTTTAGTAATTAGAAGGCCGCTAAATGCCGCTGCGCACCACACTTGTATAATGCCCAGCAGTGAAGGGGTTAATTAGGGAGCTTGTAGGGTTAATTTTAGCTTTAGTGTAGTGTATTAGACAACCCAAAGTAATGATCTAGGCCCATTTTAGTATATTTCATGCCACCATTTCACAGCCAAATGCGATCCAATAAAAAAAACTTTTTCACTTACTTTAGGTTTCTCACTAAAATTATTTACAAACAGCTTGTGCAATTATGGCACAAAAGGTTGTAAATGCTTCTTTGGGATCCCCTTTGTTCAGAAATAGCAGACATTTATGGCTTTGGCATTACTTTTTGGTAATTAGTAGGCCGCTAAATGCCACTGCACATCACACTTGTATTATGCCCAGCAGTGAATGGGTTAATTGGGTAGCTTGTAGGGTTAATTTTAGCTTTAGTGTATAGATCAGCCTCCCACCTGACACATCCTACCCCCTGATCCCTCCTTGAACCCCCTTAAACAGCTCTCTTCCGACCCCCACCTCACAATTGTCACCGCCATTTTAAGTACTGGCAGAAAGTCTGTTTCATATATATAATGCAGTGTTAGATCTCCCCCTTAGCCCCCAACCTCCCTGATCCCCCCCCAAACAGCTCTCTAACCCTCCCCCCTCTGCCTATTTGCCGCCATCTTGGATACTAGCAGCTGTCTGCCAGTATCAGGCACTCCAAAAAGGATGGCAGCAAATAGTGAATAGCAAAATTTATTTAGCACACAAACATAGCGACGTTTCGGGAATTACCTTCCCTTAATCATGCAATAAAACTAATGGTACAAAGCACCCTTATATACCCAACTGCCTCAAGAGGGCAGTAAAGATATATTTACAAAATTAACTCTTTCTCCCCCAACATTTGGAATAATAATCATAAAGGATGCTATTAGACATTACACTGAGCAGCAGCCATACATAAAGGCTATTAGTAAAATATTAACATAATTCACTTACACCATGATAACAACCAAACATAGAAATTTCAAAAAACAGAAAAAAATATTCATAAGAATACAGAGAGAATCCCAATCTCTGTTCATGCCCTCGGGTGCCATAGTGCCAAGTTCGTAAATCCAGAAACACTCCCTTTGTTTTAACAAGAGGTCTCTATCACCACCTCTTCTAGGTCTAGGGATATATTCAATAACTTGAAACCTAAGCTGATTTACAGCATGTCCCATTTTGGAAAAGTGACACATAGCCCCGCCCACAAGGACACTTGACCAAGTAAATCACATATTGGGTTTTGCAGGTATAATACCCCTTGATCAGATACTTTTTGCCAGATCTAGGATGGAAAAAAGCAGATCCTTTGATTATGTTCCTACAACAGGATGCTCTGATCAAGGGGTAATATAACTGCAAAACCCAATATGTGATTTACTTGGTCAAGTGTCCTTGTGGGCGGGGCTATGTGGGGGAGACGACTAGGCCTATTAGAGATAGGATAATTGAACACAAAAGCACTGTGAGGACTAATAATAAACTTGCCCCTGTATTGTGTCACTTTTCCAAAATGGAAGACATATCTTTCATATACTCCAATTTTTTCTTTCAATGTTAAGATAGAGAACACAAATGTATATGATCGGATACGATCAGGGTGATTGACACCCCCTGCTAGCAGCCAATAGGCCGCGAATGTGCAGAGGGCGGCATTGCACAAGCATTTCACTAGAAATGCAATGATAAATGCCGATAGTGTATGCTGTCAGCATTTATCGATGTGGGACGGACATGATCTGCCCGCACATGCATAAGTCGGCCCCTTTAAGTCTTATCCTGTCTGCAATAGTTAAGATAGATTGTTCCATCTATAATGTCATTGCAATCTTTGCAAAACAAAAATATATAGATACAATACCCCAATTAAATACATATCTAACACAGTTCAAAATATCTGCTGTTTAATCCCAGTGATGTCGTGGCCTAATGTAGGTGCTTACCGTGCCAAACACTGGGACCCAGGGGTATAAGAAGTGGAATAATTATAGCCTCTGTTTGTCTGTCTGCCTATACATTGAGAAAGGCCTGTTTATGGCCGAAATGCATTTGTAACTACTAGTGCTCTTCATCCCTGGCACAATAATAAGGAAAGTCCGGACAGTTCATTTTGTAAAACACACAAAACCTTTATTTGCCAAATTAAAAATATATGAACAAGCTGTATCCACACAGAGCGAGCGTAACACCAAACTGGCTTATGCATTTCGGCTTATGCCTTAATCATAGCCATAGGTGTTAGGACTACTCTGAATCCTTTTAAAACACATACTAAAAACCAATTGGTTGATACTTAATCAATTAATAACCAAAAAATGCCCACTCTATGTGTCATAGACCAATACCATCACGCTGGCAATAATATTTATATTTACATGTACATAATAGGAAAATAGTGTAAAACGTATATAAAGATGCATACAAAACATTATAATAATTACATAACTGGGGTAATAATTAAAGACTCCCCTCAATTATAAGGTATTGTGGTACACACTGGCCGCAACATTGAAATATTTTAACTCAACGTAATGTGGACTAACAATATATATAAATACCAGCATTTAAAACAAGCTTGGTACAAACTTGGTACAAATTGGGTAACAGTGTGTGTACCTATTCCAACAACGTAACATATGTGGCCATAATAACTAAACTCCCAGCTCCTCTAGTAATAATGTATTAATGTATGCAAATATAATAATGGGTAATACACAATAATCCTGTACATAGCAGGAAAAGGAAAACAATTACATAGACAGTTTAATACAGTGCATACATCAACAACAATACTCATCAACAGTACGCTGCTTAAGACATTCGGCCTTAATAGTTAACATTCAGAAAATATTGCAAGGAAAACTCTATCATATATACAGCATCCTCCAGAGCTAATATGAAAATATATGCAATACAGGATAATGTAACGTAAAATATGTAAAGTAACGTGTAAAGTATGACCTACACTCTGTACCGAAATGAGAGATGGACTGAAGTAATAGAAAAAGAGGTCCAGACCAGGGGAATACATTATTCCCAATACTTAATAAGGTTGTATTTTGAATTCAAACCTCTTGGGATACGCGTGCCCAATCTAAAAATCCAATACATCTCTCGTTTTGCCAAAATCTGTTCCAAATTACCACTTCTCCTAGGTAGCTTAACCTTCTCAATTGCACACCATTTTAGCAAATCCAAATTACTCCCATGTTTATTAGCAAAATGTTGCCCTAGAGCAGTAGTCACTTTTCCTTGCGAAAGTGTGGAAAAATGCTCTCGGATCCGTGAATTCACATCCCTGCTAGTCAGTCCTACATATTGAACTCGACAGAGTGTGCACTCCAATAGATAAATAACAAACGGCTCGATTACGAGTTTTGCGGTAAGGTGAAAAAGCAGCGTTAACAGGTCCTAACGCTGCTTTTTCACGCCCGGTGCTATGACGAGTCTTGTAGGTACAGCTGTCCTGCACACTTTTTTGGCCTTACGGCAAATCAACTTACTCAATTTGCGTATAGTCTATTTTCAATGGGACTTCCATAGTGCCGGTATTACCAGCTTGTCCTGGAAGGCCAAAAAGTGAGCGGTACAGCCTATCCCGCAAGATTCGTAACGCGGTAAGGTGAAAAAGCAGCGTTAACAGGTCCTAACGCTGCTTTTTCACGCCCGGTGCTATGATGAGTCTTGTAGGTACAGCTGTCCTGCACACTTTTTTGGCCTTACGGCAAATCAACTTACTCAATTTGCGTATAGTCTATTTTCAATGGGACTTCCATAGTGCCGGTATTACCAGCTTGTCCTGGAAGGCCAAAAAGTGAGCGGTACAGCCTATCCCGCAAGATTCGTAACGCGGTAAGGTGAAAAAGCAGCGTTAACAGGTCCTAACGCTGCTTTTTCACGCCCGGTGCTATGACGAGTCTTGTAGGTACAGCTGTCCTGCACACTTTTTTGGCCTTACGGCAAATCAACTTACTCAATTTGCGTATAGTCTATTTTCAATGGGACTTCCATAGCGCTGGTATTACCAGCTTGTCCTGGAAGGCCAAAAAGTGAGCGGTACAGCCTATCCCGCAAGATTCGTAACGCATTTTAAAGTGAGTAGTTATGACTTTTACGCTACAAAGCTGTAGCATAAAACTCATAACTAAAGTGCTAAAAAGTACACTAACTCCCATAAACTACCTATTAACCCCTAAACCGAGGCCCTCCCGCATCGCAAACACAATAATAAAAATTTTAACCCCCTAATCTGCCGCTCCGGACATCACCGCCACTAGAATAAACATATTAACCCCTAAACCGCCGCACTCCCGCATCGCAAACATTAGTTAAATATTATTAACACCTAATCTGCCGTCCCTAACATTGCCGCCACCTACCTACATTTATTAACCCCTAATCTGCCACCCCCAACATCACCGCCACTATATTAAATTTATTAACCCCTAAACCTAAGTCTAACCCTAACACCCCCTAACTTAAATATAATTTAAATAAATCTAAATACAAATTACTATCATTACCTAAATAATTCCTATTTAAAACAAAATACTTACCTATAAAATAAACCCTAAGCTAGCTACAATATTACTAATAGTTACATTGTATCTAGCTTAGGGTTTATTTTTATTTTACAGGCAAGTTTGTATTTATTTTAACTAGGTAGAATAGTTACTAAATAGTTATTAACTATTTAATAACTACCTAGCTAAAATAAATACACATTGACCTGTAAAATAAAACCTAACCTAAGTTACACTAACACCTAACACTACACTACAAATAAATAAATTACCTAAATTAAATACAATTAACTAAATTAAATTAAATTAGCTAAATT
Organism: Bombina bombina; assembly: GCF_027579735.1. Lineage (NCBI taxonomy): Eukaryota > Metazoa > Chordata > Amphibia > Anura > Bombinatoridae > Bombina > Bombina bombina. Next base: position 958,069,997 of record NC_069500.1, read on the forward strand.
ACAAAAACAAACAAACACTAAATTACAGAAAATAAAAAACAAATTACAAGATTTTAAAACTAATTACACCTAATCTAATAGCCCTATCAAAATAAACCCCCTCCCCCAAAAAATAAATAAAAACCTAGGGCATTTAGCTCTATTCCAGCCCAAAGACCTAACCTAAAAGTAAAACCCACCCAATACACCCTTAAAAAATCCTAACACTAACCCCCGAAGATTCACTTACCAGGAGAAGTCTTCATCCAAGCGGCAAGATGTCTTCAACGAAGCCGGCAGAAGTGATCCTCCAGATGGGCAGAAGTGGTCCTACAGACGGGCAGAAGTCTTCATCCTGACGGCATCTTCTAACTTCAACTTTCTGACGCGGAGCGGCTCCATCTTCAAGACATCCGTCGCGGAGCATCCTCTTCCAACGACGTCTTCTTGCTGAATAAAGGTACCTTTAAGTGTCCAAGATGGCGTCCCTTAGATTCCAGTTGGCTGATAGAATTTTAAGGGACGCCATCTTTTGTGTTTCCTTTTTTCTGTTGAAAGGTAAAGTTGGACTCTTTTTTTGGGCAATTGTTTTTTTAGGATAATTTTATTAGATAGTGTTATTATAAGTGCTCCAGGATATGCGGTCTCAGGTGTTAGGAAGAAAGCAGGCAAAGGGCTTTAACATTGAGATAATATATATATTATTTGTATAAATAAATAAATATATATATATATATATATATATATATATATATATATATATATAGATGTATGTGTGTGTATGTTCATATACTACGGGTAAAGCACTATGTAATGTAATTCTCCCATCTACACTATTTTTGTGCCTCTGCCTGGGGGGTTTAAGGAAGGTGCCCTGTCAATCCTCTGGCATCCACCCCAAATGAACCTTGGGGAATGAGGTTTTCAAGGAGGGCTCCCCCTCCGCCCTTGAACTCCCTAGGCGGAGGCAAAAAGGTAGTGAAGATGTGTGAATTTCAGTGCATCTTATATATGTTATATGCGGTGATTTGTCATGTTTATCGGGCTTTACCCACAACCGCTTGGGTAATGGGAGGTTGACCCGGGTAATGATAGGATTACACAATTGCTTACTTTATCCGCAACATATATATGTACATATACGTCTGTAAAGTCTGTAAACAAACGTGATAAATTCAATATAGTTTTCACAAAACAGAGCACCCCTCATATTCTAGCCCCTAATTTACTCATCTGTGCTGAGAATGGGAAATTCTGGAAATTTGGTGTGTAAGAGATAGAGATGCCAATTGTCACAGATACTGGGCTGCCAAGGCTACCCCCCACCACCCTACTACCTGGCTCACTGTGTTTTACATTGGTTTTGGCCTTTTAATGGCTCACAGGATCTCCCATACTCTTTATGTCTCTAGTTCTACTGTTTGCACCTCATCATGGAAGAGCTGATTGCTTACCGCCTGACCCCTTTCCGGGTGGCTGGGCTCCTGGAATTACCGGCAGGGAGGATTACCCCGGGCAGCTGCTGACCTTTACCCCAGGTCACTCCAGTGGACCTTTGCCCCAGAGCTCCACTTTTTTGGGGATTGGTACCCCTAGGGAGGGCAAGAGGTGGGGTGATTGCTGGAAGGGAGCTCCCTTGGGTTTTGGACCCCCTCTACAACCCTACTCCCCCTGGCTTACCCGGCGTACATTTGATCCACTGCCGCTCCGGCCCCCAGTGATCGATCATGTCGCTTTTTGAACTGAAACACCTTGGGGCCCAGCGCTCTAGATTGCTACCCGGGGATAGCCGCCGCTCCCTCAGGATCATCCGGAAACCACCACCTCTGTGTTGCAGAGACTGTAAGGGACTTTGGATGCTATGGGGGACACTGCTCTGTCTGGAGGGGCAGGAATGGCGGGAGATCTGGGGGTCAGATAAGACCCTTATTATGATGAGCTGGGTGTATATAAGTATGTGTGTTTCACAATAAAGTCTGTTCGTGTTTTCACCTAAATACTGGTTTGTCTGGTTATTTGGTTGGGCTCTGGCTATAATCACTTCTCTCCACTCTATAGCTACAAGTTCCAGGTACAGGAAGGACCCTCTTGGCAGAGCTACCCTTTCGGGGTAGCCGGTGTCTGTCACACCAATATCTATTGATGTGTTCTGCATTTTGATTTAATACATCTTTCATAAAACATTGTTATTTGCTGTTCATGATTGTCACTTAAAAACTAAAGATTTTAAAAATTGATCTGAGGAAACTAATAACAATAATAATAGAATTTTATATTAATAATAAATAATAATCATTTTTATGCACTCTTATGGACATATGAAATATTATAAACTTTGAAAATTCAGAAACAAATTTGAACTGTTCATATTACGCAAGTATGCAATATTCTAGAAATAAATGAAAAAAAGCAGAAGGCGCTTCTTAGTGGAGATGCGATGTGCACTCAACAGGCATACTCACAAATGGAGCAGCACTATGTCTTGTTGGTACACACAGGCAAGGAGTTTGCAGTGACCTAGCTCACTGATCCAAATGTGAGGGTATCATACCTACAGCAGCTCTTGTACACAATACAATTTGTTTATTAAAATTTTAAAAAGTTAACACAGAATAAAAGATGAGGTATTAACAAAGTAACCTCAAACAAAGTAGCAAACATGCTACGCGTTTCTCAGCTAGCTAACATACACCGGAAGAAACAGCTAAGTAACGCGTTTTAGCTTTTTAACATTTTAATAAACAGCTGTAGGTATGATATCCTCAGACGTGGATCAGTGAGCTGGGTCACTGCAAACTCCCAGCCTGAGTATAACCAACATGACAGAGTGCTGCTCAATATGTGAGTATTCCTGTTCTGACATTTAACATATCCTGCTAAGTATACATCTGATCTGCACTAGGAAGCACCTTCTACCTTTTTCATGGTTTGGAAGTTATGGAAGATTTACAGAAGAGCTGCCAGTGTGCTTGAGGCCATTTGGAGATGTGAGACTTGGTATATTTGGAGATGGATCTGGACTCAGTATATTCATATACTCTCTCCTATGTGTCATTTTTCATTGTTTATTTTGGGTAATTATATTGGAAATTTTCCCTCAATAGGCGTCCCCTTTTGACAGCTGGTTTTTTTTTTGTTTTTTTTAAGTATGCAATATTTTTCAATTACATTTGTTTTGACCAATAAATATACATCACTAATTTGTATTATTTTTTCTATAAAGTATTATGTTTAATGTGACAGTTAACTGATTGTGTACAGAAACACAAACTTTAACAACAACAAAAAAAACTTTAAAGGCTCTTAAGTATTTCGTGAAACATGATATGTATGCCCAATTTTCAGTTGAGAACCAAAAATTTAATTTCTTGATATTTCATGCACAATTTCTATAACTTTTAATATTTTGTTGTAAGTTTTGGCTGTTAAAAAATTTGGAGAGAAAACTAGACAAAGTAATGAAAGCTTAAAGGGACATAATACTCATATGCTAAATCACTTGAAACTGATGCAGTATAACTGTAAAAAGCTGACAGGAAAATATCACCTGAGCATCTGTATGTAAAAAAGGAAGTTATTTTACCTCACAATCTCCTCAGCTCAGCAGAGTAAGTTCTGTGTAAAAAGTTATACTCAGCTGCTCCCAGCTGCAGGTAAAAATAAAAAAAAATGAAGAAATGAACAGCAGCCAATCAGCATCAGCAGTGCTGAGGTCATGAACTCTTTTACTGTGATCTCATGAGATTTCACTTAACTCTCATGAGATTTCATAGTAAGCTTCCTTTACCTGATTGGTGAAATAATATGAGAGTTCACGAGGCTTATCCCCTAAGCTGTCCCAGGACAGACACACTAAAATGCTGCTTAGAAATCCTTTACAATGGGATGTGGCTACTGAGGAACTTTTGAGGTAAAATATCTTTCTTTTTTACATAAAGATGTTCAGGTGATATTTTCCTGTCAGCTTTTTACAGCTATGCTGCATCACTTTCAAGTGTTTAAACATTTGGGTATTATGGCCCTTTAAGTGTACTTGTGATAGCATAATAAAAAAAATACCAGATTTTCAATATACAGCATTTACATATATAAGGTTTACATTTTTAAAATTATATGACACAAATTTTATTTTGCCTATATGTCATTAACATTATAGAATATTCTTTGCAGTTTTGTGTGTGCATATATATTTATTGATTAGGGAAATAGAAATTAGAGGACTTTTTCCCTAACATCACAAGGCTTTCTCTCTCTTGTTTTTTTTTTTTTTTTTTTTTTTTTTTTTTGTATGTGTGTGAACAAGATTACTCATTTCATTGTTTTTAATTTACCTTCTGAATTGTAAAGGACTATTTTCCTTTAAAATATTCTTTGTGAATTAAGAGGAAATCATGTGATCTTGAATATTGTGCAATATATCATAAAAATAAAGTTTGATGACTGTATATTGAAAAATATATATTTTTTCATAGTGTTCTGGAATTTTATTAATTTATGTATTGATCTCTAACGGCTAGATTTAGAGTTTTGTCGGTAACGACCCGCATAGCTAACGCTGGCTATTTTCTGGCCGCACCTTTAAAATAACTCTGGTATTGAGAGTCCACAGAAAGGCAGCGTTAGGCTCCAAAAAAGGAGCGTAGAGCATATTTAACACAACTGCAACTCTCGATACCAGACTTGCTTACGGACGCGGCCAGCCTCAAAAACGTGCTCGTGCACGATTCCCCCATAGGAAACAATGGGGCTGTTTGAGCTGAAAAAAAAACCTAACACCTGCAAAAAAGCCGCGTTCAGCTCCTAACGCAGCCCCATTGTTTGCTATGGGGAAACACTTCCTACGTCTGCACCTAACACTCTAACATGTACCCCGAGTCTAAACACCCCTAACCTTACACTTATTAACCCCTATTCTGCCGCCCCCGCTATCGCTGACCCCTGTATATTATTTTTAACCCCTAATCTGCCGCTCCGTAAACCGCCGCTACTTACATTATCCCTATGTACCCCTAATCTGCTGCCCCTAACACCGCCGACCCCTATATTATATTTATTAACCCCTAATCTGCCCCCCACAACGTCGCCTCCACCTGCCTACACTTATTAACCCCTAATCTGCCGAGCGGACCGCACCGCTATTATTATAAAGTTATTAACCCCTAATCCGCCTCACTAACCCTATAATAAATAGTATTAACCCCTAATCTGCCCTCCCTAACATCGCCGACACCTAACTTCAATTATTAACCCCTAATCTGCCGACTGGAGCTCACCGCTATTCTAATAAATGTATTAACCCCTAAAGCTAAGTCTAACCCTAACACTAACACCCCCCTAAATTAAATATAATTTGAATCTAACGAAATTAATTAACTCTTATTAAATAAATTATTCCTATTTCAAGCTAAATACTTACCTGTAAAATAAATCCTAATATAGCTACAATATAAATTATAATGATATTATAGCTATTTTAGGATTAATATTTATTTTACAGGTAACTTTGTATTTATTTTAACCAGGTACAATAGCTATTAAATAGTTAAGAACTATTTAATAGCTAAAATAGTTAAAATAATTACAAATTTACCTGTAAAATAAATCCTAACCTAAGTTACAATTAAACCTAACACTACACTATCAATAAATAAATTAAATAAAATACCTATAATTATCTACAATTAAACATAACACTACACTATCAATAAATAAATTAAATACAATTCCTACAAATAAATACAATGAAATAAACTAACTAAAGTACAAAAAATAAAAAAGAACTAAGTTACAAAAAATAAAAAAATATTTACAAACATTAGAAATATATTACAACAATTTTAAACTAATTACACCTACTCTAAGCCCCCTAATAAAATAACAAAGCCCCCCAAAATAAAAAAATGCCCTACCCTATTCTAAATTACTAAAGTTCAAAGCTCTTTTACCTTACCAGCCCTGAACAGGGCCCTTTGCGGGGCATGCCCCACGAAGTTCAGCTCTTTTGCCTGTAAAAAAAACCATACAATATCCCCCCCCCCAACATTACAACCCACCACCCACATACCCCTAATCTAACCCAAACCCCCCTTAAATAAACCTAACACTAAGCCCCTGAAGATCTCCCTACCTTGAGTCGTCTTCACCCAGCCGAGCCAAATTCTTCATCCAAGCGGAGCAAGAAGAGGTCCTCCATCCGGTAGAAGTCTTCATCCAAGCGGGGCAGAAGAGGTCTTCCATCCGATTGAAGTCTTCATCCAAGCGGCATCTTCTATCGTCATCCATCCGGAGCGGAGCGGCAGCATCCTGAAGACCTCCGACGCGGAACATCCATCCTGGCCGACGACTGAACGACGAATGACGGTTCCTTTAAATGACTTCATCCAAGATGGCGTCCCTCGAATTCCGATTGGCTGATAGGATTCTATCAGCCAATCGGAATTAAGGTAGGAATATTCTGATTGGCTGATGGAGTCAGCCAATCAGAATCAAGTTCAATCCGATTGGCTGATCCAATCAGCCAATCAGATTGAGCTTGCATTCTATTGGCTGATCGGAACAGCCAATAGAATGCGAGCTCAATCTGATTGGCTGATTGGATCAGCCAATTGGATTGAACTTGATTCTGATTGGCTGATTCCATCAGCCAATCAGAATATTCCTACCTTAATTCCGATTGGCTGATAGAATCCTATCAGCCAATCGGAATTCGAGGGACGCCATCTTGGATGACGTCATTTAAAGGAACCGTCATTCGTCGTTCAGTCGTCGGCCAGGATGGATGTTCCGCGTCGGAGGTCTTCAGGATGCTGCCGCTCCGCTCCGGATGGATGACGATAGAAGATGCCGCTTGGATGAAGACTTCAATCGGATGGAAGACCTCTTCTGCCCCGCTTGGATGAAGACTTCTACCGGATGGAGGACCTCTTCTTGCTCCGCTTGGATGAAGAATTTGGCTCGGCTGGGTGAAGACGACTCAAGGTAGGGAGATCTTCAGGGGCTTAGTGTTAGGTTTATTTAAGGGGGGTTTGGGTTAGATTAGGGGTATGTGGGTGGTGGGTTGTAATGTTGGGGGGGGGTATTGTATGTTTTTTTTTACAGGCAAAAGAGCTGAACTTCTTGGGGCATGCCCCGCAAAGGGCCCTGTTCAGGGCTGGTAAGGTAAAAGAGCTTTGAACTTTAGTAATTTAGAATAGGGTAGGGCATTTTTTTTATTTTGGGGGGCTTTGTTATTTTATTAGGGGGCTTAGAGTAGGTGTAATTAGTTTAAAATTGTTGTAATATATTTCTAATGTTTGTAAATATTTTTTAATTTTTTGTAACTTAGTTCTTTTTTATTTTTTGTACTTTAGTTAGTTTATTTCATTGTATTTATTTGTAGGAATTGTATTTAATTTATTTATTGATAGTGTAGTGTTCTGTTTAATTGTAGATAATTATAGGTATTTTATTTAATTTATTTATTGATAGTGTAGTGTTAGGTTTAATTGTAACTTAGGTTAGGATTTATTTTACAGGTAAATTTGTAATTATTTTAACTATTTTAGCTATTAAATAGTTCTTAACTATTTAATAGCTATTGTACCTGGTTAAAATAAATACAAAGTTACCTGTAAAATAAATATTAATCCTAAAATAGCTATAATATAAATATAATTTATATTGTAGCTATATTAGGATTTATTTTACAGGTAAGTATTTAGCTTTAAATAGGAATAATTTATTTAAGAAGAGTTAATTAATTTCGTTAGATTAAAATTATATTTAATTTAGGGGGGTGTTAGTGTTAGGGTTAGACTTAGCTTTAGGGGTTAATACATTTATTAGAATAGCGGTGAGCTCCAGTCGGCAGATTAGGGGTTAATAATTGAAGTTAGGTGTCGGCGATGTTAGGGAGGGCAGATTAGGGGTTAATCCTATTTATTATAGGGTTAGTGAGGCGGATTTGGGGTTAATAACTTTATTATAGTAGCGGTGCGGTCCGCTCGGCAGATTAGGGGTTAATAAGTGTAGGCAGGTGGAGGCGACGTTGAGGGGGGCAGATTAGGGGTTAATAAATATAATATAGGGGTCGGCGGTGTTAGGGGCAGCAGATTAGGGGTACATAAGTATAACGTAGGTGGCGGGCAGCAGATTAGGGGTACATAGCTATAATGTAGGTGGCGGCTCTTTGCGGTCGGCAGATTAGGGGTTAATTATTGTAGGTAGCCTGCTGCGACGTTGTGGGGGGCAGGTTAGGGGTTAATAAATATAATATAGGGGTCGGCGGTGTTAGGGGCAGCAGATTAGGGGTACATAAGTATAACGTAGGTGGCGGTCGGCAGATTAGGGGTTAAAAAATTTAATCGAGTGGCGGCGATGTGGGGGGACCTCGGTTTAGGGGTACATAGGTAGTTTATGGGTGTTAGTGTACTTTAGAGTACAGTAGTTAAGAGCTTTATGAACCGGCGTTAGCCCAGAAAGCTTTTAACTACTGACATTTTTCTGCGGCTGGAGTTTTGTCGTTAGATTTCTAACGCTCACTTCAGACACGACTCTAAATACCGGAGTTAGAAAGATCCCATTGAAAAGATAGGATACGCAATTGACGTAAGGGGATCTGCGGTATGGAAAAGTCGCTGCTGAAAAGTGAGCGTTAGACCCTTTTTTGAATGACTCCAAATACCGGCGGTAGCCTAAAACCAGCGTTAGGAGCCTCTAACGCTGGTTTTCACGGCTACCGCCAAACTCCAAATCTAGGCCATAAGTAGCTATAATGCAACAACAGTAAGATATATAGTATTTTATATAATATTCAACTGAAGAAGAAAAACAATACATTTATTAATATACATGTGTTTTAACCTGTTAAGCATTTTCCCACCCCTGTGCTAAAATGAGCTTTCTTACTGCTTAAATTTAAATGCTATAGTAGGTCATATTTCAGTAACTGACCATGAGTGGAGCCATACTTTGTGCTCTTGCTTGCTCTTTAACTGAGCTAGATGAAGGCTTTTTGTCATTTTGAGTAGCGCTGCATTATAAGTTGAAAGAAGAAATGTTCACACGAGCACTAACCTGACGCACGCAAAAAGCCGAAGTTGAACCGAGTTACCACATTCCCCCATACACTTTAATGGAGTGCGAAAAAGTAGAAAACTAGCAACCTTACTCACACGTTAACCTGATTGTGTTTTCTCAAGTGCGCTAACCCAACATGGAATATTAATATTTCACATTCCAGTGTTCTTCACATAGAACAATATGTTTTATTTATTCTCAAATAAATATTTTTATTTATTTATTTATTTATATATATATATATATATATATATATATATATATATATATATATATATATATATATGATGTTTTTTTAGGTAAAATATATATCTATACCAAACTATTTATATATTTACAGGGAGTGCAGAATTATTAGGCAAGTTGTATTTTTGAGGATTAATTTTATTGTTGAACAACAACCATGTTCTCAATGAACCCAAAAAACTCATTAATATCAAAGCTGAATAGTTTTGGAAGTAGTTTTTAGTTTTTTTTTAGTTATAGCTATTTTAGGGGGATATCTGTGTGTGCAGGTGACTATTACTGTGCATAATTATTAGGCAACTTAACAAAAAACAAATATATACCCATTTCAATTATTTATTTTTACCAGTGAAACCAATATAACATCTCAACATTCACAAATATACATTTCTGACATTCAAAAACAAAACAAAAACAAATCAGTGACCAATATAGCCACCTTTCTTTGCAAGGACACTCAAAAGCCTGCCATCCATGGATTCTGTCAGTGTTTTGATCTGTTCACCATCAACATTGCGTGCAGCAGCAACCACAGCCTCCCAGACACTGTTCAGAGAGGTGTACTGTTTTCCCTCCTTGTAAATCTCCCATTTGATGATGGACCACAGGTTCTCAATGGGGTTCAGATCAGGTGAACAAGGAGGCCATGTCATTAGATTTTCTTCTTTTATACCCTTTCTTGCCAGCCACGCTGTGGAGTACTTGGACGCGTGTGATGGAGCATTGTCCTGCATGAAAATCATGTTTTTCTTGAAGGATGCAGACTTCTTCCTGTACCACTGCTTGAAGAAGGTGTCTTCCAGAAACTGGCAGTAGGACTGGGAGTTGAGCTTGACTCCATCCTCAACCCGAAAAGGCCCCACAAGCTCATCTTTGAGGATACCAGCCCAAACCAGTACTCCACCTCCACCTTGCTGGCGTCTGAGTCGGACTGGAGCTCTCTGCCCTTTACCAATCCAGCCACGGGCCCATCCATCTGGCCCATCAAGACTCACTCTCATTTCATCAGTCCATAAAACCTTAGAAAAATCAGTCTTGAAATATTTCTTGGCCCAGTCTTGACATTTCAGCTTGTGTGTCTTGTTCAGTGGTGGTCGTCTTTCAGCCTTTCTTACCTTGGCCATGTCTCTGAGTATTGCACACCTTGTGCTTTTGGGCACTCCAGTGATGTTGCAGCTCTGAAATATGGCCAAACTGGTGGCAAGTGGCATCTTGGCAGCTGCACGCTTGACTTTTCTCAGTTTATGGGCAGTTATTTTGCGCCTTGGTTTTTACACACCCTTCTTGCGACCCTGTTGACTATTTTGAATGAAACGCTTGATTGTTCGATGATCACGCTTCAGAAGCTTTGCAATTTTAAGAGTGCTGCATCCCTCTGCAAGATATCTCACTATTTTTGACTTTTCTGAGCCTGTCAAGTCCTTCTTTTGACCCATTTTGCCAAAGGAAAGAAGTTGCCTAATAATTATGCACACCTGATATAGGGTGTTGATGTCATTAGACCACACCCCTTCTCATTACAGAGATGCACATCACCTAATATGCTTAATTGGTAGTAGGCTTTCGAGCCTATACAGCTTGGAGTAAGACAACATGCATAAAGAGGATGATGTGGTCAAAATACTCATTTGCCTAATAATGCTGCACTCCCTGTATATATAGGGATAGATAAATATAGATATATAAAGGAATATTTATTATAAATACTTAGGGGCCTTTTTATTATTGTGCGAGCGGACATGATCTGATATTGCGGATCATGTCCGCTGCACATCGATAAATGCCGACAGCATATGCTCTCGGCATTTATCATTGCACCAGCAGGGGGTGTCAATCAACCCGATCATATTCGATAGGGTTGATTTCTGTCCGCCGCCTCAGATCAGGCGGACAGGTTATGGAGCAGCGGTCTTTAGACCGCTGCTTCATAACACGGGGCATCAAGCTCTGTATGGAGCTTGATAAATATGCCCCTTAGAACTTATTCCCTTATGTGAAGAACATTGGAATGTGAAATATTTACAAAGTTTAACACTTTATTAAATAGGAAAATTACATAAATATGCTTTTACATGTTTTCAGCTACACATACGTATGTATGTGTTATACGTGTATGCTGTATATGTCTGTAAATATACACATGTAAACACACATATATATATAGTCGTATGCAAAAGTTTAGGCACCCCTGACAATTTCCATGATTTTCATTTATAAATAATTGGGTGTTTGGATCAGCAATTGTATTTTGATCTATCAAATAACAGTAATATTTCAGTAGTGAAATTAGGTTTATTGGTATAACAGAACATGTGCAATATGCATCCAAACGAAATTAGACAGGTGCATAAATTTGGGCACCCCAACATAAATATTGCATCAATATTTAGTAAAGCCTCCGTTAGCAGAAATAACAGCCTTTAGATGCTTCCTATAGCCTGTAATGAGTGTCTGGATTCTGGATGAAGGTATTTTGGACCATTCCTCCTTGTAAAACATCTCCAGTTCAGTTAGGTTTGATGGTTGCTGTGCATGGACAGCCCTCTTCAAATCACCCCACATATTTTCAATGATATTCAGGTCTGGGGACTGGGATGGCCATTCCAGAACATTGTACTTATTCCTCTGCATAAATGCCAGAGTAGATTTTGAGCAGTGTTTTGGGTTGTTGTCTTGTTGAAATATCCAGCCCCGGCTTAACTTCAACTTTGTGACTGATTCTTCAACATTATTCTCAAGCATCTGCTGATATTAAGTGGAATCCATGTGACCCTCAACTTTAACAAGATTCCCAGTACCGGCACTAGCCACACAGCAGGATGGAACATCCACCAAATTTTACTGTGGGTAGCAAGTGTTTGTCTTGGAACGCTGTGCTCTTTTGCCGCCATGCATAATGCCCCTTGTTATGATCAAATAACTCAATCTTTGTTTCATCAGTCAACAGCACCTTCTTCCAAAATGAAGCTGGCTTGTCTAAATGTGCGTTTGCATACCTCAAGCGACTCTGTTTGTGGCATGTGTGCAGAAAAGGCTTCTTCCGCATCACTCTCCCATACAGCTTCTTCTTGTGGAAAGTGAGCTGAATTGTTGAACGATGCATAGTGACACCATCTGCAGCAAGATGATTTTGTAGGTCTTTGGAGGTGGTCTGTGGGCTATTTTTGACCGTTCTCACCATCCTTTGCCTTTGCCTCTCCGATTTTTTACGTGGCCTGCCACTTCTGGCCTTAACAATAACTGTGCCTGTGGTCTTCCATTTCCTCACTATGCTCCTCACAGTGGACACTGACAGCTTAAATCTCTTTGATAGCTTTTTGTAGCCTTCCCCTAAACCATAATGTTGAACAATCTTTGTTTTGAGGTCATTTGAGAGTTGTTTTGAGGCCCCCATGTTGCTACTCTTCAGAGGAGAGTCAAAGAGAACAACAACTTGCAATTGGCCCCCTTAATACCTTTTCTCATGATTGGATGCACCTGTCTATGAAGTTCAAGGCTTAATGGGCTCACCAAACCAATTGTGTGTTCCAATTAACCAGTGCTAGGTAGTTACAGGTATTCAAATCAACAAAATGAAAAGGGTCCCCAAATTTATGCACCTGTCTAATTTCATTTTGATGCATATTGCACATTTTCTGTTAATCCAATAAACTTAAATTCACTACTGAAAAACTACTGTGTCCTTTAGTTATTTGATAGATCAAAATGAAATTGCGGATCCAAACACCCATTTATTTATAAATTAAAATCATGGAAATTGTCAGGGGTGCCTAAACTTCTGCATACGACTGTATATATATATATAGATAGATAGATAGATAGATAGATAGATAGATAGATAGATAGATAGATAGATAGATAGATAGATTTAAAAAGAGAGAGAAAAAAACTTTATCCCAAACCAGGATTCATAGGCCTGGTAATATTTGTGCCATTTTAAAACCTTTTGAAAGGTAAGGGTGCAGATCGTTTGTGTAGAATTTTAAATTATTTTTAACAGAAGATGTATAGGAGGAAAATTATTTCCTCCTCCCCCCTCCAAAAAAAAGGGAATTCAGCACTCTTTTTATATTTTTCAAGCACAGTCAATTTTATTTATAATCAAATCTAAATCCAAGAAATCTCTGTGTGACACCACCATTAAAAGATACAAATTGAATCTATGTTGCACATTCCTTAAATGTGTGTAGCCATACAGCTAAAACTAGCTCCCATCTTAGGCCACATATTACACAAATATACATGAGTTATATACCACAGACATATTATTATAGCACATAAATTCATACAGAGTTGGTTTGCTATATATTGCTCAAATTAATAGCAATTTGATACAAAGTCCAGAGTAAACTTTCCGGTATAGCTTATTGCACATATCCTCATTTTAGTTTGAAAAGTCAGCAATTGAGTGCAAAATCCGGAATACACCTTCCGGTATATTACAGTGACTCTTGCTGCACTCTAGGTCAGACTGGACTAAAAAGTTAGTCGTTAATGAAGAAATGCAAAATCAATGTCAACAAGCAATTGTGCTTACGTGATCCTGTGTGAGAAGCGGCTTACATTCCCCTCCTGGGACTCCCTTTTGCGAGAGCTCGTGTACAAACGAGTAGCATCATTGCGTGTGTTAAGCCCTCCTGCTCCTCTGACCTCACTGGGTTCACTTCGATAACATAGGTATAGTATTAGTAAAACCTGTAATGTATCACTATTTTATGGGGTGCTTTGTTTCTGGGAAAGAGGGTCCATCTCCTTATCCCCAGACTTTTCCTCCCCAGACACTTTTAAAGCAATATTCAACAAACTCCAAACACAGCTGTGTATTTCAGATACCGAAGCCAACTTAGGATCACAAACTCTGTACCTATAACTCATGGAAGTCAAGTGCAGCATAGATAATGCATTAAAATGTCCAGACTGTGACTCTTTTGTAGAGCATAACAAAAAAAGTATTTTCCGACAACTTATGTCTTTCACCCCTCAGGCAATCTCATGCTGGGGCTTCGTCAGGGCTGTAATCTCCTAAACGCAAGACAGCCTATTTAAACCTAATGTGGCCCAACCTACTTTCTACAATATACATGTTGGCTCTTTAAGGGACATATTTACTATGCTCTACTTAAATATTAAATATACTACAAATACTTTACCTGCATGATTTTTTTTTAAATGTCTGGCAACATTTGTGTCTCTCTTATAGTATATATCATCTCTATTTTCCTGAATCCTATCTTCAAGGACACGTTTAGTTTTCCCTACGTAAAAACAGGGGCAATCACAATGCAGTAAATACACTACTCCCACTGAGTCACAGTTAAAAAAGAACCTAATATCAAATTTTCTATTACAGTTACCTGAGAACCTATGACTTTTTCCATATAAGGACAGTACACACACTTTCCACATGGAAAGCTTCCTTTTATGCCCCTATTTTTTCTGAGCCAATCTGCTGTAGAGGGGCTTCTTTCAAACTTACTTCTTACTAGTTTATTTTTTAAGTTGGGTGCTCTTTTGGCTGTTAGCAGTGGATAATCTCCCACTACCTCTTTCACCTTATCATCCAGGTGTAAAATTTGCCAATTATTTTCAAGTGTATATCATTGTATGTTGTTATGAATCTTATTTGTCTAGTATTCTCTCTTTTTTTTTTTATAAAGGAGATCATCCCTATTGCTGTTTCTAGCTCTGACATAAGCGTTTTTTATACATTTCTTTGGGTACCCTCTCTTGCTGAGCCTATCCTTCATAGATGCTGCATGTTCATCAAACTTTTTAAGATATGAACAGTTACGTCTAGTGAAATTAATACCAAAGAACTAGCCTTTTTAGATATACAAATAAGGAAGGAAGGAATATCTATAGTCACAGAAAATCATAGAAAAGCGAATGCCACCAATAGTATACTGTAAGCAAAAAGTGCTCATCCCCAATCACTCATAAAAGGTATTCCAGTTGGTCAATTCTTAAGATTGAGACGTAACTGTTCATCTCTTAATAAGTTTGATGAACATGCAGCATCTGAAGGATAGGTTCAGCAAGAGAGGGTACTCAAAGAAATGTATAAAAAAAAGCTTATGTCAGAGCTAGAAACAGCAATAGGGATGATCTCCTTTATCACAATAAACAAATAGAGAATTCTAGACAAATAAGATTCATAACAACATACAATGATCAATGGAAAAACCTAAGATATACACTTGAAAATAATTGGCATATTTTACACCTGGATGATAAGGTGAAAGAGGTAGTGGTAGATTATCCACTGCTAACAGCCAAAAGAGCACCCAATTTACAAAATAAACTAGTAAGAAGTAAGTTTGAAAGAAGCCACCCTACAACAGATTGGCTCAGAAAAAATAGGGGCATAAAAGGAAGCTTTCCATGTGGAAAGTGTGTGTACTGTCCTTATATGGAAAAAGTCATAGGTTCTCAGGTAACTGTAATATAGAATTTGATATTAGGTTCTTTTTTAACTATGACTCAGTGGGAGTAGTGTATTTACTGCATTGTGATTGCCCCCGTTTTTATGTGAGGAAAACTAAACGTGTCCTTAAAGATAGGATTCAGGAACATAGAGATGATATATACTATAAGAGAGACACAAATGTTGCCAGGCATTTTAAAAAAAAATTCATGCAGGTGATCCACACTCCTTTAGATTTACAGCTATTGATAAGGGAGATTCCAGTAGTAGGGGTGGTGATGTGGACAAACTTCTTCTTCAAAAAGATGCCAGGTGGATCTTTGTGTTAAAGACAAGATCTCCCATAGGCCTTAATGATAAATTGGATTATGCTCGCTTTCTATAGTCGATAAGTAATTTCTAAGCTGCAATCTAATGACATTTGTATGTTTAAAAGTTTAAATGGAAATATTATATCCAATGGGATTGGTATTCAATATGATCGCTATTGGGTCTGAGGAGGTGTATGCTTTTAACTTTTTTTACACAGCTGTGTTTGGAGTTTGTTGAATATTGCTTTAAAAGTGTCTGGGGAGGAAAAGTCTGGGGGTAAGGAGATGGCAGCTCTTTCCCTGAAACAAAGCACCCCATAAATGATGCTACACAGGCTCTTGCAAAAGGGAGTCCCAGGAGGGGAATGTAAGCCGCTTCTCACACAGGATCACGTAAGCACAATTGCTTGTTGACATTGATTTTGCATTTCTTCATTAATGACTAACTTTTCAGTCCAGTCTAACCTAGAGTGCGGCGAGAGTCATGGTAATATACCGGAAGGTGTATTCTGGATTTTGCACTCAATTGCTGACTTTTCAAACTAAAATGATGATATGTGCAATAAGCTATACCGGAAAGTTTACTCTGGATTTGTATCAAATTGTTATTAGTTTGATCAATATATAGCAAACCAACTCTGTATGAATGTATGTGCTATAATAATATGTCTGTGGTATATAACTCATGTATATTTGTGTAATATGTGGCCTAAAATGGGAGCTAGTTTTAGCTGTATGGATACACACATTTAAGGAATGTGCAACATAGATTCAATTTGTAAATTTTAATGGTGGTGTCACACAGAGATTTTTTGGATTTAGATTTGATTATAAATAAAATTGACTGTGCTTGAAAAATATAAAAAGAGTTCTGAATTCCCTTTTTTTTTTTGGAGGAAGTAATTATCCTCCTATACATCTTCGTTTAAATTAATAAACAGTATATATATATACTATATATATTTAGACATATATATGTATGTATCTCTATGTTAAATCCATTTGCATGGATTTTTTTTCAAACACCTGAGACCTCATATCTTTGAGCCCTTTTAACTTTTTTGTGCAATATTTTTTTTAAATAATTTTATCAGACAGTGTAATTATAAATGTAACTGTAGTTTTAAAAAAAAAATTCCAACTTTTTAGTCAAGTGTAACAGTTAACCGATGAAGGTTAAGTTCAATTGTGCTCAAGTGAACGTGTTTATTTCAACTCTTGATACGTACGCTACTTCCAACTCTCGCAAAGAGCCACAATATACCCCGTTTCGCTTGTGGGTCCCTTTTGTTCCAGATAAATAAAATAAATTTTTTTGCCAGGTGATCATTGTCACCACAACAATTACCTGGCTATACAGACAAACTGTATATAAGTGCAAAAAAAAAATATTTTATGTGTTAGAGCGTAGTGCAATGCACTATTGTAATTAGTAGTACTGGGACCTAGCTGAACACATCTGGTGAGCCAATGACCATGGGTGGTTCTAGAGGAAGAGCAAGGGGTGCAAAGCACCCCTAATAGTCTAATTTGCACACCCATTGAGCTGAGGAGGAGAATCCTTTTAGGCGGGCCACATCACACAACAGTGTAACCCCACCCCCGTGCCACCTGTCCTCAGAACACCTATGACTACAAATCCTTCTGCATATGGAACACCCATAACTACGCATCTGTGCCTTCACCTGTAAAAAACAATGTAAATTTGATAATAAACATATACAGTATCCCACAAAAGTGAGTACACCCCTCACATTTTTGTAAATATTTTATTATATCTTTTCATGTGACAACACTGAAGAAATGAAACTTTTCTACAATGTAAAGTAGTGAGTGTACAGCCTGTATAACAGTGTAAATTTGCTGCCCCCTCAAAATAACTCAACACACAGCCATTAATGTCTAAACCGTTGGCAACAAAAGTGAGTACACCCCTAAGTGGAAATGTCTAAATTGGGCCCAATTAACCATTTTCCCTCCCCATTGTCATGTGACCCGTTAGTGTTACAAGGTCTCAGGTGTGAATGGGGAGCAGGTGTGTTAAATTTGGTGTTATCACTCTCACACTCTCTCATACTGGTCACTGGAAGTTCAACATGGCACCTCATGGCAAAGAACTCTCTGAGGATCTGAACAAAAGAATTGTTGCTCTACATAAAGATGGCCTAGGCTATAAGAAGATTGCCAAGACCCTGAAACTGAGCTGCAGGGGGGCAAGACCATACAGCAGTTTCACAGGAAAGGTTCCACTCAGAATAATCCTCGCCATGGTCGACCAAAGAAGTTGAGTGCACGTGCTCAGCGTCATATCCAGAGGTTGTCTTTGGGAAATAGACGTATGAGTGCTGCCAGCATGCTGCAGAGGTTGAAGGGGTGGGGGGTCAGCCTGTCAGTGCTCAGACCATATGCCGCACACTGCATCAAATTGGTCTGCATGCCTGTTGTCCCAGAAGGAAGCCTCTTCTAAAGATAATGCACAAGAAAGCCAGCAAACAGTTTGCTGAAGACAAGCAGACTGAGGACATGGATTACTGGAACCATGTCCTATGGTTCAATTAGACTAAGATAAACTTAATTGGTTCAGATGGTGTCAAGCATTTGTGGCGGCAACCAGGTGAGGAGTACAAAGACAAGTGTGTCTTGCCTCAGTCAAGCATGGTAGTGGGAGTGTCATGGTCTGGGCCTGCATGAGTGCTGCCGGCACTGGGGAGCTACAGTTCATTGAGGGAACCATGAATGCCAACATGTACTGGGACATACTAAAGCAGAGCATGATCCCCTCCCTTCAGAGACTTGGCCGCAGGGCAGTATTCCAACATGATAATGACCCCAAACACACCTCCAAGATGACCACTGCCTTGCTAAAGAAGCTGAGGGTAAAGGTGATGGACTGGCCAAGCATGTCTCCAGACCTAAACCCTATTGAGCATCTGTGGGGCATCCTCAAACACAAGGCGGGGGAGCGCAAGGTCTCTAATATCCACCAGCTCCATGATGTCATCATGGAAGAGTGGAAGAGGACTACAGTGCAACCTGTGAAGCTCTGGTGAACTGCATGCCCAAGAGAGTTAAGGCAGTGCTGAAAAATAATGGTGGCCACACAAAATATTGACACTTTGGGCCCAATTTAAACATTCGCACTTAGGAGTATACTCACTTTTGTTGCCAAAGGTTTAGACATTAATGGCTGTGTGTTGAGTTATTTTGAGGGGACAGCAAATTTACACTGTTATACAGGCTGTACACTCACTACTTTACATTGTAGCAAAGTGACATTTTTTCATTGTTGTCACATGAAAAGATATAATAAAATATTTACAAAAATGTGAGGGGTGTACTCACGTTTGTAGGATACTGTATAGCAAAGTCTCTAAAAAAAAATACATGCTCTATCTGAACCATCATAGTTTAAGATTTCAACTAATTCAAAATAATACTTTAATTAAAGTACAATTAGGAAAGGTTGTGTTTTTTTTAAATAACCTCCTAACCAAAAACTATATAAAAACGTTAATTTAGCCATTGCTATGGATAATAAAAAAAAAAAAATCACAATGGTTTGCAGACCACGGATGCAAATAATGTTTGACATTCTACACTTAAACCAAGTGGAAATTGCCTGCTATTTTGCTCTGATTAGATGCTGAAAGCTTAGATGGAGTAAATCCGATATATTGTATCTCCCAGCTGACTTACAAGCAATCAAACTGAAGAGTGTTTATTTACAGAAGATATAATTATTCAAATATAAACTGCGCCGAAACCTCAAGTGGGCTGCGCTACAAAGGCTTTAAGATCTGTGTGAAGAGCAGATGTTAAATAACTTTAAACAATATGTTGTTTATACAGTAGTTTTAAACTGTCATCAGAATCTGGCATGGATTTTATAAAAACAAAATAGTCACTTTGCTTTTTTTCCCTTGTTTTTTCCCCCCTAACTTCATTCACAAATGAACACACAAAAGTGAAGGGTAGTAAAAATAATAAACACATTTTCAATACACCTTTTTTTGAGAACATAGATTAAGTTAGACAAACACAGACTCTGTTGCCAATTTTGTCATGTTTATTTAATTCAGTTTCTTTCTACATTCTAACCTTAGAGCAATAAGTAACAAGAGATTTTCTCTTTATAAAAAGAATGTTTGCTTTATTAGTGATTGAGCGGTGTTGAAAATACATATGAGTAAGCATCTGCAAATAATAGAGGGCTCCAGTGAAGATGTTTTTAAATCTTTGTTCTCAAAATCTGTTTTTAAATAACAATAAACATATATGGACGTCTATAAAATAAGCAAATTCCATCTGGTCTCCTATCATCATTCCACAATTAAAAGCAGGTAGGAATGTGAACAATTGTATATACACAGAAAAAAAATCTCTAATTTTCTAACCATATCATGCCTCTTGGGATTTGGGCAGAGTTGGGCTGGCTGGAGAATTTTGTTTGCTGTTGATTATAGCCCAAACCCAGGTAGGTAGGGGCCACTTTATTAAATTATCATCTTCTGGACATTTATTAGTGATGCAATTTGCCATTTTTGTTTGATGAATGCCTGTCACTTAGGGACAACTCTATTTGGACCCATAGGAACAAGGGACCCAGGTGACATTTGACAGGTTGGCAGTGGCTAATAGTATTTTTAAGAATAATTAAACTCATATGGGGTTTCTCAGATGGATATCAGCATGCACTTGTGTATAATTTTAATCTGCTTAAAATTAAACATTGAAACAACTGATTATGGTTTGGTTTAGACTGTAGACAACAGAGAGTGGACAGAGAGTTTGGGGGTTTATTGTTGCATTCCTGGACACAGGTAGCACAGTGTCTTGAGCTGGTCCTGCACACAGTATAACACATATAGCCTTATATCCAGATGCAAATTTATAGAGAAGTATAGATGATATTGTTATATGATCATAGCAGTTCCCACACATGTCATCCAGGACAAAGTAACAGTCCGAAGCTAACTGGGAGCTAAAAGGACCTGAATCACTGACTTTCTTATAGGAAAATCACCAAATGTGCTTTAACATGTAACAGCACCAGTGTGTTTTTTTAAAATGTATGTGGCAGATAGAGACGGAGAGACAGAGAAAAATTACTAGGTAAAGAATAAGAGTGGACCACAATTGATAGCACAGGGTACACTATCTTTTGCACAACTTTTTCCAAAGAACAACACACAATATGGTATTACAAGTGGATAGTTAAATATTTTAACCAAATAATCTTAACACAGCCCAAGCTTTTCTGGTGAATTAAGTGTTGTACACGAGTACAGTCCAAAATACAACTGTAAAATGTAGCACTTTTTAATAGTAAAGCACATAACTTCATAAAGAACTCCACACTATGGGCACACTTGGCTTAGAGCAATATCCGTCATCAATTTTACTTGCACGCTCCCATAGAAATCTATTATGTGAGGGAATTAGCTCATGAGCACTATCCAACGTGTAGATGTTAGCGCACCCTAGACTATCACTCAAGTGATAAAATTAAACATTGTTATAAGCACTAAAATAGAACCGCTATTGATCGAGCTCCAGTATTTTTAACGCACAACAGAGCTAACATTTGTGTGCTCCACTTGTAATCTAGGCACCTGTCTGTGCTCCATAGTTTGTATCTATGTTTATTAATTGTTAAATTGAAAATTATCACTAGTCCTTTAAAGTTACAGTTAACATATTTTTGTATAGATTACGAGTGGAGCGCTATTTTTAGTGTGAGGCGTGTAAACACGATCAAGGGATAGTGGTGTTTTTACTCTCTAATTCATATTACAAGTGGCATGCTGTTTAAGTTACCACAAATTAATTTACGCAAACTTGCGGTAATTTATGACCCCATATTTTCTGTGGGCTGCGTAGAGCGGCAATGTCCGGTTATATAACACATTCAAAGTAAATGTGATTGCTCAAACGCAAACATTTTACGAGACCTGAAAGTTTACATAAAGGCCTCCAGTTATCAAGCCGTCAACCTCAAATACGCTGGAATTCTGCAGCGTATTTGTGGCGAGGCTGATTCGCCTAAGTTATCAAGCCCTACAGACCGGCAAAAGTAGAATATAGTGACTCAGTCCGACACAGATCGATTCTTACGTCACTCCAGATGTTCCGAACACGCACAATCTGACTACTTTTGGAAGTTATCAAATGACTACCAGGTACGCTCGGAACTTTTCCGGCTCAGCGTACCTGGTTTTCAATCCGCCTCCCTGGAGGCGGCGGATCCCATAGGAATCAATGGGAGTCTGACCATAGCGAAAGTTCATGTTCGCTGCTGCCCGATATCCCATTGATTCCTTAGGGAGCTGTCTACATATAACACCCTAATATGCACCCCAAGTCTAAACACCCCTAATCTGCCCCCCCCCTACACTGCCGCAACTAAATAAATGTATTACCCCCTAAACCGCCGCTCCCGGAGCCCACCGCCACTCTAATAAACTTATTAACCCCTAAACTGCCGCTCCCGGAACCCACCGCTACTCTAATAAACTTATTAACCCCTAAACCGCCACTCCCGGAGCCCACCGCCACTCTAATAAATGTATTAACCCCTAAACATGTTCCTCCCAGAGCCCACCACCACTCTAATAAACTTATTAACCCCTAAACCGCCACTCCCGGACCCCACCGCCACCTACATAATACCTACTAACCCCTATCCTGCCCCCCTATACCGCCGCCACCTATAATAAATTTATTAACCCCTATCCTGTGGATCCCATACCCCGCCACAACTAAATGAATTGTTTAACCCCTAAACCGCCGCTCCCGGACCCCGCCGCCACCTATATCAAACTTATTAACCCCTAATCTGCCCCCCTACACCGTCGCCACCTATAATAAATTTATTAACCCCTATCCTGCCCCCCTATACCGCCGCCATCTATATTAAACTAATTAACCCCTAAACCTATGTCTAACACTAACCCTAACACCCCCCTAACTTAAATATTATTTTAATAAATCTAAATAAAAATTACTCTTATTAACTAAATTAATCCTATTTAAAACTAAATACTTACCTATAAAATAAACCCTAATATAGCTACAATATAATTAATAATTACATTGTAGCTATCTTAGGATTTATATTTATTTTACAGGCAACTTTGTATTTATTTTACCTAGGTACAATAGTTATTAAATAGTTATTAACTATTTAATAACTACCTAGCTAAAATAAATCCAAAATTACCTGTAAAATTAATCCTTACCTAAGTTACAATTAAACCTAACACTACACTATCATTAAATTAATTAAATTAATTAACTACAAGTAGCTACAATTAAATACAATTAAATAAACTAAACTAAAGTACAAAAAAACACTACAGAAAATAAAAAAAGATTACAAGAATTTTAAACTAATTACACCTAATCTAAGCCCCCTAATAAAATAAAAAAAAAACCCAAAATAATAAAAGTCCCTACCCTATACTAAATTACAGGGTAACCAGCTCTTTTACCAGCCCTTAAAAGTGCTTTTTGCGGGGCATGCCCCAAAGTAATCAGCTCTTTTGCATGTAAAAAAAAATACAACCCATCAAAGGGGCGCTGAAGATGTCTTCCATCCGATAGAAGTCTTCATCCAAGGGGCGCTGAAGAGGTCTTCCATCCGATAGAAGTCTTCATCCAAGGGGCGCTGAAGAGGTCTTCCATCCGATAGAAGTCTTCATCCAAGGAGTTCTGAAGAGGTCTTCCATCCGATAGAAGTCTTTATCCAGGCGGCGTCTTCAATCTTCATCCATCTGGAGTGGAGCGGAGCCATCTTCAAAGCAGCTGACACGGAGCCATCCTTCTTCACCAACGCCTACTCGCCAAATGAATATTCCTTTAAGTGACGTCATCCAAGATGGCGTCCCTCGAATTCCAATTGGCTGATAGGATTCTATCAGCCAATCGGAATTAAGGTAGGAAAAATCTGATTGGCTGATCCAATCAGCCAATCGGAATTAAGGTAGGAAAAATCTGATTGGCTGATCCAATCAGCCAATCAGATTGAGCTTGCATTCTATTGACTGTTCTGATCAGCCAATAGAATGCGAGCTCAATCTGATTGGCTGATTGGATCAGCCAATCGGATTGAACTTCAATCTGATTGGCTGATTGAATCAGCCAATCAGATTTTTCCTACCTTAATTCAGATTGGCTGATAGAATCCTATCAGCCAATCGGAATTCGAGGGACGCCATTTTGGATGACGTCAGTTAAAGGAATATTCATTCGGTGAGTAGGCGTCGGTGAAGAAGGATGGCTCTGCGTCGGATGCTTTGAAGATGGCTCCGCTCCGCTCCGGATGGATGAAGATTGAAGACGCCGCTTGGATGAAGACTTCTATCGGATGGAAGACCTCTTCAGCGCCTATTGGATGAAGACTTCTATCAGATGGAAGACATCTTCAGCGCCCCTTGAATAATGACTTTGGCCCGGCTGGGTGAACACGACTCAAGGTAGGGAGAACTTCAGGGGGGTAGTGTTAGGTTTATTTAAGGGGGGTTTGGGTTAGAGTAGGGGTATGTGGGTGGTGGGTTTTAATGTTGGGGGGTTGTATTTTTTTTTTACATGCAAAAAGCTGATTACTTTGGGGCATGCCCCACAAAAAGCCCTTTTAAGGGCTGGTAAAAGAGCTGGTTACCTTGTAATTTAGTATAGGGTAGGGACTTTTATTATTTTGTTTTTTTTTATTTTATTAGGGGGCTTAGATTAGGTGTAATTAGTTTAAAATTCTTGCAATCTTTTTTTATTTTCTGTAATTTAGTGTTGTTTTTTGTACTTTAGTTTAGTTTATTTAATTGTATTTAATTGTAGCTACTTGTAGGTAATTTATTTAATTAATTTAATGATAGTGTAGTGTTAGGTTTAATTGTAACTTAGGTTAGGATTTATTTTACAGGTAATTTTGGATTTATTTTAGCTAGGTAGTTATTAAATAGTTAATAACTATTTAATAACTATTGTACCAAGTTAAAATAAATACAAAGTTGCCTGTAAAATAAATATAAATCCTAAAATAGCTACAATGTAATTATTAGTTATATTGTAGCTATCTTAGGGTTTATTTTAAAGGTAAGTATTTAGTTTTAAATAGGATTAATTTAGTTAATAAGAGTAATTTTTATTTAGATTTATTAAAATAATATTTAAGTTAGGGGGGTGTTAGGGTTAGTGTTAGACTTAGGTTTCGGGGTTAATTAGTTTAATATAGATGGAGGTGGTATAGGGGGGGCAGATTAGGAGTTAATAAATTTAATATAGGTGGCGGCGGGGTCCGGGAGTGGCGGTTTAGGGGTTAAACAATTTATTTAGTTGAGGCGGGGTACGGGATCCGCAGGATAGGGGTTAATAAATTTATTATAGGTGGCGGCGGTATAGGGGGCAGGATAGGGGTTAATAGGTATTATGTAGGTGGCGGCAGGGTCCGAGAGCGGCAGTTTAGGGGTTAATAAGTTTATTAGAGTGGCGGTGGGCTCCGGGAGCGGCAGTTTAGGGGTTAACATTTTTAATATAGTTGCGGAGGGGTCTAGGAGCGGTAATTTAGGGGTTAATAACTTTATTTAGTTGCGGGGGGCTCCGGGGGGCGGCGGTATAGGGGGTAGAACAGTATAGTATAGTGTGAGTGCTTAGTGACAGCTTATCAATAAAGCTGTGAAAAAGCCGAAGAGCAGCGAGATCGGATGAGTGATAACTATCACAGTCCGCTGCTCATCGCCCCGTACTTGGTGCGCGGCTTTTTGACAGCTTTTTTGATAACTTTTGCAAGTGTATTCAGGTCTGCGTTGTGAGGCGAGCTTAGGCGGGCATATTGGGGCCGGCGATGGCAGGTACGTACGGAGCTTGATAACTAGAGGCCAAAGAGTTTTCCCTGAGGAAACTGTTGCACTAAAAAATCTACTCTAAAAATTGCCCTGAAAATGGCATTTGATTGGGCTCATAATATAGCTCTTTATATACAACACAAATGTGCCCTTCAAACACTATGAACAATCTTTTTTATTATACACCATCCAATTGCTCTGTCAAATAATTTGAAACATAGTTTGAAACTGCTGTATACTGTGCGGATGAGAATGTTTTGCTGCATTTCATGGTAGAAACTCTTTTTCATGTATTGTTTGAATGGGTATATCCAAGTTTGATTTTGTTTGCACATCTGTGTGTGTGTGTGCGCATGATTATGTGTGTGTGAAACTGTGTACATGTGAATTGTTAAAATTTTGGATAAAAGGTGATGAATGAGCAGGGTCTATTTAAAAAAAATTAAGTTAAATAAATTAATTTACCCTTGAGGACACAAGCGTCTGTCCTGATCGTTTTGCAACCTGAGAGGTCAGAATGTGTTGTTATTAAAATAACATACATTCCTCTTTAGCCTCTTTAACTAAATTGTCTTTTATGCTGATAATATTTTATATTTACTTGATAATTCTGGTAGTATGTTTCTGTCTACTATTAATTTTCTAAAATGTGTTAACTTTTTACATTATTTTATTCCAAGCAAACACACATAGGCAACATTTAAGTCACAATTTTATAGGCAGTGAAAATTGTGAATACAGGTGAATACTTTCCATTCATTAGAATTTAAAGAAACAGTTATATTTAATTTAGCTTAGGTGCTTGGTTAACTGCAAGTGGGGTTTTTTTGCATTGTGTAACTTTTTCATCTTATAGTTGTTTCTTATTTTTAATTGTTATGAAGTGTATTAGTAGTTAAATAGTGTAATTTATACAATTTAGTTTACTGTGATATCTATTAAGTGCATTTTAAAACCATTATGACATATTACCTTTTTTAAAATATTTTAGCATATTTATCACAATAAAAAATAAAAAAAAACTTAAACTTACTCTACCCTTTATTGGTGTTGAAAGATGGTATATGTGCGTTCCAAAGCTATATGGTATAGATATATATTCCTATTTTGTAGTTGGTCTGTATTTGCTTTTTTAGCCCTTTATTTTGTAATTTATTAATAGACCTCTTTATTCTTTCTAAAGGAAAATATATAATCCATCCCTAGAAGAAGTATTTGTTTTAAATATATAAATATGACATTTTTCTTATTATTAATTATTTCGTTTTTTCCTTTATTCCTTTTCTGACTTTCTTTTTTCAATTTGTTTCTCTTTCTCAGTCCTTTGAAAATCTGGATCTATTTAAGAGGGGAGAAGGAAAAAAAGAATTAAAAAAATAAATCCAATTAATTGATTACAGAAATAAAAACAAATTGTAATCTTTATCCCTTTTGGCCACACACTTTCTAGTTTATTTATCCATGCTACATCTCTTTGTTTTAATTTTTTATTCTATCCTGCCCTCTCCTCTGTTTAGAAATATATTCTAATATTTGAAATCTTAGTTGACTAATATCATGACTCATTTGTTTAACATGAGCTGATACTGGTAAATCTGATACACCTTTGCATATTGTATATTTATGTTGTGTGATTCTGTCTTTTATTTTTTGAGTTGTTTCACCAATATATATAAGGCTACCTGGGCATTTTAGAAGGTAGATAGATGACATGGTCTGTTTGACAGGTGAATAACCCCTGTAGTTTTATTCTTTTTCCAGTTTGAGGATGTTCTACTGTGTTACCTCTGATCACACTATTACAGTGTAAACAGTTGATTGTTATCCATTTTTTCTGCTCTTTTCCTCCTATATCCAAATGGACAAGATTGTCAAATAGATGTCTTGGTCTCTTACAGCCAAAATTGGCATTTGTTGGAATTCTGGTATATTTGGGTAGCTATCTCTTAAGATATGCCAGTGTTTTTTGACTATGCCTGAGATTTTATTACTGTTTATATTGTACTTGCTGATAAATGGAATTCTTTTTAGATTTTTATCTTTCTTTCTTTTAATCAATAATTGTTCTGTATCCATTTCATCAACTTTATTCAGTTCAACAGATAATACATTTTGGGGATAGCCTCTGTCTGTGAATTCTTTACGCATTTCTTTTAATCTAGTTTTACATTGATCCTGTTTACTTTTTTATCCGTCTCTTTCACATAAATATCTGTTTTAATTTGTTTATCGTTTAAATAGATTGTTATATCTAGAATATCAATGGTTTTATTGATATCTTGCATCGTAAATTCTATACTGTGTAGTTTCATTTAGTTCCTCGAAAGAATATGTTTAATAAATTTTTGTCCCCCAACCATATCATAAAGACATCATTTATATATACTTTTGCATAGTTTTTTAATAACATATATATGTTTTTGTTCATAGATTCCCTTGTATATGTCTGTGTATGGTGGCACCAAATTAGAATCCATTGCTGTGACTCTTTTTTTGTTTGTAGTATGTGCCTTTAAACAAAAAAATAATTATTATGTAGGACTACCTTAAATAGGTCTAATATAAATTCAGTTTGTAAATCTGTGTGGATATCTGATTTTTCTAGGAAATATTTAGTAGCTTCTAAATGCACTTTCCAATGTGGTTGATCTTCCACTTCTTCTGGCATCAGCAAAGGGGAATCTCAAATATCTTTTACTATCTCCATTTTTCTTGATTGATTGAGATTGTGGTGACATTTGCAAGTTTTAAATGCATAGTTCTGTTCAAGTAATAATGTTATAATACATTTTAGAGCATTTTATTATTTTTCCTTTTTGTCGCTTCATCCTTTTTTGTTTTTCTTTTATAATAGTGTCCATTTTGAATGAGGAGGTAATTAATGTCTCTGAAGCGTAGCAAAACAAAGAGTAACACAACAGAACACACCCTTAGTGACTAATTGTCTGTAAGGGTTATTTGCAAATATGATTAAGTAACAAAGTTGTTATGTTTCTTCTGGCAAACATGTGAAGGTGTCTGCAGGAGATATTATCTCATACTTTAATGCTTGAATTCATTTTCTCTCTTGTTAACTGGTTTAATAGACTATTTCCTCATTGATATCATGAAGGCTTAGTGAAAACAGCAAGTGTGTTATATTATAAAGCAACCAATTACATTTCCCAAGTCAGAAACAGTCTTAGCTTGTGAGACAGAGAGAAAACACCCTTGAGGTCTTAGGAAAAACAGAAATTTAAAAATGTGTTATTGACAGTGGAATTTGGAATTAGCTTTTGTGTTAATAGCTTTCAAAGTTTTTCCTCTGATGCAACATTGTCATCCTTTTTCAATTCACTTGACACCATTTGTTTATATTTTAGATAACCCCCACACTAGGCACTTGTTACTTTCCAATAAAAACACTGAAAAAAAGAAGATTGGGTCTGAAGGTCACAGCCAACTTTGGCCTATTTTTCGAGTGGAACTCAAAAATATCAGGGCTATTGAATGCTAACTCAAGTTAAAGCAATAGCTCTCCTATTTTTGCGCTCGTATTTTAAGTTCAAAGTATAAAGTTAGCTTGCGAGCGAAAGACTCAAGTGAGCTAACATCTGAAGGTTGGACAGAGCGCCCTCCCCAACTCCCTTTTCCCATAGATTTCTATGGGGCATGCTACAAAACCCTCTTCTGGATTTCGCTCATGCACTAACCCAAATGTGTACTAGGACAACTGCCCTAAAGCCAGAGGAAGAAGTAATTAAAATACCTATGTTCTTATATACCATATGTACATATATTTGAAATTTACAGTATATCTATAGCTACATATCTATATGAATATATATTATATAGATAGGATAGATTATAGATAGATAGATAGATAGATAGATAGATAGATAGATAGATAGATAGATAGAAATACATATATTTAAAAAAATATATGTATGTGTATATACAATATATATATATATATATATATATATATATATATATATATACTGTATATATATATATATATATATATATATATAAACAATATGTGTGTATTAATGTGTATTTATGTGTTTATATGTGTAAATATGTATTTACACACATACATACATACAAATATATATATATATATACACACACATTCATATAAGTACCTCTCAAACACCTTGAAATATCAAAAAAACATTTTTTTTTTAAATAGCACCCTGATAATAACCTGAGGAGAGGGAGGTTTTCCTCTCATATAAAAAGCTCCAACATTGAAGTAGCTCCAACTATTCACCTTAATAAACGTTACCCCCTGATGACTAGGTAGTCTTCTAACTTGGACTAAACAGGGACAAATATGCTTTCCAAGTGATATGGATTGCAAATTTAACCGCAAATTTTTGATCATAGTGAAAGTGCAGCGTCCGCTATCTGCATTTATAATTACACAAGTAATTGCTTGTGCAGCTGCAACCCCTGCTCTTGCGCAACCAATTAGTGCTTGTCAGTCATCCGAGTCTGATCTGACCAGAAAGATTTAACTCCACCACCCTCGTTCGAGGCTGCACTACTGGGTCTGTAAAGCTGCTTCCTCAAGTTTATAAATGGAGCCCTATATTTAGACTTAATACTTATGAAGCAAAGGTTTATTAATGAAAATAAGGATTTGGGGCAGAATTAAAAGGGTTCCATGTGCAATTCGTTTTTGTTTTTTTTATCCTAATTTTGTGTATCTTTAAAGGGACACTGAACCCAAATTTTTTCTTTCATGATTCAGATAGAGCATGCAATTTTAAGCCACTTTCTAATTTATTCCTATTATCAATTTTTCTTCGTTCTCTTACTATCTTTATTTTAAAAAGAAGACATCTAAGCTTTTTTTTTTATTCAGAACTCTGGACAGCACTTTTTATATTGGTGGATGCGTTTATCCACCAATCAGCCAGAACAACCCAGGTTGATCACCAAAAATGGGCCGGCATCTAAACTTACTTTCTTGCATTTCAAATAAAGATACCAAGAGAATGAAGAAAATTTGATAATAGGAGTAAATTAGAAAGTTGCTTAAAATGTCATGCTCTATTTCAGGGGTGTCCAAACTTTGCTCTCCAGAGGTTTTGGAACTACATTTCCCATGATGCTCAGCTAGATAAAATGCTGGCTGAGCATCATCGGAAATGTAGTTCCAAAACCTCTGGAGAGCAAAGTTTGGACACCCCTGCTCTATTTGAATCACGAAAGAACAAATTTGGGTACAGTGTCCCTTTAAGTGAGGACTGTGACACCAAGATCAAGGAGGTACAATCTCTAATCTCAGATATTTTGTTATATATCTCACATATGGATATAATGTGGTGCCAATAAATATTAATGGTATATATGAAACAACAAACTCATACCATTATTTTTTTATTCACAATAACATTAAAAACTGACCTGCTAGGGAGAAGTCGAACTACATAGCTGAATCCCTCTTTATTATATTTGAACAGGTTTCACAGGTGCATCTTAGGATATATACTGAATTGTTGCTATATATATGAAATTCAGAGTTGATAACATTTGTGTTTATTTATTTCACTCACATTTGTGTGTGTATATATGTGTGAGTGCTGTGTATATGGTGAGCTGGTTTTATAGCAAAAAATCTTTTTTGTTAGAAACTATAAAATAAATGTTTTAAATCCAAAATTATAAAAAGAGCCATTTTTTAATATCCACAAAAACCCAGAAATAGAAAGGAATTGCAAAAGCTTGCAAAGGGACATTATACACTAATTTTTCTTTGCATAAATGTTTTGTAGATGATCTGTTTATATAGCCCATAAAGTTTTTTTTTGTTTTTTTAAATGTATAGTTTTGCTTATTTGTAAATAACATTGCTCTGATTTTAAGACTCCTAACCAAGCCCCAAAGTTTGCTTCTGTTTGTGTAAAGGGTCTTTTCATATGCAAAAAAGGGGGACGGGGAGTGTCTTATTTCCCACTTGCAGTGGGCTTTCCAGCTACCTTTTCAAAAGAGCTAAACTGAGAGCTTCTAAGTAAGTTTTTAAACAGTTTTATACTGGATTTTTATATCAGTATCTGTGTATTTTATTCTTACATGCAGTTATATGAAAATGAGTGTATACT
Source organism: Bombina bombina (assembly GCF_027579735.1). Classification (NCBI taxonomy): domain Eukaryota; kingdom Metazoa; phylum Chordata; class Amphibia; order Anura; family Bombinatoridae; genus Bombina; species Bombina bombina. Next base: position 958,101,945 of record NC_069500.1, read on the forward strand.
GTCCCTTTAAGAAAAAAAAATTCTTGACCAATTAATATATAAATATAAATGCTACTTTTTATAAGAGTGCAAATTGCCTGGTTATCATTTTTTTTTTTTTATATCTGTAATTTATTGATGCTGTTTATATTAACTGAAGTTTTGATGTGTTCTTATTTATCAAGTACTATTACAGATTTGTCTTTCTTAGTTAGCAGCAGAGCAACCATTGCTTTTAAGAGTTTTTTTTTAAAATGCATTCATAAAAGTCTTATTAATATAAACCCAAAAGAACAACATTGACATGGATCTATTAATCATGTCAGGAGTGCAATTTGATAACTTACAGATGACAAACTTGTGATTTTAAACCCTCTGTATATCATCCATAAACCAATTTTTTATGAGACCACTAATAATGATCACTTGAAACCAACTAATTTGTTATAGAATTAATCAGACAATATGTACTTATATACTGGTTTTAGTGGTTAATTTGAAGCTTTGGAAAAAGCCAGTTTCAGCATGCAAGGCTATGTTTCCCAACGTCTAATTTGATAGTTCCATGTCTAATTTTCTTTTACTTGGCACTAATTTTTAGTGCTCAAGCATTTTAAGACTCATTAAAATAATTTCACACATAGCTTTCCAACTCTTCCTACTGTTTACAAATGTATCTACTGCATCCATTTTTCCACATGTAACAACAAGCAAAACAAAAGTATATTCTGAAATTCAATGTGACTGCATATTCTCTATTTTTTAACACCTGAGTAATCAAGTTATATCTTCATCCTTTTGTGTACACAATATTTTCCTTATGAAGCCTTTACCCTTGATAGATACATATTATTGAAGCATTTACTGTATTACTCTGGTATATACCAGAAAGAGTAGCAGTGCAATCTCTGTTATAAATTTAGATATAAGAATTAGCATCAGCACGAGAACTGTTATGTGCAAAACTGGAGCTTCAAACTCAAAACCTCAGTGTTGCAGGCTATTATACTGGCAAGGTTAACTCATCAGCATAGTTGGGAAATAATGTTGACCACTATAATTATTCAGCCGCTGTTCAAGTGAAGTATTAAGCTTCAAGGAATACTAAACCCCAATTTTTTTCTTTCATGATTCAGATTGAACATGTAATTTCAGCAACTTCTAATTTACTCCTATTATCAACTTTTTTTCATTCTCTTGTTATCTTTATTTGAAAAAGCCGAAAATTAATCTTAGAAGCCGGCCCATTTTTGGTTCAGCAGCCTGGATTGCACTTGCTGATTGGTGACTACAACAAGAGCTACCCAGGTGCTGAACCAAAAATGGGCCGGCTTCTAAGCTTACATTCCTACTTTTTCAAATAAAGATACCAAGAAAACGAAGAAAAGTTGATAATAGGAGTAAATTAGAACGTTGATTACAATTGCATGCTCTATCTGAAACATGAAATAACAAATTTAGGTTTATTATCCCTTTAAAGGGACACTCAGGTTTTATTACATTTTCATGATTCAGATACAGCATGTAATTTTAAACAACTTTCCAATTTACTTCCATTAAAAAAAATGTGCACAGTCTTTTATTTTTAAATTTGTTTGAGTCACCAGATCCTACTGAGCATGTGCAAGAACTCAGACTATACGTATATGCATTTGTGATTGGCTGATTGCTATCACATGGTACAGGGGGAGTGGAAATATACATAACCTTGAAATGTGTTAAAAAAAGAATCTACTACTCATTTGAAATTCAGAATAAATGCTATTGTATTGTCTTGTTATCTTGCATTTGTTGATTATGCAAATCTGCTGTGTTTACTGGTCCTTTAAGGGTTTGGGATTCCTAGGTAGAGAAGGCCTTACATGAATACTGCAATAATTTCATTTTATGGGGGTTACAGTTTATGTTTAGTGCCCCTTTAAATTAAAGGGACATGTTACCCAAATACTGAATCAAATTAAATGATGCAGCATAGCTGCAAAAGGTTGACTAAAATATATTACATGAACATCTAAAAAGTAAAATATTTTACCTCAACATTTCCTCAGTAGCCACAGCCCACTGTGAAGGGAATTTAAAGGGACACTGAACCCAATTTTTTTTCTATCGTGATTCAGATAGAGCATGCAATTTTAAACAACTTTCTAATTTACTCCCATTATCAATTTTTCTTCGTTCTCTTGCTTTCTTTTTTTGAAAAAGAAGACATCTAAGCTATTTTTTTTGGTTCAGAACCATGGAAAGCACTTGTTTATTGGTAGGTGAATTTACCCACCAATCAGCAAGAACAACACAGTGTGTTCACCAAAAATGGGCCGGCATCTAAATTTACATTCTTGCATTTCAAATAAAAATACCAAGAGAATGAAAAGAATTTGATAATAGGAGTAAATTAGAAAGTTGCTTAAAATTGCATGCTCTATCTAAATCACGATAGAAAAAATTTGGGTTCAGTGTCCCTTTAAGTATCTATTTGGGAAGCTTGTCTCAGGACTTGCAAGAAAGCATACATCCGTCATGTGCAGGCAGAGTCACTTTATTTCCCTCATCTGTTTAAGGAAGTTTACTATGAAATCCCACAAGATTATAGTGAAACCATGAAATATCACAGTGAAGCAAAGTATAAACTCATCACTTATTATGCTAATTAGTTGTCTCTTTTTCACCATGAAGAACAGTAGGTTAATCACACTTTCATTAAACTATAAAACATCTATACTAATACTAATAAAATATTGACTTCAGAAAGTTCTTTCAGTGTTGCAGTTAAAGGGACACTCAAGTCAAAATTAAAGCTTTCATTATTCAGATAGAGCATGCAATTTTAAACAACGTTCCAATTTACTTCCATTTAAAAAAAAGTGCACAGTATTTTTATATTTAAACTTTTTGTGTCACCGGATCCTACTGAACATGTGCAAGAATTCACAGAATAAGCGTATATGCATTTGTGATTGGCTGATGGCTGTCACATGGTACGTGTATGCATTTGTGATTGGCTGATGGCTGTCACATGGTACAGGGGGAGTGGAAATAAACATAACTTTTAAAATTGTCAGGAAAACAATCTACTATTCATTTGAAGTTCAGACTAAGTGCTATTTCATTGTCTTGTTATCTTGCATTTGTTGATTATGCAAATCTACTGTGTTGATTGGTTCTTTAAGTGTTTGGACAGTCAACATTCTTTTTTTTAATATTCTCTGCTTTGATTGGTTTATTGTTTCTTTGCTTCCACATGAGAAGCCAGTGAAATCTCATCTTACATATAGGTCTACAATTATTTAACAATTCTAAATGTAGATATTACAGGACTATTAATAGCATGGCCTACTATATTTAAAGGTATATAAAACAAAAAAATGTCTTTTGTGACTGATACAGAGCATACAATTTTAGGAAAGTTTCCAATTTAAGTTCCCATGTTATTATTTGTTGAAGAGATACCTAGGTAGGCATCTGGAGCACTACATGGCAGGAAATAGTGCTGCCATCTAGTGCTCTTGCAAAACTGCTGCCACGTAGTACTCCAGCTCTTAAGCTTACATCCCTGCTTTTCAACAAAAGATGCCAAAAGAACAAATAACATTGATAATACAAGTAAATGAGAAAGTTGTTTAACATATCATGCTCTATCTGAATCATGAAAGAAAAAAATTGGGTTCCCTATCCCTTTAAACAAATAATTAAAAGAATGCCTAAAATTAGCCAATTTGAAATATATATATAGGCAAATTCTAAAAGCTTGAAATATATACAATACATATTTGATACAGATAAACCAGGTTTCTAAAATAAGGTTCCCCTGTGAATTCAAATAAACCACTCAGATTTTCCTCTGCAACAAATAGAATGCACATTACTGTTCTCTTTTTTATATGCACAATATATATATATATATATATATATATATATATATATATATATATATGTATATATTGTAACATAGATAATATATATATTTATCTTGCAACATAGCTGCTTATTTGAGTATTTGTTTATAAAGAAGAATATATTTTTCTATCAATTAATATAATTTGTTAAATAAATTTGTGTATTTTTCTAGTAATTTAGCACCCACCATAGATCATTAAAATGTATTACACAGGTTGACACACAGTGGCTGGCATCTATATTGCAAAGAGCCATGGGAACCGCCTTGAGGATAAGGATTGTTCCTGGGCAGCAGATCAATCTGGCAGAGCATATAGTTCATTCACATTAATAAATCATATGTATAAACACATGTTTAACTGCATTTTTTTTATTAAAGTTCTCACTGAAATGTGTGAAAGCTTGGAAATGCCTTTATTCACATGCACAAATTAATTTAAGAACATTTTACTCAACTGCTTATTTTGTTCCATCTAAAATAAGTTATTTAAAAATGTATTCAATTTTTTAAACAGGTGAGAAACAAATTAACATGGTTTACTCTCTTTTATATGCATGAATTGTTTTAAATGCAGTGTCCCATTTTAATCCTGTGTCCAATATGTACTATTATACACTGTCAGAAAAAGGGTACAATTAGGGTCCATTTGTGAACACATGTTACAACTGCTCTGGTTGTACCCTCAATGGGTCATAATTACACCTTAAGGAACTTATATGCACCATTTAAGGGTAAATAAGGTACAAATATGTTTTCAACTGTCAAAGAGTACATATCTGTCCCATTTAATCCTCCCAAAAAGGTACAATCACTTGTGTGACCAAAATGTTGAGGGGTATGGGTGGTTCAAGGCTGCCAAAACTTGCAAGTCTATATAATTTGTTCCTAGACATTGTATAACAAAGTGCCATCTATTGGTTGAAAGTTCATAGTCATTGTGTAACTCAGCGTCATCAATTGGTTGAATGTTCTTGTACATTGTGTAACACAGCACCATCTATTGGTAGAAGGTTCATCACCAAAATGTTTATTAGGGAAAAAGACTAATTTGCATATATTGTGCATAAGGTGACAATTCAAATGTATGGTTGTGGGTTTTATCGTTTATGTCACCTCTGAATCTCCCTTCCTTTTGTTAGAGTTATATTTTAATATAATGTTGTTGTCTATATGTTAACTCTATGTTTATATTTTATGTGGAGGGTGTCACCATAAGTTAAATGGTGTGTTGTTAGAGTCTAGTCCTGAGTGAAATAAAGCATTTTGAGTAGTTCTTTTTGGAACAGATGAACTTGCCTGGTTCTTACAGGAATTTCAGTGGCAGAGTCTTAAGACCTGCTTTATGGCTGCCCTTTCCAAAATCATCAAACTTCAGTGAGACTACTTTAAGTTTATTTTTTTTAATCATTTTAATTTAAAACTAGACGAGAAAGCTCAGTAGGTGAATGTATATTTGAATGTTGTTGAATAGATCTGATGGAACAGCATTATGACATTTTTAATATGCTGTGTTGAGTACAAATTTGTCATCATGAGGCCAAATTAACACCATTTTAACATTATGGTACCATAGCACTGAGGTCCAATTAAGTCACCAAAGGTACATATTTTCTCTTGAAAGGTACAATTTACATGGGTACCAATATTTTACCATGTTAAAGGGTACAGCGTAGCTTTTTATTTTTGTTTTCATGATTAAAGTGATTTGAAGGTCAAAATTGAAATGTTTATGGTTGCATTAAGATTTTAAATAGAAGCATTTTTGCAATATACTTCTGTTTGCAAAATGTTTATAGTAAAAATTATTACAGTTTTTAAGCAGCATACACACATATGCTGTGAGTGTCCTGTGCATCAGCAGTCAAGCACCACCCCTTGTCAGAGAGTCAACAAAAATTAAATATTCACTAACACAATAAACCTGGATACCCTGAGACGTGAAGATCCATGATACCAGCTAAATTCGGCTTCATGAGAGCAGAAATTCTTGGAATCTAGCCATGTTTAGTATACATCATTGTGACTTATTCAAGACCAATGATCATTTGGCATAGTGGCAAATACTTGTTTAAAATCATGCATTACAGATTAAGTAGCATGCATAGGTTGTCAAGCACAAGACTCTACCACAAACTCATTAAAAATATCATCTTTTAACATCTCAGGGGGCCATTTTGTCTGAAATTGCTATTCAAAAAAACACACAGGAGTATATTGGCCACACAAATCTATGCCTAATCAAGCTACAAAATAAATTTGATTTCTTGCACTGATTCTTCATCAGAACATCCAATCAACAGCATTTACTTATAATTGTAGCATAAAAAAAGAACAATACATAAAACATTTTTTAAATAATTGGAAACATTCCAAATTACAAGGTTTTCACATGAAATTGGACCTTATTATGCAGTTTTCTTCTGAAGCTACAAACTTGCACAGGTGATGATACAAACTTAGGTTTGTATGAATTTGATGCGAACAAAGAAACTTTTATATTGCTTTCCCATGTATGGATTACATCCCTGTTGGTCTACAATACATGTCTATACACAGTAATTACAGGTTGCATTTATTTGTTGCATTTTTTTTTTTAAATACACAAAAAGCTACATTTATAGCTTAAACCATATGGACTTGTACTTAGGCAAAATACTCCCTTTTGCATTTTGCCCCATGGGTAAGGTGACCATTTTTTTTTTTTTTCAAATTTAAAACCAGAACATTTAAAATAGCTCAGCCAGCAAAAGTAATAGTCGTTGTCGTAGAATATGAGTTGAAAAAATATTGCGGAGTATGCTTATCTTTTTTTTTCTTTAAGTGAAAGAATACAATAAAATGTACTTTTTAAATTTATATTATATGTCATGAAAGTAATTTTGCAGTGTAGCAGTAAAACAAAATGGTTTTATTAAAAAAATGGTACAAAAGTACTTAATCTACATTCCTAATTTTGCTTCTTATATTTTTGTTAAGAGTTGATTGATTTTAACCCCTTAACGACCGAGGACGTGCAGGGTACGTCCTCAAAAAAAAGGCAGTTAATGCCTGAGGACGTACCCTGCACGTCCTCGGTGTGGAAAGCAGCTGGAAGCGATCCTGTTTGCTTCCAGCTGCTTTCCGGTTATTGCAGTGATGCCTCGATATGGAGGCATCCTGCAATAACCTTTTGAAGCCATCCGATGCAGAGAGAGCCACTCTGTGGCCCTCTCTGCACCGGAGATCGGTGGCTTCCTTCGTTGGTGGGTGGGAGCATTACCGGGAGGCGGGTGGCGGCCATCGATGGCCCTGGAGATGTGGAGGGGGGCGGGATCGTGGGCGGGGATGCCCGGGGGCGCGCACGGACGTGCGCGCGTGCACGGGAGGGCGGGGGCGGGCGCGTGCACGGGGAGGGAGCGGGTGGGAACTGCTACACTACAGAAAAAGGTGCAATCAGTTTAAAATAACTGAAAAAAAAAAAAACGATCAATGAGGTGGTTGGGGTTTGTGGTGGGGGGGGGGGTTTGGGGAAGCTACACTACAGAAAAAAAAAACTAAGAAAAAAAAGCACTTTTTTGTGTAAGCTGGGTACTGGCAGACAGCTGCCAGTACCCAAGATGGCCCCAATAAGACAGATAGGGAAGGTTACAAAGCTGTTTTGGGGGGGATCAGGGAGGTTGGAGGCTAAGGGGGGTCCTATACAGCAGAATAATTATTATTTTTTTTTAAAAAAAAACCTAAACCCCCCAAAAAGCTTTTAATTTAGTACTGGCAGACTTTCTGCCAGTACTTAAGATGGCGGGGACAATTGTGGGGTGGGGGAGGGAAGGGAGCTGTTTGGGAGGGATCAGGGGGTCTGATGTGTCAGGTGGGAGGCTGATCTCTACACTAAAGCTAAAATTAACCCTGCAAGCTCCCTACAAACTTCCTAATTAACCCCTTCACTGCTAGCCATAATACACGTGTGATGCGCAGCAGCATTTTGCGGCCTTCTAATTACCAGAAAGCAACGCCAAAGTCATATATATCTGCTATTTCTGAACAAAGGGGATCCCAGAGAAGCATTTACAACCATTTGTGCCATAATTGCACAAGCTGTTTGTAAATGATTTCAGTGAGAAACCTAAAATTGTGAAAAATTTAACGTTTTTTTTTTATTTGATCGCATTTGGCGGTGAAATGGTGGCATGAAATATACCAAAATGGGCCTAGATCATTACTTTGGGTTGTCTACTACACTACACTAAAGCTAAAATTAACCATACAAGCTCCCTACAAGCTCCCTAATTAACCCCTGCACTGCTGGGCATAATACACGTGTGGTGCGCAGCGGCATTTAGCGGCCTTCTAATTACCAAAAAGCAATGCCAAAGCCATATATGTCTGCTATTTCTGAACAAAGGGGATCCCAGAGAAGCATTTACAACCATTTGTGCCATAATTGCAGAAGCTGTTTGTAAATAATTTCAGTGAGAAACCGAAAGTTTGTGAAAAAATTTGTGAAAAAGTGAACGATATTTTGTATTTGATCGCATTTTGCGGTGAAATGGTGGCATGAAATATACCAAAATTGGCCTAGATTAATACTTTGGGATGTCTTCTAAAAAAAAATATATACATGTCAATTGATATTCAGGGATTCCTGAAAGATATTAGTGTTCCAATGTAACTAGCGCTAATTTTGAAAAAAAGTAGTTTGGAAATAGCAAAATGCTACTTGTATTTATGGCCCTATAGCTTTCAAAAAAAGCAAAGAACATGTAAATATTAGGTATTTCTAAACTCAGGACAAAATTTAGAAACTATTTAGCATGTTTTTTTTTGGTGGTTGTAGATGTGTAACAGATTTTGGGGGTCAAAGTTAAAAAAAAGTGTGTTTTTTTCCATTTTTTCCTCATATTTTATAATTTTTTTTATAGTAAATTATAAGATATGATGAAAATAATGGTATTTTTAGAAAGTTAATTTAATGGCGAGAAAAACGGTATATAATATGTGTGGGTACAGTAAATGAGTAAGAGGGAAATTACAGCTAAACACAAACACCGCAAAAATGTAAAAATAGCCTTGGTCCCAAACGGACAGAAAATGGAAAAGTGCTGTGGTCATTAAGGGGTTAATAATAATTTGTTTTCCTGGATGTTTTTATAAAATTCCGTGCAAGTTTGGTTAAAATTATATTTAGTAATTAGCAAACATTCAACATGTAATTGAGTTTTATCACTGGGCCACATATTGTTCATCAAAGAAAAAAGATGTTCGGCAGGTGCATTGGTTCCTGTAAATAGAGACAATATTCTACCAATTTGCCAATATATTTGTAGGAAACATAATTTTCACTGAAGGCTTTGAATATTTCAATCCATCTGTTTGATACTGGTTCAGAATTTTGTCTCCAGTGAGAAATGTTTCATCTGTAGTGTAGCGCAGGACAAAGCAGGTTTCATCAAACAGTTAATCTTCTAGTTAATCGATTTCAGAAAAATACAGAAGAATGTAATCACTGCAAACTTCAATGTTGTCATGGGTGAGTTTAGTGTTAAACAAAACCTAATTGAATTTTTCAGTATGCTTAATAGGTCCTTCCCATTCCTCTAAATATTGAATACTGTACATGTGTCATAAAATTCTACCACCTTTTCTTTGAAAATAGCAGGTTTTAATATGCCTTCTTCCTCAAGCTGCTTTAAATTTTTCTGCACCTGTAACTGCAAGAAAACATTTGCTTTTCTGTCAGCTAATTTTGTTTTTAAGTCACTGTAAATATTGCTAGTTTTTATAATAGAAATAGCCTGCCCTTCTATTTTCAAAATATCACTGTGGAACATTGATGACATGTTATGAAAAAAGTAAACCCAAGACTCTGTCTCTGAATTATCAAAATAATTTGTGATAAATGTGGGGCTCTTCTCATTTGAGGCAAAATATGATTGCACATCAATTGGTACACAGTCGGCTGCAGTTTGTATAGCATTGTTCAAAATATGAGTGGCACAACCAATTCCCACAAGCTTTCTTCCACCCAAATTTTATTTCAGCTTGGTAACATTTTTATTTTTCCCACTTATTCGCATTCCTCCAAAGTTAGTATTGGTGTTGTCAGCACAAAATCCAAGTAGCTTGGTATCTAAACGATACCTTTTTAACACTTCCAAAATATAATCAGTAACTATGTCAGATGTTTCGCCTGGCAAATCTCTTACTTCCAAAATTTTGACGTGTATTCCAGACTTGTATGAAAAATATCTTATTATTATGGGAATCAACTTTACTTCCTTGTGGTTTGATGCATCCAAATAAAAAGAAATAATATTTGCAGCATCCAATCCTCTTCCAATAACTGTTTTGCATAAGGCACCAGAACATCAGTAACTATTGCCTCGCATTTTGTTCTAGAATATGTAAGCATGGCATCAAAACATGTTTTAATCAGTTTGCAGGTACAATCCATTGATCGGAATGAGTGATTATGCATTACTGTGTGGTACATACATAAACTTTGCTAACACCAAATTGGTCGATTTTGGCGGGCTCTGTAGGAAGTATTATCAATAATTTGCCGCAATATAGTGAGAGTGAGTGTGCTGAATGCTAAGTATTGCCGAGCTCCAACGACAAGAACCGTAGTGTAAAATAAAAATAAAACTAGGATAAATTAATAAAATTGATTTAAGACTGGTTTATCAAGGATTGATGTACTCAATCTTTTGATAAATTAATATTTTTTTTATTTTGTAGTCCTAAACTGTACTGGTTACATCTCATGACTAACCAGACCAATGTAAAAAAAAAAACAGTACTGTACTGGTAAAAACAGTACGTATGGTCACTTTACCCATGGGCTGTGATTGTGCCCCTTTTGAGGTTTTTGGCTGCGGTCTGACAAGTTTGAGTTGTATAGGAGTCTAATACACATGCAAAGATTGTCTTTAATCTACTGATTTATCTCTGGTTGGTTACATTCACATTATCATTTGCACTGTTTTGCAGATAGATAGCGAAAAAATTGAATGAAAACACACTTCATATACACCTTGTTTGTATTTGGTTGAGTTGCTTAATGTCAGATCATTCATTCTGGAAACATAAAAGCAGCTTTAGCGATGTAATCACTACAACGTCTAAACAAATCTGAGGTTTGCTTGATAATAATGTAAGTGAATATGCCCCATCTGTAGACCTTGTGTTAGCAAGTTAATCCACACAATAGGTATTTTTATAAATAGCTGACATTTATTAACTGTGTGTAAAAGGGACATAAAAGTTCAACTTTAAAATTAAACTTTCATGGTTCAGGCAGAGCATCTAATGTAAAAGGAACAGTAATATAGTGTTCAATTTTAAACAATTTTCCATTTTACTTTTATTATCTAATTTGCTTTGTTCTCCTTATATCATTTGTTGAAAGAATACCTAGGTAAGCTCAGTAGCAGCAATTCACTACTGGGAGCTAGCTGCTGTTTAGTGGCTGCACATATTTTTCTCTTGTTATTGGCTCACCCAATATAGGGCTAGATTACAAGTGGTGTTCTATTTAGTGCTCTTGCTTGACCGTAAACTTTGCTAGAAGTAATCTTCTTGCGCCTGGGTTAGTGTGAATATTGCAAGTTGCAAGTAAAAGTTTTGTGCGTGAGCGAAACACAATGCAACATAACGTGAGAACTTCGGATATTGCAACTGCGCTAACTTTTTCTCCCCATTGAATTCAATTGAGAGTGTAGAAGAAAAAAACTTTACACTTATCTCTTGCACGCTAACCCATTATGAATTATTTTTATTTTGATATTTTATTGTAATTCTATATATTTCAGTATATAGCTATATATGTTTATATATCGCTACAGATATAAACGTATAGATATATATTTTACATTAACATTTTCACATATGTATATAGAAATATATATTTAATAATAAAAATGTAATTCTTTGCTATCTGAAGAACACAGGAATGTAAAATATGTGTAGCGCGGTTCGAGTTTTGCAATGTAGGCCTAACATGGTGTATGGTTAGCGCACATGAAAACTTAAGATTATTTTTTTTTTTATAATAATAATTGTTACAGATTATTATTGATATATATATATATATATATATATATATATATATATATATTCAATGGCTTATTTAGAATTTTTTACAGTATCTATAATAATTTTTAATAATTATTATTATTTTTAAATGTTCAATATTTAATTTTTCAGTAACTCGCCTTATACCTCTGAATAGTGCATTGCGGCTCCTGAATCTGAACTAAACTATGTGTTTAACCCCTTAATATTTATATGCAAAGAATAGTGCAAACAGTTTATAACACATTAGAGCATTTTATTTTGCACTTTTATGTTCTTTTAAATAGTTACAGTCAGACATTTTCAAGGGCTATATATAGGGAGTGCAGCCTTTTTACATTTCTTTTTGTATTTTTTTATTATTATTTATTTTGATTTACTGATTATTATAAATATTATTTACTGCATGACATGACACTTTGAAAAATATTGTTTAGTATAAATACAGTGTATTATTAAATCCTATCATTTGACATTTGAAGATTTACATTTCACGATAAAATTATAGCATATTTGTTTTTGTATTTTTTTTTTTATAGATAGCTACTTCATTTTATGAATGTTTTTTTTGTAATTGATATCTACCCTGCAAACATTCTTATGGTGATAACAGATCATTCTCTATTACGTATTTTACTTTTTTATATAATTTTTCAGAAGACATAGGTGAAAGGCACAAATAAACTAAAATATTGCTTTATTACATCAAAAAATTCCTTTGTCCATGAATTGTTATACATCTTTTTTTGCCTTTAAAATAATATCATGACCTTTTGAACTAGTATCTAGTATCTATTACTAATTGTGAGCTTTACAATGGAGCTGAAAAGCATTATTATTTTCAGCTGGTATAAAATACTTAAAGGGACATAAAACACCTTCCAATAACAAATATTTCTGTGGTCTTTCATTGACTAACATATCAGCCAAGCCTAAACAATTTTAAAATGAATAAACTGCATCCACCATTTGCCTTATTTGGAGGAGACAATTTAGGCTTGAGACCCCAGTTGTTAAAGGCTAGTCTTGGTCATATTGTTAGTTTTGCAGTTTTTATATGTAAATACATATTGATATTTACATAAGAACATAATTGCAACTGTTCCTATACATTGACCAACATTAAATATTAGATACAACAGTCTATTTCTAAAGTTAAACACTTGCATTTTTTGCAAACATAACTTTTTCTTTTACACCTAGTTGAGCTGGGAGTAAATTTTATCAAATTTTCAACAGCCCAGTGTACTAACGGTTTTCAATTTCAGTGGAAACCTGGGGTAATGTAGCTGTTTAAAGGGACACTGAACCCAAATATTTTCTTTCACAATTCAGATAGAGCATGAAATTTTAAGCAACTTTCTAATTTACTCCTATTATCAAATTTTCTTCATTCTCTTGGTATCTTTATTTGAAATGCAAGAATGTAAATTTAGATGAAGGCCCATTTTTGGCAAATAACCTGGGTTGTTCTTGCTGATTGGTGGATAAATTCATCAACCAATATAAGTGCTGTCCAGAGTACTAAACCCCCCAAAAAAGCTTAGATGCCTTCTTTTTCAAATAAAGATAGCAAGAGAACGAAGAAAAATTGATAATAGAGTAAATTAGAAAGTTGCTTAAAATTGCATGATCTATCTGAATCACAAAAGAAAAAAAAATGGATTCAGTGTCCCTTTAAGGCTCCTAATACTTTCTATGGGACGTGGGTCTGGCTGCTGATAATTTGGTATAACGCGCTATCAGAAGCTGTTGATAAGCACAATTGCTTCCAACAGCATATTTTTTGTTTTGCGAATTTGTGCAAACCTAATTATGGTTCAATGGAAATGAGCCATTGGTCGTTGTGTTTTTTAGTGATTACAATACAAAATGGATCCATGCGTTAAAAGCAGCTCAAAATAAAAGTTCTCGAAAAGGCCTTTAGATGTGTTAAGTACCTGTTTTTGGGATAGAAACTGGGAGGTCACCCAAAACTGACACGTACAATAGCCCTTTCACTCATCTTAAAAGGGACTTGAAACCCATTTTTCTTTCTTTCGTGATTCAGATAAAACATGCATTTTAAAACAATTTTCCAATTTACTTATATTATCAAATTTGCTTAATTCTCTTGTTTTCCTTTGCTGAAGGAGCAACAGTGCATTAGTGGGAGGCAAATGTCTGTAGCCACCAATCACCAGCGTGTCCCCACTAGTGTAAGATATGTACATATTATTTTTCAACAAAGGATACCAAGAGATTAAAATACATTTGAAAATAGAAGTGATTTTAAAGGGGTATTATAAATACACACTCTATTTTGACTTTCCTTTCCCTTTAAAGCTACGTTATAGTTCTTTTAAATTAACCCCTTTGTTCACTGGGATAGGGAAATACTCATTTACATCTGTGAGATTAACCTATTACAATCCAATACCATCCTCACCACTGCTTAACCATCTGGATGCCATTTGTATGTTGACATGATGGGCATACTGGGGATGACTGCTCAATCACTATATTGTCACTTTTAACCCTTTGAGTGCTAAGCATTTTCCCACCTGGGGGCTAAGATTTTTTTAAAAAATGTATTCTTTGAACAAATTTTTTTTAAGTTTTCTTTTTTTTTTCAGACCCCCAAGACTTATACTGTTGGAAAGGTTAGACGATTACCTTTCCAGTGGTGGGTCTGTCTTGGGGGTCTGTAGCTGCTTAGATGCCTGAGATACAGGCTTCTAAGCAGCATGCCCCCTGCTCCTATACTTAACATTGTTAAGTATAAATAAAGGTGCATGATGACATCATCACGTTTTTGCACGTGACGTCACCACACAAAACGGGAAGCCCCAGCGATGCCTGTCACTCTACAGGCATGATCGCCGGGGTAGGAGCGGATGGGACCCCCAGATCTCCCTCAAGGTGGGAGAGTGCTAGTGACGGCTCTGAGCCATCATTAGCACTCAAAGGGTTAATATATGATACAAGCAAAATAATGCCCACATGGGAAACTACCACCGGGCTGTAAACTACAGCTTAATGTGTTACTAATAGCGCAGGGACTATTTTTTTTTCTCTAGATTGTGATTTTAATATTTGACAAGTATTTAGTTTTTTTAACAATATTTATCTGTATTGCTTGTAAATGCACAGTTTCCAGTTTGGGTTGATATAAAAATAAGATGGAGACTATGGGTTTCTACCATTAGAAGGACTTATGATATATTAACAGCTCTGAAACTGTAAAATGTGAACTCGTTCTCTCGCAATATTGTATATGCATGTAAGATGTTCAAATGAGACCACACCTTTATGACCTGTTTTTTATAGGGGACGAATCTTCATGCGTGCCAACTCCAAGCACAGTCGCAACCCAACAGTTTACAGTCCGAATGGGAAAAAAAAATTTGTTTGAGATATGCAACCTTAACCTTTGAATGACAGAAGACATAGAAATATATTTTAAAATATTTAATGTTATTTAACTTACTGTACAGCTAGGTCAGCCTTTTATGTTTAGTTAATATATTTATCCTTATAAATTTAAACAATATCCTCTAATTTAAAAAATGATGAATTCATGGATCCTTTAAGATATATTTCATAATTTAATATATTTTATACTCATATTTATAGGTACTTATATATATAAAATTTGAGTCAACATACTTAAATATGCATATGATTGTATTGAATAGGAGTGTGTTTTGCATGTTTAAAAAGTGTTTTGTAATAAATACATTAGTTCTGTAGAAATATTTTTTTTTTGCAGATTAACATCAGAATTGTTAATGGCTCATTGTTAAGTGAATAAAAATGAATGTGACTCTCAATATGGGGCTGTCGCAAAAAATGTGGGCACATTTTTAAAGCATCAAATGCCAATATTTTCAGTAGTCATTTGAACTAATATCAACCTGTTGAACATAATTAAGGGTGTCAATGTAAACTTGACCAAAGTTGGTAGATTATGGAAAAAATATAAACAGAGGCAAAAAGTACAATACACATAAAAAATGAAAACTGGAAAAAAACTGAAATAACAGATTTTAACATTTAAAAGCGTAATTTTGGTTGCATAAATAATGGATACTGGAAGTATAATAAACTAATTTAGTGTTTAGGACACAAGGCAGGGGCTTGAACCAGCTCTCCCTGTTAGGGAGACATTTACATACTACAATCTACTATATTTAGACTATCTGCAATGGAAACAAAATGGTTACAAGTCTTAAATCACGGGCATGCTAATAAATACCTGCAATCTTATCAGCTGTACCATGTAGGTATCGTGTTCTAACAGTGAATGACTAAAACTGTTTGGAATTTTTCTACAGTTATTTTTACAAGTCTCATAGACTAGACATTTTTTAAAAGTCACCCACAGCCAAACAGGAAGACAAATAAAATGATTTTGATGAGACTGATACACAACCAACTATCACTTAAATATGAGAGATCTAAAATTATGCAGACTCTGCAAATTCAAAAGGTGATATCCTTATAAATAATGCTGAAATTGCATTAGTCAAAATGTCATGAGGTTAAGTTTAATACCTTGGTTTAGAATGTGTTGCAGCTCTTTCCGGCAGCTAGGGGGTTAATAAATATTTGACTGCTGTAATGTTTTGATTGTCATGATTTCACTACCAACATTCTTATAGAAACACTTATAGGTATACAACAGTGTGAAAAGCTTTTGGATTAAATATTTCTAAAGTGTCATAAAAATATATAATTATTTGTTTGATAGTGTTATGATATAGTATATTGGTTGCATCTATATGTATCAAATGAATACTACCTACAAAAAGTTACTTTGTGTAAAGATATTTTAGCTGATAAGTGGGAGGAGCATACGTAATCTGGCTGAATAAATTAAAGAATATGTTGCACCTGATCTAGGGCCAGATTACAAGTGGAGAGGTAATTAGCACGCACGCTTGAGCTTTAATATCGCTGAAAGTAAACTTGTAACACTCGGGATAGCTCACATATTACAAGTTGAAAGTAAAAAGTTTGCTAACTGCTAATTTTTCTTCCGATGCTCTTCAATGGAGAGCACATCTGAAAAAAAATCTAAATCCTATCGCTCACATGCTAATCCGACACAGTGTAAGACCTACAGCACAAACCCGTACTAAGTAATAAATAATCTAATTTCCTATGTTCTTTACATAATATAGGGCTCCATTTATGAACTTGGGGAAGCAGCTTTGGAGCCCCATCGATACAGGCTTTTCCGCCTTCAATGTTAGCTATGGAGCTGTGGTCTTAGCTATTAAACTTATATGAAATATAGTTTTTTTTAAAAATGTAAAAGTCAAGTGCAAGTAAGTGGCTAAGGACATATAAAACCAAGATTTCTATAGAGCAGTGATGGCTAACCTTGGCACCTCTGATGTTTTAGAACTGCATTTCCAATGATGCTCAGTTAGACTGCAGATAGCTTAAAGGGACACTAAACCCAAAATTTTTCTTTCATGATTCAGATAGAGAATACCATTTAAAACAACTTTCCAATTTACTTCTATTCACTAATTTGCTTCATTTTTTAGATATCCTTTGTTGACGAAATAGCAATGCATATGGGTGAACAAATCACACGAGGCATCTATGTGCAGCCACCAATCTGCAGCTACTGAGCCTATCTATATATGATTTACAGCAAAGTATATCAAGAGAATGAAGCAAATTAGATAATAGAAGTAAATTAGAAATTTGTTTAAAATTGCATGCTCTTAATAAATCATGAAATAAATCATGTGGGTTTCATGTCCCCTTACACATCATGGTTAGCCATCTTTGCTGTAGAGTCATGTACACATTTTGAAATGCTTAAAAAATGCTCTGTCACACAGCTGTAAAACATCAGACAGATACTGAATACTAATTTAATTCTTATTTTTAAGCCTTGTGACCAAAACAAAAAGACTGAAACAATGGTTTTGTCTTTAGTTGATTTCTTGCCACTAGCTCTTTGGAAGACAAAAGCAAAATGCAGCTGCATTTTAGAGACCTTTATATAAAATGATCTAATTTATTTTGATCTGCCTTCTCTCATGTATTAGTAAATATCATTTCTTGTTTTAAAAATGTGCATGTTTTCATGGTAAAATACTATTAATTTATAGATTAAAGTTTGAATTTTAAAAATGAATAGGCAAATGTGATTTATTGGTTCTCCTTTTAATCTTTTTTATCTTTTATTTATATATCTATTGTTTCTTTGCATTTTTGACAGTATTTATTGAAAGCTTTAGAATATTTAACTTAGTGCTGTGTGTTATTTAATGGAAAAATACTACAATTTATTTTTTTAACTTATAGAAAGCCTAAAGTGTTAAAGTTATTGAACCTGTGTCTAAAAGATTGATACAGTATATTATTGGGGAAAAAATTAAGTAGAATAAACAAAAATATTACACTGTAGTAATACTTTAAAACCTACATTTTTGGATTTTCCCTTTTTTGGTGTTTATTATTTTTTCAATTTATTTTTGGATTTACATTTAGCCACTTTCCAGCATAAAGACAAACTGGTACCCAACTAATATATAGTCTGTTATGTACACAAAATGTCACTTATGGCGAACATTAGGTGCTTTTCCTAATATTTATATGTATATGCAATCCATTTCCTTATGTAGATATTTTGGGATCTGTTTTAAGTAATATATAACCCACAATTATCACCTTAGCATTAAATCATTAGATTTTGTAAAGGAAAAAATAGTGTTGATATGTTGGTAAAAATAATATCATGTTTCCATGCATTTTATTTTATATATTATTTTATGCATCATTTTATAGATATATTGTTTTTGCACATAATTAATGCATTTGCAGATAATTTAAAGGGACAGTCTACACCAGAATTTTTATTGTTTTAAAAAGATAGATAATCCCTTTATTACCCATTTCCCAGTTTTGCCTAACCAACACAATTTTAATAATATACTTTTAACCTCTGTGATTATCTTGTATCTTAGCCTCTGCAAACTGCCCCTTTTTCAGTTCTTTTGACAGACTTGCAGTCTAGCCAATCAGTGCCTGCTATCAGATTAATTCACGTGCACAAGCATAGTGTTATCTATATGAAATATGTGAACTAACACCCTCTAGTGGTGAAAAACTGTTAAAATGCAATCTGAAAGAGGTGGTCTTCAAGGTCTAAGAAATTAGCATATGAACCTCCTAGGTTAAGCTTTCAACTAAGAATACCAAGAGAACAAAGCAAAATTGGTGATAAAAGTAAATTGGAAAATTGTTTAAAATTACATGCCCTATCTGAATCATGAAAGTTTTGGCCTAGACTGTCCCTTTAATTTAAAGGGACATGAAACCCACATTTTTTTCTTTCATGATTTAAAAAGAGCATACAATTTTTAAACAACTTTCTAATTTACTTCTATTACATAATTTGTTTTATTATCTTGATATTCTTTGCTGAAAAGCATATCTAGATAGGCTCAGTAGCTGCTGATTGGTTCCTGCACATAGAAGCCTTGTGTGATTGGCTCACCCATGTGGATTGCTTTTTCTTCAAATAAGGATATCTAAAAAATGAAGCAAAATAAATAATAGAAGTAAATTGTAATATTGTAATATTGATTTAAAATCTGAAATTTTTGGGTTTAGTGTCCCTTTAAATTTAATGGCAATATATTTCACATCTTTAGAGTATTTCAGAATCTATTGCCACTTTGTTATGGGTAAATAGTTCTTTGTAAAAAAAAACAAAAAAAAAAACAAGCTTTTGGGAGTGTGCTCTTTTTACCAGCCTGTAAGAGATAATAAATTGTTTCTGGTTTGCAAATTCTCTATCTGATATTTTTTCAAGTTAAGACTTGGGTTCTAGTTACCTATGGGCTAGATTTCGAGTAGCGTGTTAAGAATTACGCACAAGGGGTTTATCACGAGTGTTTGAGTGTGTTGGGTTTTCTTCTCGCAATAAAAGTTGAAAGTAAGTATTTAAAGACATATAAACACATTTAAACACATAAATACATATGCATACCAGTGTTCACTCTAAGGCTAGTTTTGTGAGCAGCCCAGCAGTGAAATAGTTAATAAGGGAACCACACCTTGGAGTCTGCATTGTGTAGTGTTTGTTAATTGCTCTAATTAACTGTTTCACTGCTGGGCCGCTCACAAAACTGGCCTTAGAGGGAACAGTGATGCATACATATACATATATATAAATATATATAAGTATATTAGAGCCCTTTGCAGTTAAGTAGATGAAAGCAGGAAAAATCATACTATTTTTTTTGTTTAGCTCATTTTTTACCATGTTTTTTTTTTATATGTATATATATATAAATTGGTCTCACTACTGTACTCAGAATTTGTTTTATAGTTATAAAAAGAAAAATAAGGCCATACAATTTTAAGTACTGAGCTTTCATTGAAAGCAACATATAAACTTGTTTTATTATAGATATCTTGAATACATCCATGTATGACATCTTATGTATGAGATGTGTTATTTCATTCACAACATTTGTGGCTTTGTATCCATAAGTTATAAACCAGGAGGTTGAGGGGTATCTGTCACTGTCTTGTGGTTTGGGGTTGAGGATGGATAGTGTGCAGGAATGCCTGGAAGTTAGTGGGCATGTCTGTGTGGTTAGTGTACTTGTCTGGTTGGTCCATGAATGGGGCTTAGGAAAATGATGCAGGGACAGTAGGACAGAGCTAAGAATCAGGCAATGTCCTCAAATTGGGATAGTCGAAAGGTCTGTTCTTTTAGATTAAAGGAGAAATGCAGCATAGCACAATACTGTTTACCAAGAGAGTGCCAACAAATTAGGAGCTGTTGCCACTAGCTCCAATCTTGATCCACAGAATAAAGGTTTGTTGCGCAATCACATAAACATAAAAAGACTGTTATATTAAATTAATGGGTCCATGCACAGTAGACATAAGTACTGTCTGTACTGTATATGGACCTATTCATTTGAAATTATAGCACCATGGAATTTGTTGATTCTCTAGAAAATTATTATTATTATTATTAATAATAATAATAGTAATAATTAATTATTAACGTGTTTTTTTTTCCTTTTATCATTTTTAATATTTTAATCTAAAGTCCAGATACTAAGAGAATGAAGCAAATTTGATAAAATAAGTCAATTTAAAATTAGTTTAAAATTGCATGCTCTGGGGCCGATTTATCAAGCTCTTTGAGGGTCGCCGGAAACAGCAGTTATGAAGCAGCGGTCTAAAGACCGTTGTTCCATAACTTGTCCACCTGCTCTGAGACATCAATTCTGCCCGATCCTATACGATCATGCTGATTGACACCCCCTGCTAGCGGCCAATCTGCAGGGGGCGGCATTGCACAAGCAGTTCACATGAACTTCTTGTGCAATGATAAATGCCAACAGCGTATGCTGTCGGCATTTATCAATGTGCGGCGGACATGATATGCTACATTGTATCATGTCCACTCGCACTTTCATAAATTGGGCCCTCTGTCTGAATCATGAAAGAAATGGTTGTGGTTTAATGTTCCTTTAAGTCAAAAGTTTAGCTTAAAATTGGAACAAGCAGGTTACATACCTAGATATTCAATGCCCTTTGTATGATAGAGACAAACCTGCTAAATTGGTTTAAAAGAGGAAATTGCCCCCTCAAGACTGACAAAGATAGGCTTGTTTAGCACAGGAACATCTTTTTTTTCTTCTTAAAAAATTAACAAATCCCTTTGTGAAATGGAAGACAAATTAGATGAGGTACAATGCCCTTTTAATTAAATTGAAGCATTAATGTTACAAATAAGCACTTACATTTATGATCCCCCTATTTGTATCAGTTTGCCAAATAAACAATCCCCTTATGTATTGAGTCTTTGTTCAAACCTATTATATACAAGAGACTGTAGACATAATGGTTGCACTTACTGACACCTGCAATTTACTCATGAATATCAAAAGATCTTGCCAAAAAAAGACTGTGGTCTAAGGAAAAAAAACAACCAGAAAATCCAATTGAAATCATATTTAAAAACTAATTTCATGTTTGTTTCATATTCTTTTTGTTATTTTTTTGTTATTTTTTTACATTTGCACAAAACTAACAGTCTCTCAAGATTGCATCAGTTTATATTATATTAACGGTAAGATTTTTGGATCGTTGTATATTCCAAGCATTTGTTTTAGATAATTTTAGATGAAGAGCTAACATAATGAATATATTTCCAGAGCTGTCTCTGCTGTACATTGCAGAATATCAGTCTGGATCTGTAAGAAATAAATAAATATATATATAATTATATATTGCACAGTATTTTAATTATGGGTACCCAACATTACAGAATTTTGCAGCTCTATACAAATAAATTGTATCAATAATAATAAAAACTAATGTCAAAATATTGATTGTGTGTGTCAAAATTTATACTTTTTCATGATGATTTTGTGGCTGTAAATCAAGTACAAGAAATGACTATAATATCAATTTAAAGGAACATGAAACACAATTTTTTTCTTTCATAATTCAGATAAATTATACAGTTTTTAAACAACTTTCCAATTTACTGCTATTATTAATATTGCTTCATTCTCTTGGTATCTTGTATTCAAGAAGCAGCAATGCACTCCTGGGAGCTAGCTGCACACATTTGTAAGCTAATGAAAATGGGCATGCAAGTTCAGCCACCTATCAACACCTAGCTTCAAGCTCCTGAGCGTATCTTGATATGCTTTTCATCAAAGGATACCAAGAAAATGAAGCAAATTAGATAATAGAAGTAATTTGCAAAGTTGTTTCAAATTGTATGCTCTATCTGAATCATGAAAGAAACATTTTGGGTTTAATGTCCCTTTAAACAGTAAGTGGCTGATCTCAGCTGATGCAATTAATTGAAGGGTGTGGTAAATCAAAAATCCAATCGTCTAAGAGAACACTGCATTGTTTCTGTGCATAATCATCAGACTTGAACTTTATCATCATGAGTAAAATAATGACTAATAGATTATTCTAAATTTACTCAAAAGACAAGAGAATATTATATTTATTTGCAGTTTTAATAAACAAAAGTAAGTCAAGTTTTGAGATGTTTTCTCATTTAATTAATATACATTTGATCTTGTATGGTATTATCTTTATAGTAGCATACAGCAAAGCTGGATTGTTATTAGACATAGTAGACAGCTGCCAGTGATATTGTATTATTGATCTTTGTCTGGAAGTGATGTTCTGCTAATAATTGAGTTCAGCACAAGAAAATGTAAAGCCTCCTCTTTTTCAGATATATTTGTCTTTGGAGACTGCATAAAAAGTGAGATGCATAATTACTTATACAGAATAAAAAAGTCCTATCCTTGTGAAAAGCCTAGGGCAGCAGTGGTATAAATTAGAAAATGGGCAATATCCATAATTGCTCATGAGGATGCCGAGGAGCAATATCATGTTAGAAATACATTGAGTATTGCTTCATCTATACTGTTTCACAGTTTTTCTATTGTGTGTTCCTGCTATTAATTCATACAGTTCTTGAGGTGCTCAATACTTCATATCTCACGCGTCAAATATGAACCACTAAAAGTAAAGTGCGCTGAACAGAAAATTAATATTACACACTTAATTTATTCCCACAATTAGACCGCTGCTTCTTATACTCTTTTCCACTTCTGAGATGATGAAGAGAAATCACCCTGAACTCTCTCGCTCAGGGTAATTGACAGGCGCTTCTCTCGCATCGAAAGGTTGTTCAAAAGCAGGGGCGGGCATTAGTACACACTCATCAGATCCGCTGCCTTTATGCAGAGAAGACATGCGGACAACTTCTCAACTTGACATGGGGCCCAATAATTTTATGTTTTAAAAATGATGGGATTCCACCATTGACAAAAAATATTAAGCAAGTGAATTAATACGTTACATTTTTTTTGTAAAAAATACTTGAGCATGGAAGTTCTTTTCCTAATCAATATATAAAAATCCACTTTTAATGAAAAACAAACAAAAAAAACAATAACTACAACAGCACCACTTCAGAAATACGCTTGCAAAACGGTTTATGTAAATGTTTGTAATTGTGTCATGTCTCTTTTCTTCTGGTAAAGTAGTCTTGCTGGATAGAATTGGCGACCTCACAAACAAGAACAAGGGGCTGGATGTGGGTGTTCTGGGAGTTCAAGCGGTAATGTCAGCATATTTAACCTACACTTAGGTTACCATTGCTACAGGCAGACAGGTTCAAAAGTAGTGAACCTGTCTGCTTGCAATCGCAGCTTGCAATGTTTCAATGCACGGTGGAATTGATCATTGCACAAGGGGATTCTTGTGCACTGCCACACCCTGCTCCAGTACAACCAATTTAGTGTCAGGTTGATTGATCTTGCCCCTTCTGAGGTGGTAGAAAGGAAAAAAGAAACAGTTTTTGCTTCCTAAATATGTGGCAGCAGGCTCACTTATGCAAACTTGCTCCACATAGCTTTATAAATTTACCCCTTAATCCCAGATTGTGTAATTCATATAGAATTTATTGCACATTTAAAGAATCTTGTCTCACTGTCATTACTTGCTATTTTAAGCTGACAAGGTTGTCTTGTTAAAAAATCCCAAAAGAGTGCACTCTCACCATCTGTTCATCCACCAGGGTGCAAGCAAATAAAGTATGGTCTGATGAAGGGATAAGATCCCCAAAACGTCACATGCTTTGATATTTGTGCATAATAAAGCATTTTTGAAAATTTCCAGCAATTTCACGCCTGTTGTGCATTTTGTGTGTGAGTGTGTGTGTATATATATATATATATATATATATATATATATATATATATACACACACACATCACAGGGCTTAGTGCTGCTATGGGGTGGGAACTTGATTGGAGCCTAATTTAAAGATTTATGGATGGTCCTTTGTATGACCCATTCTACCACCCTTCCCAGATCATCTGCTGTGTTATCAGTATTTTGTGGAGAAACTGTATTCTGAGACAATTCACTAACAGTGAAATTCTCTCTCATCCTTTTTTAATTTTGCTCCATGGGATGAGAAGTGTAAGGTGATGTGATTTGATAGATTTTTCCAAGCTTATAACAAGACAAGACAACTACTGGATACTAGGTTGCCATGGTACATAGAAATTGCAGTCTAACACCTAGCAAATTGATGGTAAGCTGAGAAGTTGTAGAGGGAAACAGGGGAAAGAGAGACTTGCACATCAGTGAAACTTTGCAGGGAGACCTGTATGATTTAGAACATAGAAAACAGAGAACTGCATGTTTTTAAAGTTTAGAGGGCAGCTGTGAAAGTGAGTGGACGGAGAGTTTGCATTCACATTCTGGCTGCACCAGAATACTGTTAGGTATGTAACTGGACATTGATGGGTTAATGTGTTATGTGTCTAAGGGCCAAGAGAATAACCACTGCTTGGTTTGTAATTTGTGTTTCTAAGCATTTGGAATAGCTGTTAGATTTTAAACATATTTGTTAAGCCCTGGCATACCGGGGTCCTCTTTTTGGGGAAACTATACAAATAAAATAAAAACAGATGTATTTAGGTATCACAAGAAAATAAAATGCCTGCATTTGTTTAGAGTTTAATACAAATGAAATTGTTCACTTTCACTATTAAATGATCATATCACAAAATTGGTAAACACATATTTTCCACATAACTAAAAAAAAGTACAGCTTGTTATAGGGACACTGTACCCAATTTTTTTCTTTTGTGATTTAGATAGAGTATGCAATGTTAAGTAACTTTCTAAGTTACTCCTACTATCAAATGTTCTTCATTCTCTTGATATCTTCATTTGAAAAGCAAGAATGTAAGTTTAGATGCTGGCCCATTTTTGGGGAACAACCTGGGTTGTCCTTGCTGATTGGACAGCACCAATAAACATGTGCTCTCCAGGGTTCTGAAACAACGATTAGGCTGGCTCCTTAACTTAGATGCCTTCTTTTTTAAATAAAGATAGCAAGAGAACGAAGAAAAATTGATAATAGGAGTAAATTAGAAAGTTGCTTAAAATTGCATGCTCTATATGAATCAAGAAATAAAAAAATTGGCTTCAGTGTCCCTTTAACATAATAGAGCAACCAGTGCTTCTAAGCATAGAAATACAGTCACAATTTACTACCTATACACTGAATTCCTGATGTTCATGTCTACATCAGCATCTTTAGAAAACACACACAAGTGAACCGTGAACAAAATACTGGTTGGGGTATGATACATGGGGAAAATATTTAAAAAGCTTAGACTTAATGAAAAATAGAAAAAAAATATTGTGGGGTGAACTTTTCATCTAGTCTTAATGTAACTGTTAATGTCAGTGGTGATTTTGTAAGGGTGCATTGGGTTAAAAAAAGTAGCCCACAATTTTACTTTGTAAACCTTTTGACTGGCTTTGCTGAGACGGAAAAATGAAAATTGCCTCTCACTACTCCTGTCCCTTCGTGCTTAGCCATGGCCCTGGCCCATCTTGTCACAGGGAACTATCTAGCCAGATCCCTAAACTTCCAAATCCTACCCACAGAACACCTGATACTCTATCTACCCTGAGTCTGCCCACAGGGCACCTACAACTCTGCCCACAGTACTCCATTACTTAGTCCTCAGCTTCCTGGCCCCTGCACAGAGCTCCGTATTTGCCCCTATAGGGCTAGATTACAAGTGAAGTAGTGGTAGCTTGCGCTCGCTTTCAAGCATTAAAACCACTAGAAGTAAAAAAAAAATCTGCACAGAAATTTGCGCTCGTATTATGAGTTAAAAGTAAAAAGTTGCAAAGTCATGGTAACAAAAAGACTTTGAGAAGTCGTGAAGAAAAATGAAGCTGAAAAAGTTGAAAAAAACACCCACAAGTCGCGCAAACACGATTTCGGTTATTTAAAACATAAGAAGATAATATTGCCTATTTCATACTCAAATAGATAGCAGAATAAGTTCTATTTATTCTTAAAGAGATATTTAAATATATAACTGATGGATTTTTTTTTTTACTTTTTTGGAACGTGTTGCAGTCATCAGATTTGAAATGAGTGTATATTTAAAAAAATACATTAAATTCACTAAGTAAAACATCTAATATTGTGTTAATAATGTGTTTTCAATATAGTACAGGGTAAATTAAATTTTCAAATGACTATTTTTGTTTAGTTTTTTTTGTTGCATTTTTCATACTGTCCCAACTTTTTCGGAATTGGGGTTGTAACTTGTACATGATTGTGTTATAAGTATAGATATATACAGATATATATAGGAATATCTATTTAATAATACATAGAACATATTCTGCAATATGCACAACATTGGAATGCATACAATTTACAGTAAATACAAAGTATAACACTTTATTAAATATGAATATTGCATAAATAAGATTTTTTAATGTTTTCATCTAATTGATTGCAAAGGGCTCCAATGCACTTGTGTATATGTCTATGCATATGTTTTAATATGTGAATATATATTTGCAAATACATAAATACACATATAAATATATAAATACATCTGTACACACACACACACACACACACACACACACACACACACATATATATATATATATATATATATATATATATATATATACTCACTGGCCACTTTATTAGGTACACCTTGCTAGTATCGGGTTGGACCCTCTTTTGCCTTCAGAACTGCCTTAATTCTTTGTGGCATAGATTCAACAAGGTGTTGGAAACATTCCCCAGACATTTTAGTCCATATTAACATGATAGCATCACACAGTTTCTGCAGATTTGTTGGCTGCACATTCATGATGCAAATCTCCACCACATCCCAAAGGTGCTCTATTGGATTGAGATCTGATGACTGAGGAGGCCATTGGAGTACAGTGAAATCATTGTCATGTTCAAGAAACCAGTTTGAGATGATTTGAGCTTTGTAACATGGTGCTTTATCCTGCTGGAAATAGCCATCAGAAGATGGGTACACTGTAGTCATAAAGGGATGAACATGTTCAGCAACAATACTCAGGTAGGCTGTGGCATTTAAATGATGCCCAATTGGTAATAAGGGGCCCAAAGTGTGCCAAGAAAATATCCCCCACACCATTACACCACCACCACCAGCCTGAACCATTGATACAAGGCAGGATGGATCTATGCTTTCATGTTGTTTACAACAAATTCTGACCCTATCATCTAAATGACGCAGCTGAAATTGAGACATATCAGATCAGGCAATGTTTTTCCAATCTTCTATTGTCCAATTTTGGTGAGCCTGTGGGAATTGTAGCCTCAGTTTCCTGTTCTTAGCTGACAGGAGTGGCACCCGGTGTGGTCTTCTGCTGCTGTAGCCCATATGCTTCAAGGTTCAACGTGTTTTAGAGATTGTATTCTGCATACTTTGGTTGTAACAAGTGGTTATTTGAGTTACTGTTGCATTTCTATCATCTCAAACCAAGTCTGCCCATTCTCCTGTGACCTCTGACAGCAACAAGGCATTTTCATCCACACAACTGACGCTTACTGGATATTTTCTCTTTTTCGGACCATTCTCTGTAAACCCTAAAGATGGTTGTGTGTGAAAATCCCAGTAGATCAGCAGTTTATTAAATACTTAGACCAGCCCGTCTGGCACCAACAACCATGCCTAAATGCATTGAGTTACTGCCATGTGATTGGCTGATTAGCAATTTGTGTTACCAAACAAATGAACAGGTGTACCTAATAAAGTGGCTGGTGAGTGTATATATATACATATATACAAATCCAGATTTAGACATATATATGTATGTACAGTAGCAAGAAAAAATATGTAAACCCTTTAGAAATGACTGCATTTATGTATAAATGTGTCTTAAAATCTGGTTTGATGTTTTTCTAAGGTACACACAATCTGTTTTAACTAATAACACAAAAAATATTATATTGTTCTTGTACAAATTGAATATATCATTCAAATATTCACAGTACAGGTTGAAAAAAGTATGTGAAACTGTAGGCTAATTACTTCAACAGAAAACTGCAAACACAAGAGAGGCGCACAAATGTGTGTATCCGTAGCGAACAACGAAGTTAAACAGACACCAATCTTATACACAGACTACTCACAATATCCTCAAGCACACTTATGTGCTAGTAGTAGCGGGCTGGCTATCAGAGCTACCCAGCTTGCTCCCTCCGGCAATCGCTCGCTCCCAATCTAAAAGATAAGAAGCGCCCAAATGTGTGTATCCGTGATAACCAGAAACCCCCAGCTCCACAATTCTTACACAGGGTACTCACAATTTGAAGAAGCACACTTATGTGCTTGTAGACGCAGGCTGGCTATCAGAGCTAACCAGCTAGCTCCCTCCGGTCTCAAAGGTTCCTCCAACGTAGGTGTATGGTAATGCTGTTCTCACCCAATAAGTAGCAAAGCCAGAATAAAATCAAGGTATTTATTGATATAAACAATATTGGCTGTAATACAAAGCTGCATATAGGTGAGCATATGGAAATATGCTACTCGTTTCTCGGCTACTAACGGCCGATTCATCAGGCATATTATACATAGGACTTCCACCGGCTTTTATAGCCGTGATTACCATACAACCTACATAATTACGACCTCCCTAAAAAAGGTGTGTGAGCTTATCACCCAATGACCAACTCCGGTTTTCATATCAACCTCTATGATACGCTGCCCGCACTAGGTGTGTGTGAATCACGCCAATCACCTATGTTAATTGTTGGGGGATGTGCGCTCAGCGTGCCTGAGATCAATAATGAGAACTTTTCTGAAACCCAGCTATATGCCGTTCTATGGTAGTACACAGCGGCTGTTATCCCACACTAAGGGAAACTGAAATATTGATCTTGCTCTCTCCACACCTAATACACTAGTAAAAGTAGATTACATATATATATATAACAATCGATAAATAATAAAATATAAACACATCGTACCTAACTCATTTTAAAAAGGGTTTAAAATATTTGATATCTAGATAATGTATAAATATCATAAGTCCATAAACACAATATATAACTATATGGATTAAAAAAGTGATTAAACTTTACGGCTCCTATACCTATGGTGCCATTCTTCCCACCAGGAACAGAAGCTTATGCATGTAGTATGTGTAAATACACATAAAGTAGCGGTCACCATTACTTCGTGAATTTTAATTATATTAGGTCCAAAGTGTGACCCCTATTTATTATATTCATATGGGGCATTCTGTGTAGCGTACCCAGAGTGATGTAGTATATATCAGGCAGTTTTTGCCCTGTTCGTCAATTTTTTATTCCTGTTGTATTTTGTTCATACAGTTTCCTATACGTCCATAAGGATGTGATAATAATAATTGTGAATTAAATAATAAAATAGTGAATTAATACTAACGAATATCCCTATATTCCTAATAACAAATTTATGAACCCTAACTACAAGGGTGTATATATAGTATACAATAACCCAATTTCAAAGGTGATTAGGATTCTAGTACTAAAGTGATGTGTTACTTCAACAGAAGCGTATTAGATTTTGAAATTGGCAAACCTGGTGCCCAATTAATGAAACGAGATTGGGATGTGGCTTAGAGCTACTTTTGAGTTATAAAAAGCACTCACACATTTTGAGTTTGCTATTTATAAAATGCATATCTTGATGTGAACCATGCCTTGCAAAAAAAGAGCTCTCATAAAGCCTAAGATCACATTTTTTTGCTTTAAATAAAGCTGGAAAGGGTTAAAAAGTTATCTCAAAGACCTTAGATATTCATCTCTCCACTGTTAGACAACGTGTCTATAAATGGAGAGGATTTAGTCCTGTGGCTACTGTCCCTAGAAGTGGCTGTCCCGTCAAGATGACTCAAAAGACACATCTCCCGATTCTCAATCAGGTAAAAAAGAACCCTAGAGGGACAGCTAAAAACGTAAAAAAATCATTAGAACTGGTTATCATCTCTGTTCATGAGTATACTTTACGGAAAACATTGAACAGGCATGGTGTCCATGTCAGAACACAATGAAGAAAGCCGCTGCTTTTCCAAAAAAACATTGCTGCGCACCTGAAGTTTACCAAAGGCCACCATGACATTTTACAGCGCTACTGGAAAAATGTTTTGTGGATTGATGAAACTAAGGTTGAGTAGTTTGAGAAAAACATGCAGCACAATATATGGCGTAAAAAGGGCACTGCATACCAACATGAAAACATCATACAAGCAGTTAAGTATGGTGGAGGGAGCATCATGATGTGGGGCTGCTTTAGAGCCTAGACCAGGGGTCAGCAACCTTCAGCTCCCAGATGTTTTGGAACTACATTTCCCACAATGCTGGGACACTCTTTAGGCTATCTGAGCATCATGGGAAATGTAGTTACAAAACATCTGGGAGCCGAAGGTTGCTGACCCCTGGCCTAGACCACTTGCCATCCATCGAGGGAAAAATGAATTCCCAAGTTTATCACAATATCCTACAGGATAATATCAAGGTCGCTGTTCACCAGCTGATGCTCAGTACAAGTCAGGTGATGTAGCCAGACAATGATCGTAAACATCAAAGTGAATCCACTACAGAATGACTACAAAAAAAAAAATATGCCTAGGAGTGGCTCAGTCAGAGCCCAGACCTTGACTCCAAAGAGATGCTGTGGAATGACCTCAAGAGAGCTGGTCACACCAGACATGCTAAGAATATGGCTGAGCTGAAGCAGTTCTGTAAGGAAGAGTGGTTCAAAATTCCTCCTGAATGTTGTGCAGTTCTAATCTGCAGCTACCGGACATGCTTGGTTGAGGTTATTGCTGCCAAAAGAGGATAAACTTGCTATTAAATCCAAGTGATCGCTTACTTTTTCCACAAGCACTGTGAATGTTTCATGGAATGTGTTCAATAAAAACATAAAAAATATAATTGTTTGTGTGTTGTTAGCTTAAGCACATTATGCTTGTCTATACTTGGGACTTTGATAAAGATGAGTTGACATTTTATGACCAATTCATGCAGAAAACCAACTAATTTCAAAGGGTTCACATACTTTTTCTTGCTACTGTATCTCTATGTTAAAGCCCTTTGCAGTCTTTTTTTAACACCTGAGACCTCATATCTTTGAGCCCTTATAACTTTTTAATTCAATTTTTTTATATAATATTTTTTATCAGACAGTTTTATTATGAGTGTAACGATACTGTTAAATATATTTTTGTGTTTTGTGCAACTTTTTATTTGAGCATAACAGTTAACCAGAGCTCTGAGGTTGTGGTAATGATTCTAGCGTAAATCACGATTGTGTTCGCATTTCATTTTAACTTGTAATACGAGTGTAATTTAACTTGCACTCAAATGGCCTTGAAAACCTGATATCGCGTGCACGCAAATGATTTTGCTCCACTTGTAATCTAGACCATAATGTTGATTTCTTAAATCACAACTGGATAGTGCATTTGTTAGTCTCATGCAATGAAAGGCTACACTATGGTTAAAACATTTTATGAGGAATATATGCTAGACAAATTTATCTATCTTGTACTGTCACCATAGAGTGATTTAAATAAAAAAAAACTCTGCATATTTTTTCTTTCACATTTTGCCAAATCATTTAGTAAAAGTTTGAAAAACTAATACACATACATGAATAGCTGTAAACTTTGGTTAAAGCATTGTTATATCTACAAGAAATTAAAGGGACATAAAACAAATTGGGATAGAGACAAAATATAATATGTACTTGAATTACTTTACCTGCACATTTATACCGCAGTGCCTCGCCATTAACCCTTTCTTTTTAGTTTCTAAATTGTAAAGCTCTAATTCCCCCCACACATTTCCTTCTATGGCTGTATCCATATGTATTGTTGTTTTGGTAAAATGCAAACATGCATAGGGATTATCTGATGGAGCAAGCCTAGAAGCTGTGAACTCAGTTGAAATACAATGCCTGTGCCTAAACACTGATAAGGGGGTGGAGATGGTTTCTCCAGGCAGCTTAGCTATGTAATTCCTTTTGCTTATTTTTGAAAATTATTTTAAAATATTTGCCAGCAATTTTTAAACACTTTTGTTATGCAAACTATTTTTAATTAATTGGCCCTTTTAGGATATACACAGTTCTCAACCTGTTTTATGTCCCTTTAAGTAATAACCTAGCTAGATTCTGAGAGATCAGGAGGCAGAGATGGGTGGTCTAGGGGTAGAGTTTAGGCAAACGGAGGGGTGCCAAGTAATTGGGGGCAGAATCTGCACAGACAACCATGGATAGGTAATTTCTGAAACTGGTTTGGATGGTCCCAGGTTTCACTGAAATAAAGTACAACATAAATTAGTAAAGAAGAGAGACAAAGTTCTGAAATCTGGATCATCCAGTGAATTGTAGGACAGCTTATCAGCTCTGAACTGTCTCCATGAAATGAACATTTGTTTTTATGTATTCTTTAGAGCCTATGCACTAAACTTAAAGGAATATGAAACACAAACTTTTCATTCCATAATTCATACTACATAATTCTACATAATTTCATACTACATAATTCAGATAGAGCATGTGATTTTAAAAAAAAATCTATTTTACTTCTATTATCAATTTTTCTTTGTTCTGTTGGTATCTTTTGTTGAAAAGCAGGGATACATGCTTATGAGCTGGCCCATTTCTGGAGCACTATATGACAGCAGTTTTGCAAGAATCTTATTCATTTGCAAGAGCACTAGATGGCAGCAATATTTCCTGCTATGTAGTGCTCCAAATGCCTACCTAGGTATCTCTTCGATACAGTCTATCATGGGTACATAGCAAATTTGATAATAGAAGAAAATTGGAAACTTTTTTTTAAAATTGTATGTTCTGTCTGAATCACAAAAGAAAATTCTTGGGTTTCATATCCCTTTAATTTATCTAATTTAAGAATTGTTGCTAAAAAATGCTGTAAGTAAATAATAAAAAAAATAATATATATATAAAATAATATATATATATAAATATATGCGTGTGTGTGTGTGTATATATATATATATATATATATATATATATATATATATATATATATGAATTATCACAACACTAGTGATGGATGCAAATAGAATTGTTCACTTTTAAATAGCCAATTAACTATATTAAATTCTAAGACTTTTTAACTTTCATATTTTTTGGATCTTATTCACTTACATAAACCTCTCCATTCTGTAGTGAACGTAACAGGATATACCACATAACCTGGAGAAGTTTATTTCACCTAAGAATGTTTTCATCACTATTGAATATAGCACGACTGCTATGTTAAAGTAAATGTGCTTAATTGCATTGATCAACATAAAACATACAGAATAAAAATGTTCCATTTCACATAGCAGTATGTGTCAGCTATGAACCACCCATCATGCATCATGCATGCCACACTATACAGCCTTTTGTGGTTTCTGGCTGTTTGAATTGTAGAGACCAGCAGCTGGAAAATTTAAGTCTGTGCAGCAAACCTACAGCTTATGTGTCTGAATGAGTAGGCTGCTACTATTGCGACTTTTGTAACTATTGTGCATGTTTAAAGAGAGACCCACACTATTTAAAAGCCAAGTTATTGTGCTAAGACGTAGAGTCCTGTAAGCAGGGAAACCTGAGAACTAGACAGAGCTTTTCCTGCAAGTAACAGATGGTTACTGTTTAAGTGCAGGCATAACCATGTTCCTATACCACATGTAATGCTGGGGGGGAGGAGGTCTAAGAAAAAAGGGAAACCGTGATTGGTGCTTTCTCATATCCTACTTAATCATAGTCATATGGGAGGCCTGTTCAAGCATAGAGAGAGATGGCTGTTGAAATTTGTAGTGTGCTGGAATCCTGCAAGGAAGCTGTACAGTGCGGTAAGTTTCTGTGGCTTGTTTTCTGCCCTAATGAATAGAGCCTTTCCATATCTGCCAACCCTGCAGAAAATGTGGTCAAGGGAGTTATTATGAAATGTACCAAAGCCTGGCACGCAGCTAATTACACATAACAAGAAATAAGCTGGAAGCTCAGACCCTAAAGTTCACAAAGTGTTACATTTTATCACTTGTTTAATACAGCAATTGTTTTTGTGTACAGTTCTGTGTGTTGATGTTATGTGAGTACTGTAGATGAACAATGGCTTGGAACTTTGTGAGCATCTACAGTGAGTGATAGTAAAATTCTGCAATGTAAAATAATGATTAGTAGAACAGATTTTATTCTGGTGGAAAGTGTAATTCAGATTTTGTGTTTATGATTTATACTGAACTGGAAGTTATTCATCTTGCATGTGTGAAATTATGGATTTTTATTTATAATCAATGATCTTTCAATTAAGAAAACTATTATTTTTTTTCTGATTTACCAAAATGTGAGTTAGTTGTCCAATAATTAGAGAATCAGCTCTTTGAGAACTGGTAAAACCAAAGTATTTGATTTTTAGTGAACTTCTGGAACTGCAAAATGATTTTAATGTTTGTTTGCAATAATAGTTGAATAATTTAATGAAACTGGGCTTTTAAAGATTTTGGTGTAAATGTTGTGTTTAATTAGTGTAAATAGCATTTACATTTCAGTAGTATATCAAATTAGTTTACATATTTGCTAAAACTTTCTTTTTTGCATAAAATTCAATTTAACTGTAAATTTTCCAATGTATACTTTAATAAAAAAATCATCCATATCATCTTTTAGCCTTGCAATATGTAGTAATATGCACTTTTTTCCTAATTATACATACCTCAATATTCTGTGTGACAGTTATTTTATAATTTACAATGTGGTATTATATTCTCCTGTGTTACAAAAATGTTGAACAAATCAATTTTTTTATAATCTTTTTTTTTTATTGAAAAAGCTGTAAAATGTGTAGCATTAAAAGAAAAGATTGTATGTGAATATATTCTAAAACAATATGTAAAAACTGAAGAAATTCCACTTGTGTAGAGAAACCTTTATCATTAGTGAATATTGTCCAGTGATTTAATTCCACACATTTTCAAGCTAACATTTTTTTTTCTTCAAATATTATCACATGTAAATAAAACTTTAAAATATTGCGTGTAGCAGGATATTTTTAGCATATGTTCTATATTATCTTGACTCCTGCTAAGCACAGCTATACTTGATGGTTTTTCAAAGATTGATTAAATATAGAGAACACTTTGTCACTATGTTCATGTAGAAGCAATGAGATTCTTTATTCTGTGTGTTTTTGTTCTGCTAGTCCTCATGCTACATTTGCTAAAGCAGTTTTATCCAATTACAGAAGCACAAACAAACTATTGGGAGGCCCACATCAGTCAGTACACCTTGTTTTCTGTTAAAGTTTAGGAAAATAGAGCATATGATAGTCTTCTGAGACTTTGCTCTGAATCCAAATGGTAGTATAAATTACTCTGCTCAATTTCCTGCTGTTTATAGCACTGTTCAATTGCATAAGGGGGTCCCTTCTTGGACGTTTTCCTGAACTCTATACTCTTTTCAAGCTTGAGATATATTTAGTGTTATTTAATAAATTAAATGTAGATAATTGAACAGTTTATCAAGCCTGAAATGTGTTCACTTCTACATATAAGTAGCTGCCAGACAGTTTAAATGAATTAACAAAAATTCAAATTACTTACATGAAACTGTTTACACCACAGGTTAATACTGTAAACTACATGTGTTAAAACTAAATTTATATATTGGAGACTACATAAAGCTGATTTAAAACATGCATTCAAATTAGTAATTTCATACAGTTTATCAAACATATTAGGTAATTATGTATTTGAATTTCATGCAGCTTTCATATTGGTAGTCAACAGTAAATGAATACTATTGGTTTGTTGATGAAGCACAGAAAATTAAAAGTATATACATCATTAAAACCTGTAATAAATGTGAGATTTAGTATATAAGGAAGATATTTCCCTATAGGTGCATTCACTCAAATTTATTTTGCCTGGTTGTTCAAACCTCTGTTATTCCATATTTTCTTTGTTGGCTGTCACTTATAGCTGATAAGAGGTCATACTTTAGGTTTAACAGTCTTCTTAAATAGCGTTATGCCACAGGGCACCAGATAAATGGCACTGTTCACCACATAAAATAATGTTTGGGGTAGTGCTTAAGTACCTTGTATCTATGGGTGCCAGCTATATCTCATAAACAACATAAAATAACTTTAAAAATAAAATAAAAAATGTATCAGTAATATTTCCAGGAATTTATTTTAAGTTGCATCACTAACTAGTATATGATTTCTCTGGTATTGTTGGTGAGTAACATGGTCTTTGCTTTCATGTTTTTTTGAGGTTTCTGATCTGAAAAGATTCAAACTATCCTGTGATGTCACTATAGTGTTGAAGGGGTACATTTATCAAGCAGCGGATGCTGCTTATTTTGCGGGAAACAGAATTTAAGAAGCAACCGCTGCTCCTTAACTCGTTGTGGCAGACTGCAATCATCCCGAACAGATACGATCCGGATCCGCCGGTGAGCAGGGGGCGGCATTGCACAAGTATTTCACCAGAAATTCTTGTGCAATGTTAAATGCATTTAGCGTATGCTGTCGGCATTTAGCGATGCAGGACGGACATGATTTGCTATAGCGATTCATGTCTGCCAGGGGTATGATAAATCTACCCCGAAGGCACAAAATTACTTCAGTATCATAAATAGCACTATATTTCTAGCAAAAATGTAAAATATACATGTTTCCTTCATGCACATTTTAAGTTAAATATACTCTATATTCACATCTCCCAGACTCAACACAATCTATATATTTTTTTAATTTTAAGTAAGAAAAATAAATATTCTACCAGTGCTACATCCAGTCAGGGCCAGCAGTTCCCAATCCATTATTTTCAGTGGGGTGCACTCCTGAGCAATCTTGCATTGTTTATCTTACTCTAAGGGGTCAATTTATTATTGGCCGAATTGGGACAATTCACCCTGTTTCTGCGCTAGCCTTCAGGCTACAGCGTATCATATCCGCCAGACTTTAATAAATTGACCCCTAAGAAGCAAGCACTAAAGAAGGTCCACCATTTAAAGTAATGACTTTTAAACTATGATATCTGATTGGCTGTAGCTCCTGCAACAACAAAAAATGCATCACATCTGAGGGCAGGATGAAGGTTGAAACTACAGGGTAAGGTTCATTCAAAACATGCATGAACAAGTTTAAAGGGACATGAACTGCCATTATGCAACCTTATGGAAACTAGGTTACACTGCAGGCATCTGAAGGACAGTTGCTGCACATGTGCAAACAGGTCAGCACTGAATGTGGTGAAAGGTAAATTTCAACATGGTGGCACCCACGAACTAGAGGAAGGCATTGAATATCCTCAACACATTGCTTATAAAATGTATTAAGTATTTAATGTCCCTTTAAGTACCACTTTTTAATGTCCCTTTAAACGTTGTATTAAATTCCCAATAATGTGTTGAATTTATCATATTATAAATAAACCAATGCTGCATACTTTCATTATTTATATTGCCTGTTTTACTGTAATTTCCCATCTGTGTTTTTTACTCACTACTTTCAGTGTAGTAATATGTTGCAGTTTACTAGAGCACTTCTTTACATTAAATAATCATACACAGTGATTTACATGAAGTACATAAGCTCATTTACATATGACATCTGACTGGCAAATCAAAAGGAAACCAGGCACACATACTACATTTGTAAAAAAAAGATTTTAAGGGGCTGTTCTGAATATGCAGTACCCTGAACATTTTTGTAACATGAAAGTTTATTTTATTTGCATCTTTAGCAATTAATAACTTAATTGCTAACAAGTAGAAAACAGACTTAAATATCCCTTTTACTTCACTCTCTGGGGCCTATTAATTAATGTGCGTGCGGACATGATCCCATATTGCAGATCATGTCAGCCGCACATCGATAAATGCCGACAGCATATGCTGTCGGCATTTATCATTGTACCAGCAGTTCTTGTGAACTGCTGGTGCAACGCCGCCTCCTGCAGATTTGCGGCCAATCAGCAGGGGGTGTCAATCAATCCGATCGTATTGGATCGGGTTGATTTTTAGAGATGTCTGTCCACCGCCTCAGAGCAGGTGGACAGGTTATGGAGAAGCGGTCTTTATAACTTTATATCTATATTCCAATAATAAGAAAGAATAAACAAATTGGTTAAAGTGTTTATTGCTTTGAATGAGTGTATGTAGGAAGTTACAAATGAACTTAGTGTAAGTAGCATGTTCATGTTTATTTATACAACTTCAAGCATTCGGATCACCCATTCTATAATGAGCTAATTTCAGAAAAACGATTGCCTGTATTTACATTTGGAAAAAAAACAAAAAAAAACAGGAGATGAATAATAAATCTGTCAAACCATGTACTGTTTGGTATATACCAAGTATAGGCACTGCAATCATATTTAAAGGGACAGATGCTAGTGAAAACCATGTGTGGAGTTCAGTTAATAAATTATACCTTAAATAGTTTTTACCTGAAATCTGATTTTGTGCTTATAAGTATATTCTTGGATAGTTATGTACCATGTCATTTTATGTGAGTATAAACTTTTTTCAGAATAACATTTACTAGAAGCTTTATAGTGATATACAGCATTGTGGTAACACTAAAGCATTTGCACAGTTAACAAATGAAGAATATTTGCTGAACAATATTTTAATGAAAGACAATTGCTGTATCTCACAATATTAAAATGTACTTATATAAAATATTAGAACGTACATGTTAGTCTAATGCTGTTTGTCACAGAATTGATGTCGTTTATGAGAATCAACATTTAACTGTGAATTTCATCATTTCCGATATGTTTTTGTAAAATGGATGTAGCATTTAATATGCAAATATTTGATTTGGAAAAAGACAACATTACATCACAATTTGAAATGTTTGATTAGTAGAATTTTGTTCTATGATTTAAAACCATACATTTACTCATCCCTATATATAATACAAATGGCTAGATTTAGAGTTTTGCGTTAGAAGGGGTGCGTTAGCTACGCGTGCTTTTTTTCCCTGCACCTTTTAAATACCGCTGGTATTTAGAGTTCACAGAATGGCTGCGTTAGGCTCCAAAAAGGGAGCGTAGAGCATAATTTACCGCCACTGCAACTCTCAATACCAGCGGTGCTTACGGACGCGGCCAGCTTCAAAAACGTGCTTGTGCACGATTCCCCCATAGGAAACAATGGGGCTGTTTGATCTGAAAAAAAACCTAACACCTGCAAAAAAGCAGCGTTCAGCTCCTAACGCAGCCCCATTCATTCCTATGGGGAAACACTTCCTAAGTCTGCACCTAACACCCTAACATGTACCCCGAGTCTAAACACCCCTAGCCTTACACTTATTAACCCCTAATCTGCCGCCCCCGCTATCGCTGACCCCTGCATATTATTATTAACTCCTAATCTGCTGCTCCGTACACCACCGCAACCTACATTATCCCTATGTACCCCTAATCTGCTGCCCCTAGCACCGCCGACCCCTATATTATATTTATTAACCCCTAATCTGCCGCCCCCAACGTCGCCGCTACCTACCTACACTTATTAACCCCTAATCTGCCGACCAGACCTCACCGCTACTATAATAAAGTTATTAACCCCTAATCCGCCTCACTCCCGCCTCAATAACCCTATAATAAATAGTATTAACCACTAATCTGCCGTCCCTAACATCGCTGACACCTAACTTCAATTATTAACCCCTAATCTGCGACCGGATCTCACCGCTACTCTAATAAATGTATTAACCCCTAAAGCTAAGTCTAACCCTAACACTAACACCCCCCTAAGTTAAATATAATTTTTATCTAACAAAATAAATTAACCCTTATTAAATAAATTATTCCTATTTAAAGCTAAATACTTACCTATAAAATAAACCCTAATATAGCTACAATATAACGAATAATTATATTGTAGCTATTTTAGGATTAATATTTATTTTACAGGCAACTTTGTATTTATTTTAACCATGTACAATAGCTATTAAATAGTTAATAACTATTTAATAGCTACCTAGTTAAAATAATTACAAAATTACCTATAAAATAAATCCTAACCTGTTACAATTAAACCTAACACTACACTATCAATAAATTAATTAAATAAAATACCTACAAAGAAATACAATTAAATAAGCTAACTAAAGTACAAAAAATAAAAAAAGAACAAAGTTACAAAAAATAAAAAAATAATTTACAAACATTATAAAAATATTACAACAATTTTAAGCTAATTACACCTACTCTAAGCCCCCTAATAAAATAACAAAGCCCCCCAAAATAAAAAAATGCCCTACCCTATTCTAAAATAAAAATTGAAAAGCTCTTTTACCTTACCAGCCCTTAAAAGGGCCTTTTGCGGGGCATGCCCCAAAGAAAACAGCTCTTTTGCCTGTAAAAAAAACATACAATAACCCCCCCCCCAACATTACAACCCACCACCCACATACCCCTAATCTAACCCAAACCCCCCTTAAATAAACCTAACACTAAGCCCCTGAAGATCTTCCTACCTTGTCTTCACCACGCCGGGTATCACCGATCAGTCCAGAGGAGGCTCCGAAGTCTTCATCCAAGCCCAAGTGGGGGCTGAAGATGTCCATCATCGGGCTGAAGAGGTCCATCATCCGGCTGAAGTCTTGATCCAAGCGCGGGCTGAAGAGATCCATCATCCGGCTGAAGTCTTGATCCAAGCGCGGGCTGAAGAGATCCATCATCTGGCTGAAGTCTTCTATCAATCAAGCGGCATCTTCAATCTTCTTTCTTCTGGATCCATCTTCATCCCGCCGACACGGAACATCCATACTGGCCGACGACTTCCCGACGAATGACGGTTCCTTTAAGGGACGTCATCCAAGATGGCATCCTTCGAATTCCGATTGGCTGATAGGATTCTATCAGCCAATCGGAATTAAGGTAAGAAAATTCTGATTGGCTGATGTACGTGTAACTTCTGCGCTCATTATCAGTGATCACCTATAAAGAGAAACAAAAACAAAGATTATAATTCATCTTTTAAAGGGACAGTCTACCCCAAATGTTTTATTTTTAAGAAGATAAATAATCAATTTTTTACTAATTTCCCAGTTTTGTATAACCAACACTATAATATTAATATAATTTTTAATTCTGTGATTACCTTGTATCTAAGCCTCGACAGACTTCCCCCTAATCTTAGTTCTTTTGACAGACATACATTTTAGCCAATCAGTGCTTACACCTAGGAAACTCCACGGGAGTGAGCACAATGTCATCATCAATATGACACACGTGAACTAGCAGTGTCTAACTGTAAAAAACTTTCACAATGCACTGAAATAAGAGGCAGCCTTCAACGGTTTAAAAATCAGTCTGTGTCTGTGTAGGTTTAGCATTCAACAAAGAATACCAAGAGAACAAAGCAAATGTGATGATAAAAGTCAATTGGAAAGTTGTTTAAAACTGCACGTCCTAAGTGAATCGTGATAGTTTAATTTTGACTTGACTGTCCCTTTAACTGTAAGGAAATACTATTTTTTATTATAATTATATTTTCCACTTTATTAAAGGGATATGAAACACAATTTTTTTTATTTCATGATTCAGATAGAGCATGCAATTGTAAGCAACTTTCTAATTTACTCCTGTTACCAATTTTTCTTTGTTCTCTTGGTATCTTTATTTGAAAATCAGGAATGTAAACTTAAGAGCCGGCCCATTTTTGGTTCATACCTGGTTAGCACTTGCTAATTGGTGGCTGCATTTAGCCATCTTCTTGGGCTGGGTATAATTTTTTTCAGTGTATCGACAGCCTCAGTGTGTTAAAGGTTTGCACTTTCATTGGCAACCGGGTGTAAATTGTATTTTAATGGCTTATAATACTTTCTATGGGGCTCAAAAATATTTTCAGCAGCTGGGGTCTGCACCAACAGAAGCAGTGGATACACAAATTGCTCAATGGAAACAAGCCCATAGTAGGGGACAAGCA
Organism: Bombina bombina; assembly: GCF_027579735.1. Lineage (NCBI taxonomy): Eukaryota > Metazoa > Chordata > Amphibia > Anura > Bombinatoridae > Bombina > Bombina bombina. The sequence goes on from NC_069500.1 coordinate 958,144,719, forward strand.
GAAATTTGGGTGTAGAGTTAAACATATAAATACAACACATTACAGGCTAATCTATGTACATGTAGATGCATAATGGGACCAAAATCTCATGCAGAGTAGATTTACTATGAGATTTGTAGATATTCAATCCTTTAAAGGTTGAATCCAGGACAATATTTAAGAGGACAGAGCTTATGTATTTAAATGGGGTAGCACTTGGGCAGTCTTTAGACAAGGATGCCACAGAGCCTACATGAGAGGAAGACCTGTATATTGGAAAACATCTGCCAATACTGCAGTGAACCTTCACAGGTTTTTGGATAGGTAATTACCTTTAGTAATCCATATCTTACTAAGTGGTGTACCATACATTTGTGTAGTGAAGGAGATTGATTAAGCATATTCAAAGTACAAACTTAAAATTGTAATTAAAGAATACATTAAAAATCATATTACAAGGACAAATTAAAATTTGTAATAAAAATATACTTTAGAAAGAAAAATAAAATTATGCAGTAAAATTCTTATTTAACGTACACCAGAAAATTATATTTAATATATCCTAAAAATAAGTTAAAATTGCCCTAGAAAAGTACAAAATACAAAACGTATTGTAAAATAAGACTTGCAGCCTTGGTGAGCAGGCTGAACAGAGCCATTGTTTAGGCGTGATTGAAGTTCTGTGACAAGTCTTATTGTATTCCCTAACCATTTTACGCCTGAAAGTCTCTCTATTTATTATGCCAAATGTAAGCTAATGAGTTTGTTTAAAAATACAGAATGCACTCATTGCACTGATAGAAATAAAAAAACATGAATTTGAAAGTAGAAGCGAATGTAAGGCAAAGTATGCTAAAAGCACTGCAATTTGAGTTATGTTTGCTTCAAATAAATGATTCATTACCTTCTGTGGGAGGCAGCTCACAACTTAGAGAATTGAGTGAGTGCCATACAAGGTGGTCTAGACATTTCACTCGACTCCAGCACATTTTCGAAAACAAAATTTATGCTTACCTGATAAATGTATTTATTTCCGGATATGGTGAATCCACAATGTCATCATTTACTGTTGAGAATATCTCTCCTGGACAGCAGGAGTAGGCAAAGAGCACCACAGTCAAACTGTTAAGTATCACTTTCCTTCCCATCAACCCCAGTCATTCAACCGAAGGGAAATGGAGAAAAAAAGGAGTAACACAAAAGTGTAGAGGTGCCTGAGGGTTAAACAAAAATAAACTGTCTTAAAAACAAAGTGCAGGGTCGTGGACTCACCATATCCAGAAAGAAATACATTTATCAAGTAAGCATAAATTTTGTTTTCTTTCCTAAGATATGGTGAGTCCACAACATCATCATATACTGTTGGGAACCAATACCCAAGCTAGAGGACACAGATGACTAGGGAGGGACAAGACAGGTAGACCTAAACAGAAGTTGCCACCACTTGAAGAACCTTTCTCCCAAAAGAAGCCTCAGCCAAGGCAAAAGTATCAAATTTGGAAAATTTGGAAAAAGTATGCAGAGAAGACCAAGTTGCAGCTTTGCAAATTTGCTCCATTGAAGCTCCATTTTTGAAAGCCCAAGAAGAGGAGATAGCTCTTGTGGAATGAGCCGTAATTCTCTCAGGAGGCTGCTGACCAGCAGTCTCATAAGCTAAATGAATTATACTTCTCAACCAAAGAGAAAGAGAAGTAGCAGTAGCCTTTTGACCTTTAAGTTTTCCAGAGAAACAAACAGTGCAGAAGACTGTCGAAAATCCTTAGTCGTCTGTAGATAGAATTTAAGAGCATGCACAACATCCAGGTTGTGCAACAAACATTCCTTATGAGAAGAAGGATTAGGACATAGCGAAGGAACAACAATTTCCTGATTAATATTTCTATCCGAAACCACTTTAGGTAGAAAACCTAACTTAGTACAAAGAACCGCCTTATCAGCATGAAAGATAAGATAAAGTGAATCACACTGCAATGCCGAGAGTTTCCGAAACTCTGCGAGCAGAAGAGATAATAGCAAATGTGTGTCGGCACCTATAGTCACCATAGGGTTAATATCACAATGAGAGAAGTGACTCTGCTTAAGTAAAAGCCAAATGGCAGTAAGTTCTTATTAGGGTTAAATCCACCACTCTGTAACCCTCTTCCACTCACCTCACATTCAGCTGTCCGGTCCGGGTGCAAATTTCACCGTTTACCAGCAAATGGCCTGTCCGAAGGTAGAGATGCTCTTTACACTCTGGTCAGGATATCTGAATGTGATCCGGTAAGCTAACCGTGCAGATACCGTCCACGCTCCACTACCTTCTATGGCTCATTCACTTTTGGTGTCTGATGTCATTAGACTACACCGGCTTCCGACCTTTGACTTCCAGGTGCCGCATGAGGTGAGTGGGATCTTGAAAGCAGGGAACACCATTGGAAATCTTCCGTGCTGACCTCCGTTTCAGGAAAACCAAATAGTCACAACAAATCAGGTGCACTGGTAGCCGGAATGTTGAAATAGGAAACTTTTATTTGAAGAATTCTTAAAATTTTCATTACGATAATGAAATGGCTCATCAGGATCACAAAGTTATGTGAGTGGTGTGTGTTCCACTCCAAGGACTGTCCCTGACGCGTTTCAGCTCAAGAGGCCGTAATCGTAGCTACAGTCTGTTGTTCTATTGGCCTTATATACCAATTAGAACCAGCTAATAGGTTAAAACAATTACACCTTTTGCTACTTGGAGCGGAACTTAAACACACCCACTATTGCTAAACAATTAACAATTTATTACAATGTAGAAAGAACAAACTCTTTCAAATTTACAAATATTTAGATGTGTTAAAGCAATAACTCACTTGTAAGGATACAAAGTTACAATCATTTAAACAACTGTTATATTTTGAGAAACTTATATTAGTACAAGCACAAATACTTCTATATGCATACAGGTTCTTGGGACATGTCCAGAACAGATTGATTTTAGGCACATATTTCTTTTTAATGTGTATAAATATATATGTGACCCCTCCTAATATTCTGTACATTATATTAGTAACACATATCAATAGATTATGTATAAAAGGAAATCTATTGATTAATGTATGTTATGAGAGACTCCGATATATACAGAACCAATGTTAAGCTTGTTCAAATAAGAACATATTATAAAGATTTAGTAAATGGAGGGGAGGCTGTTAACTCTTTCAGATAGCTTGCCATAAATTGTCTTCATACAGATACACATGCTCAGGACCTCTATTCCCAAAAATTAATAAGATCTTATTCTGAATTTAATCCATCCGGAACTCTTGTCCTGAGCCTGTGTATCCAATAGGCTTCCCTCCTGGCCAGTAATTTGTCTCTGTCACCCCCTATTTGTTTACATTTAACCAACTCAATTATGGTCCACCTTATTCTGCACTTTTACAGTGAGCCTGTCTAAAATGTGCACCAATGGTGTAGTTAGTTTGCCAGCCTTTATATTGGTTACATGCTCTCTAATCCTTTCTCTGGTTTCTCTTGTGGTAAGTCCTGTATATTGAATCCCACATTCAATGCAGGTAAGGAGATACATTACATAACAAGATCTACAGTTTAAACAAGAAAAATGTTTAAATTTCTCCCCCGTGACTGTGCTAGTGAAACCGTCACCTTGTTGCAAATATTCACAAGCAGTACATTGAGCATAGCTGCATTTATATGTACCTTTAAATCTAAGCCAGGATGAAATTTCTGGGTGTTCTGACTTGAGTTGTGTGGGAGCTAGTATGTTTCCTAAACTCCTGCCCTTTCTAAATGCATATCTACAACCCTTCTGTATTACATTGACCAGACCATCATCAGCCTTGAGCATAGGGAAATGTTTCCTGACAATATTACATACTTGGTGATATTGTTTACTGTATTCAGTTATGAAGGATACTCCTTCAAACTTTTCATTAGTTTTCTTTCTTGGTTTTAGAAATTCTTTTCTATCTATTGCCGCAATATTAATTCTGGAAGCTCTGATGTCACTCCTTTTATAACCTCGTTTGAGGAATCTCTCCTCCAGCTCCAGAGATTGTCTTTCATATTCTTCATCCAAAGTACAATTCCTCCTGAGTCTAATAAATTGTCCCTTAAGGACTGATTTAAAGACTCGCTTGGGATGATTGCTCTGGGCATGGAGGGGAGTATTCCCCGCAATAGGTTTCCTGTATACCTTTGTGATTACTCTCTCTGCACATCTACCTGACATATTAACGTCAAGAAAGTTATTACTCTCTCTGTCAAACTCATGTGTAAATTTGATACCAATCTCATTTTCATTCAGAGTTTGTACAATGTTTGCAGCTTCTAACTCCGTACCTTTCCAGATGACCAAAAGGTCATCTATGTACCTTTTGTAGTAAATTATCTTATCTCTCCAGCGTTCATCACATGCAAAGATGTGGGATAGCTCCCACAAACCCATAGTGATCCTGATGAGCCATTTCATTATCGTAATGAAAGTTTTAAGAATTCTTCAAATAAGAGCAGAAGAGATAGCCATAAGAAACAAAACTTTCCAAGATCATAACTTTATATCTATGGCATGCAAAGGCTCAAACGAAGCCTGCTGCAAAACTTTAAGAACAAGGTTAAGGCTCCAAGGAGGAGCAACAGACTTAAACACAGGCCTGATTCTGACCAAGGCCTGACAAAAAGATTGCACATCTGGCACATTCGCCAGACGCTTGTGTAACAAAATAGATAATGCAGAAATCTGACCTTTCAGAGTTCTGACTGATAAACCCTTCTCCAGACCTTCCTGAAGAAAAGACAAAATCCTAGGAATCCTTACCCTACTCCTAAAGTAGCCCTTGGATTCACACCAATAAAGATATTTACACTATACCTTATGGTAAATCTTTCTAGTAACAGGCTTGTGAGCCTGAATCATGGTCTCAATGACTGACTGAGAAAAACCATGCTTGGACAGAACTAAACGTTCAATCTCCAAGCAGTCAGTTTCAGAGAAATGAGATTTGGATGAAGAAATGGACCCTGAATTAACAGGTCCTTCCTCACAGGTAATCTCCAAGGTGGGAGAGACAACATCTCCACTATGTCTGCATACCAGTTCCTGCGAGGCCACAAGGCTATTAGAATCACCAATGCTCTCTCCTGTTTTATACGAGCAATGACTTGTGGAAGGAGAGCAAACAGAGGAAACAGGTATGCCAGCTTGAAAACCCAAGGAACCGCCAGAGCATCTATTAGAGCAGCCTGTGGATCTCTTGACCTTGAACCGTACCTTGGAAGCTTGGCGTTCTGCTGAAACACTATCATATCCAACTCCGGCACCCCCCATTTGATGGTTAAGCTGGAGATCACCTCCGGATGGAGTTCCCACTACCTGGAATGAAAAGTCTGTCTGCTCAGGAAATCCACTTCCCAGTTGTCCACTCCTGGAATGTGGATGGAAGATAGACAGCAATTGTGAGCTTCCACCCACTGAACAATCTGAACCACCTCCTTCATGGCTAAGGAACTCAGAGTTCCTCCATAGAGGTTGATGTAAGCCACTGAGGTGATATTGTCCGACTGGAATCTGATGAACTGGGCTAAAGACAATTGAGGCCAAGCTTTCAGAGCATTGTAAATTGCTCTCAACTCCAAGATGTTTATGGGGAGAGCAGACTCCTCCCGAGACAATAGTCCCTGTGCCATTAACAAGTCCCAGACTGCTCCCCAGCCCCGCAGGCTGGCGTCCATGGTCACAATCACCCAGGATGGTCTCTGAAAGCATGTGCCCTGAGACAGATTTTCCTGAGAAAACCACCACGGAAGAGAGTCCCTTGTCGACTGATCTAGATCTATCCTCTGAGACAGATCCACATGATCCCCATTCCATTGACTAAGCATGCACAACTGCAGAACTCTCAGAATAGGACGTAAAGTTCCCACTTTCTTGGGAACCACGAACAGATTGGAATAGAAACCTAGACCTTGTTCCTGTACTGGAACTGGAACTATCACTCCCATGGAAAAAAGATCCTGTACACATTTCAAGAACGCCTCTCTTTTTATCTGGTCTGCAGATAATCTTGAGAGGTGGAACCTGCCCCTGGGAGGAAAGGTCTTGAATTCCAAATGGTAACTCTGAGATATTATGTCCAAAGCCTAGACCGGGTCCAAACAAGGTTTTACCCTTGTAGGGAATCGCCAGAAGCTTGGACTTTGATGAAACATTGGCTGACCATGACTTCAGCCATAATGCTCTGCATGCCAGCATAGCGAAGCCAGACATTATGGCTCCCAATTTAATAACCTGCAATGAAGGGTCGGTAATAAAGATATTGGATAGCTTAAGAGCCTTAATCCTGTCTTGGATTTCCTCTAAGGGAGTCTCTACCTGAAGAGATTCAGATAAAGTGTTGAACCAATAGGCTGCCGTGCTAGTTACAGTGGCAATACACGCAGCAGGTTGCCATTGGAGACCTTGATGAACATATATATTTTTTTAAATAAGCCTCCAGCTTTTTGTCCATAGGGTTCTTAAAGGAGCAGCTTTCCTCAATAGGAATAGTAGTCCTCTTGGCCAGTGTAGAAATGGCTCCTTCCACCATAGGAACTGTTTGCCATGTCTCTTTAATGGAGTCAGCAATAGGAAACATCTTTTTAAATACAGGAGACGGGGAGAAAGGTATCCCAAGCTTCTCCCATTCCTGTGCTATAATCTCCGTGGCACGGTCTGACACAGAAAAAACCTCCACAGAGGAAGGAACATCATAGTATCTATTAAGTTTACTAGACTTCTTAGGGTTGAAAACGATAGAGTTATCAGAGTCGTCCAAGGTAGCTAAAACCTCCTTTAAAAGAACACAGAGGTGTTCCAGCTTAAATCTGAAGGCTTCAACTTCAGCATCGGATGAAGGAATTATACTGTCTGAATCTGAGATTTCACCCTCGCCATCGATGTATCTTCCTCATCAGACTTATGAGAAAGGGCAACTTGGGAAGTCAAAACAGGAGCAGAAACCTTAATATCTGAATCTTTAAATTTCCTCTTGCATTTTCCCTGTAGCATGGAAAAGGCAGCTAATGCCTTAGATACCACAGAGTATACCTGGGCAGCAAATTCTGCCAGCAAAAAAACTCCTCCAGGAGATAGAGAGAACCACAGGGAACTGCATGTGATTTTACCAAGGTTTGGGATGTTTGAGGAGAAGGCTGTGGTAAAACCTGAACAGCATCATCCTGAGAGAAAGTTGGCTCAGAGACAAAAGGTTTATCTTTATTTTTTAATGTCCTCTCAATGCATGAGGAACAAAATTGCAAGGGTGGCACAACTTGACTATCTAAACAAAGGACATACCTGTCCATAGGAACAGGATCCTGATCCATTATGCTTGAGATAGAAAAAGAAAAAAGAAACACTTTTTTTTTTTAAAAGTACTGTCCCTTTAAGAAACACGGTAAAATTGCATAGCAAACAAACCGCTTTCAAAATCTAAAGTTAAGGCTTAAATATAGCTACTAAAAAGGTTTAAAAAGTTAGAAAAAAACAGACCCCAGCGCACACTTTAACCTCCGTCTCTGACTGAGGTGCCTACCTTCCTACCTTACCAGGAACTCTGCAGAGAATCAGGCACAACCGCTCCAAATTGCCTGTAAAGAGCAGAACACATGGGTCACGTGACCGGCCTGAGAAGCTGTGCAACTATTCTCAGCGCACTCTTCCAGCTGGAAATGAAGATAACCAAAATGAAGCAGTTTAATGCAAAGTACAAATCGGCTTAGATCAAATAATCATAAGTGCCACCAAAACACATCGTTCTTAGAACTAAGTGAACTTATAATTAAATCAATTGCAAGTACACTGATATCAGGATCTGAATCAATACTAAACATAAATAACTGAGCCAAACAAATGGATGAACTCCTTCCTTTTCATAAAGGAGGTTAACCCCTGTCTCCACATCACATCTCAGAGAGCCTGCTCACTGACAAAATTCACCCTTTACACAGGATATTTTGTCCCAAGTAGCTGCAGCTTAACAGTTTAATCCCTTCAGTGCCAACCTCCTAGCCCCAGAAGACAAAAAAAGGCACTTACCTGCACATGTAGCTGTCTGGAAGGAGGACAGCTCACCCGGTATGAAAGGAAGCCACTCCTTTACAGAAACCTGTGAAAAAAAGAAAGAACAGAGTAAACCTACTCTGGCTTTCTATACAAGGGCAGCAACCTGTTAGAAAAGCGCAGTAAAGCCCACTTCACAAGTTCCTAACTGTTTAAAAACCACCACTAGCCTACTGTAGAGATTAACGTGGAGTACGGCTAGACCCAGACTTGAAAGTGAAAGATCAGAGTAAACCTTCTCCGGCTCTCTGAATGAAAGAAATCCAATTTTCTTAAGACACCAAAACTTCACCTCCTCCATGCACCAAGGCAAAGAGAATGACTGGGGTTTATGGAAAGGGAAGTGATACTTAACAGTTTGACTGTGGTGCTCTTTGCCTCCTCCTGCTGGCCAGGAGTGATATCCCCAACAGTAATTGATGACGTTGTGGACTCACCATATCTTAGGAAAGAAAATTGGTCCATAAGAGATATGCTGACATGGGATATGACCTAAACAGCACAGGGCAGCACAGGGCATGACAGGCTGACACAGTACAGGACAGTGAGCAACAGTAGCACCAGCAACAAGGGATGTGCCAGAACAGGTCTACATACACTGCAAAACACATATAGATTGTTAATATCTGTCTTTCTATCTATATGTTTGTCTGTAGATCTGTTTGTCTATCCTATGACATAAGACCTAAGGAGCAAAATATGTATGTACCTGCCATTGATTGGACTAGAAGTGGCAATGCATTGTGACTTCTAATTGGGCCTTTACTATAAGTATTACCCATTTGAGGTCCATGTGATCCTTACTTTAAAATGGATCTCCTTTTTCAAATGAGGATCTCACCACTCTCTAAGTTATTAAGAGGGAAATATAGGAGCTTTGCTAAAACCCCTTTCTATAGTTAGAGGAAATCATTTGTGCAATGATGAAATTCTCAGATGTTTTGATCATTTTATTATTGCATTATTTTTCACCTATTATTCCACTTCCTCCCTAAAATTGCTGGATGCAAGCTTGCTATGTCTACACATCCGGTAACAGAGTTGATGACACAACCAAAAATATCGTTGTTAGTAATAAATCAATACTGTGAATGATTTTGATATTAAACATTATTTTGCTTTTAGCTTTTGTTTATTATCTTGATATTTATGTAGTACACACAGGAAGATATTGTATGCATTTATCAGATTATTCGTGATAGTGAGTGGCAGTTGGATGAATCTGCCTACAATATCATTACATTCTGGTATCATGTTTTGAGTTATAAAGTTATAGATAATATAATGCCAAGACATCCATTTGTTTCCTTATGCCACAATAAATTTCTTTCTGTGTATGACCCGGCTAGCAGTTGGCACAGTAATTTTATACCAGCAATTTGATTTTATTGGCATAAACCTTCGGTTTGTCTGGCATTATTCCACTTACTTTGAAACATGTTCTCCCTGTGTGACTCCACATCTAATGTATTTCCTATACATTTCATATAGTTCATATTATTTATCACTAGGTAGATGGAAATCTCCATGTGCTGCTTCAACAAAAATAATTCTGCAGTGTTCGGCAGGTTGTTACTTTGAGGCCTGCAGAGTTTGCCATTTTAAGCATGGACAAGGTGGGATATAGAAATAACCTGCCAGTTGTAATCTTCAGAAACTTTAGATAAACAAAACTAGAAAGAAAACAAGGTTTTTTTCTTTGGAAACCTGTACCATATCCAATGATAACATTCCATGCTGAGCTGTGTGCACCCCTGTGAGAAAGAAACCACAGTGTAATAGATTAGACCCACAAACCTGCCTCAGTGCTGGCTTTGTACAGGCCGAGAATTGCACGTCAGATGGACTTCTGCTGTATTTTTACATTGCAACCATAAAAAGGTAGTATCCACAAAAAAGATCTATCATAACAGAAGTAAATTGCAATAATAACTGGTATTTGACTCAAATTATAGTCCCTTCTTTTTGAGGAGAATATTTAAATTTAAAATGCTTACATTCGCTAGTTTTATCTATTTTACAGACATAGCAAATTGTATAATCCATTTGAAGTTGTGTAATAATAATTTTTTGCTTTGAAAATAAATGTACAATATATGTTACTATATATTTTAGTCTTCTATAAGATTACAATAATGGTATATTGAAAATAATTGAAAACTGCTTTAACAAACTGCTTTTACTCTTTTGGCTCAGCTTTAGCTGATTGCAAACAGCCAGAAAAGGGAGTATTGAAATGAGAGCACTGCCACAGCATTTGCACCTGAGCCTAGCAATGTCTAATTATGCCCCTGTCACATGAACATGAGTGTCTGCAAGAATTATTCTGGACAGGGATATAAAAAAATAATTTTTAACATAGCAAATTAAATAATTTTTCAACAACCATGTGATATCTAGAGGGTCATAGATAAACATAGACCTGGAGGTCCCAAGTGCATTTTGATTTAATATAGGTAGACAGAAGTTTGCCATTTACTTTCTTAGTTCATTTTATTTATTTCAATTTAGTATTGTGTGGCTTAAAGGAGTATCATGGTTTATGGGTTTATTTTGGCTATGAAAGAGACATAGCTTATTTTAGCCTTCTCTTAAACTTCTGTATACTGGTTGAATAAATTGCTATTTTCAGTAGTGTATTTATTAATTTATTAATGTGCGAGTGGACATGATACGATGTAGCATTTATCTTGTGAACTGCTGGTGCAATACTGCCCCCTGCAGATTTGCGGCCAATCGGCCGCTAGCAGGGGTTGTCAATCAACCCGATCGTATTCGATCGGGTTGATTTCTGACCGCCGCCTCAGAGCAGATGTACAGGTTATGGAGCAGCGGTCATCAAGCTCCATACGGAGCTTGATAAATTGACCCCTACATATATTTTTAGCTGAGAGGAAGGTATAATTTCTATGAGAAACCACATTGCTATTCTTTGCTGGGTGTCTAATGGGATAAGACATAATAAACAGTTAAATCGTGTGACATAGAAGATTCTGAACTTATAATTAATAGGTCTTTATAAATTATAAAGCTAACAGGTCGATTTATGGCTGTTTTAATGCCCTGAAGAATCTGACTGAACATGCCAAAAATTATTAATTAGCCCCAATTGCCTCTTCTGCGGATCCCCATGCCTACTAGGTGATAGGCTTAGGTTTACCCGTGTGTTTGTATTTTTTTTTTGTGGAATTCCCAGTTAGTTAGTTTAGTTTCAAGAATGAACCTGATACAATGGAAAAAATAGTATGTTTATTATTATGTGGTAATATCTTTTTTTTTTTTTATTAATAATGTGGATTTTATTAATTTATGTAGACACATCTCAGTTTCTCCACAGCTATTATAATAATGTGGTTAAAACTGATTGCATGGAATTTAAAGAGTAATAAATACTAAAGCAATGGCTCTGCAAAAACGTAAATGTGTAAAACATGTTCCTCACATTATTTTCTAAATTTGGTGTCATCAATTTTTTTTAAGAGCACAATGTTTTACATTAAAATGGCATTTGTTTGCAAAATGGTATTGAATTGTTATTAGCAGAAATTCTAAGGTTTCCCTTAGCAATTGAAAATTAAAACATAAAAGTCACATCAAGACACGTGATGACTAATTGCTGTACATATACTGTATGTAGATTTATTAAGTGGTGGCTGGCATTCCTTTGTGGTGTTAAATAAGCTTCGTCACCAAATGTGCAAAGCTGTCTTGTGAAAATTGGAAAATATTTTGCGGTAATACAGTTACATTTCCCTACTAGCTGTCGAAGATGCCTTCGGAAACCACCTTTCAGTCAGCCGTGTTTAGGCAGGTGTTCAGTAAAATAATGAACCAATATACAATAAAGCTGCATTATCGCCTTGGAATTAATGTAAAGCAAGTGATGTTTTTACGGTGTGTATAATATATATGTTATATATTTTAATGTACATAAATATTTTACATTTATTTTTAGTGATGTATGTATATTGAGGACAAAAAAATCCAAAAAATGTTTACACATTATGCAGTTTTTGGTATTGGACTAAAGGCCGCTTTGGTGAATCACAAGTGGCTTTGCATTCTGATGTTATTATTGGTGCTATTAGATGATTTTAGCAATATTTTTAACCTGTTTGTATGAATTATATGCAAAAAAATAGGCAATAATATAGATAGATAGATGATAGATAGATAGATAGATAGATAGATTGAGCCTTATTGAGATATGATATAAACCACAGACAGGTAGATAGATTGAGCTTTATTGAGATATGATATAAACCACAGCCTGATAAATCTTGGGTGCTTCTAGGCTATCTCATTTTGGGGGTGCCCTATGCTAAATGTCAAGAGTGTTGGTGATACAGGTTGGGGATACTACAGTAACCGACAGCTATGCAAATATTTTTAAATCTGCTTATATCTCTGTCTCCTCTATCCATACACTTTGTAGAGCACTGAACTTGTGAAATAAGCACTGCCTTACAAGTTTTCAGGGAGTGCTATGGTAATGAATGTGGGTGCAAAAGCAACCACCAATGTCTCACGAGAACCCCCACTGCTAGGAAGTCATGCATACATTCCTGTCATGACATTTTCAAAAAGTTACAAAACGGATTCCAAATTTGCATTTGTATTGGTTGCCATAATGAGACATTGAGCTCCATATACAAAGCAGCAAGGTCATTATATTGGTTGCGCAAATCAAGGGGCGGGCTTTACACACTCATCAGAGTGTGTAATGATACATACAGGCCAGCGGAAACACAGATCCGCTCCCCGTATGCAGTGAAGGCAGGTGACAGCTTTCCTAGTTGAGAAGCTGTCCACCCCATTTTTAATACATGGGGCTCATTGAGACAAGGAAAGGTTGTTGCAGACACAGAAAAAGGTTGGAGTTAAAAAGTCCAAATTGTATTCCTTTGCACAATAGGTAGTATATCCAAAGCCATGCTGTCATAGATCTGATGTGTTCCCTGCACCAAGGGCACATTTCCTCTATATTTAGCATATTTTAAATATCTGCTTGTTTTTAACTTTCTTGGCTAGCTACTAAATTCGTAAGCAAATTTGTCAAGTCTTATTTGCATGTTTGTGTTCACAGTTTTATATATAAATATAAAACACATCAGTTAAAGATGTACTTTATTTAAACGGACATGAAAAAATATTAATCTTTGGCAAAACATGTATAACCTTTGCTAAAACGGTCAAAATCATATAAATCTTTATACATCAGTATAAGATGGCAGCTAACCTTTCACTGGCATCAGAAATGTAAGAAAAAAACAACAAACTACTGAGACAGTGTGTGTAATATCATGCCAACTGGTAAAAAAAACTCTGGAAAAAAACACTCAAGAACTAGAGAGGTTTGTCATTATCAAGAGAAGACTGCCTAATAAATGGACATTAAACACCTAGGAAAGTACCCAATGGTCAAAAACATGAAGATAAATCATGCAAAATATTTTTTTTTTTGCGCTTATTGGGCTTGATTTATCAAGCCCTTCACCTTGCTATGACTGCAGGCTCTCACAAGAGAATCTGCAGCCAGTATTTATTAAGCAGTGGTCATCAGACCGCTGCTTCCTAGCCTCTTTTCCACCTCATAGGTGGAGAATATCGATCTCCCCAGTCTCGTCTGACAGCGCAGGCAGGGGGCGGTGTTTCATGTGAGTGCTATTTTGCAAGACAGTGTTCGCGTGGAATGCTGAATACCGCCAGAGGCGAGCTGAGGCAGACAGGGGTGCATATGTCCACCCTTGTCCGCCATGGCTTGATAAATCGAGCCCATATTGTGATGTAGAAGTCTCTCATTCACATCCAGACCCCTGCATAGCAAGATAAACATTACTCAAGCTAAAATTTGCCTTTATAAAATAATTTCAGGGAACACTCCACACTGATGAGACTTCTGAAATAATTTCGCCTGAACGGAGAGCTTTAGATCATCAAGTCCTTAGAATTTGTGATGTAAAATGTTTAATAAAGTGTAGTAAGAAAAATGCAATATACAGATAGAAACCCATTTATCCAAACTGCGTGGAACTGGAAAAGGCTTGGATTTTGTAAAATTTTGGATTTTGGAATATTTGTATCTTTAACATGAGACAGTTTGGTCAGCTTATATATGTAAGCTAATGGTAGTTTTATATCATGTTTTGTATACATTGTACCTTTAGAAAGATAGTACAGTACTATAATCAGAAAGGTATTATTTGTTGTTTTAAATAAAAATAGACCATTATTTGTATTTTAGAACACAAAAGCAACCAAAGGCACCTATCAAGAAGGGAAAAATAGTAATTTTTTATAATTTTTTATTTTTAAATATTAATCAAAAAGTATTGATTTCAGAATAAGTTTGTATTTTGTAATTCCAGATTTGGGGATTTGTACCTGTACTCATTATTTATGCTGCTTATTTTTCCTGTACTGTAGATTTTCCAATACTCCTGAATTTCTCTAGAACAATTAGTGGCACCATGTTGTAACTTTGTTTTCCTATGTTTTCATTTTATCTAATATATCCATTTTTAAGGCAGTAAGGTATTGTTTTTAATTAAACAAGTTACAACATGAGGGCACATGTTACTTTATAGAAACTAAAAATGTATACTTATTTCTTCCATATTTAAACAGCTTATATGATTTTAAAAACAATATAAAACACTATTCTCAGGCTAATATCTGCTTTGAATACATCATTGTATCTAGTATTTAATATTTTATGTGCATTGAACAAGAAAGATAAATACTCATTATTTCATCTACTGACAGTAATTATTATTGTTTAATACAATAATTTTAAAGTCTGAATTTTATAAATGTCAAGGATAACCATTGAGTCTTCCGATTTTATTTCTTGATTTTTGTAAAAATATTGTCCTTCCTATCAACTGCTATCAACAATGCAACCATCTATTCCTCTAGGGCTCCATTTTATATAGCTTTGGATTTAGCTTCGGAGATCCTGGGGTGCAGGTTGCCATGAGTGAGTCTGGAGCTGATAGTTAGGAAGCAGTGGTTCTAAGACCACTTTTTATTAACCTCTCTGACAGCTCTAAGCTGGTGCTTTAAATTTACCTTAAACTGATTTGACCATAGAAGATGGACAGCCCCTGCTCTCAAGAGCAGTGGGCAGCTTTGCATGCATGCAATGATAAATGTAGGCAGCCCAATGCGGCCCAATAGTCCTTATCATGGACAGAAAGGTTTCCAAATTGGAAACCCTGTCTGTCCACACATTATAATTAAAGAATAATAATCCCCATAACAATAGTAAAAATAAAATTATTTTAAACTTAAAGAATATATTTTAGGTTTTCAGACAATTAAAACGATCTATATTGCGAACATGTAGTGTCATAGAGGAAAAAAAGCTTAGAACAGCTAAATGTAGTAATGATTACAAGACAAGCTAAATATTTAAAAGCATGCCACATAGTTTTACTCATTCTGTATATTTTACTTTTTGCATGACTTTACAGAAAAGCCAATACAAGATCGTACACATGAATATGCACCAATCAACTACAAAGTATGCTCTGAGGTTAGTGAAATCAACGCTCATATAGAGGGTTTACATAGCAACAAAAACATTTCTCAAGATAAAATTTGTGTGTCGTAAAAAAGACAATCACAGACTGCACAACTAATCTATTGAGTCAATGGGCTTCATTTATGACACCTCAAGCATGGCTGGGTTAAATCATCCTGGCTAAATCTGGCAGGGATGCTTGATAAGGGCTGCTGTTGTGAAATGGTTGTGCAAGAACAGGGGGAACGTGGCTGCACAAGCATTTTTGGTTATAGGAGGACAGGTTCCCAGCTAACAACCTTATCCATGCAGAGTTTGGATATATGGACCCAAATGTTTCAGATAATATTCTGTATAGAACATTTTTTATTTTTATTTTTTTTAATGATGCGTATCTTAAGTTTTTTAAATATTTTCCTTAAATGAACTGAGTACCGTAAAACTGGTTCTCCTTGATGTGTTTCCAATTACATGTTATACGACTAGCAGAATATAAATTGTATGTGAAATTGCTCCTTCTGGTTATTTTTGTAGATGAAATAGTTGTTTTTTGCTCTTTGAAACCACAAACCCTTAAAATGGGATCAGTTTGCAGAGAGAGCAGATCTAATTAACTTATCACTCTATATAAACACAGACTTCCTTCTCTTATATTTGTCAGATAACAATTTTAAATTAACAATTTAGTACCTTTCACTCCCTCTGGGAGTGTAATTTCTTCTGCTAGATCTTGTTTTTGTTTACATAGCTTTTCTGCACCCATTACTTCAGTATTGAAATTGTCAGTGTAGGTGGTGGTTTCAGCAGACAAAATAAAGGTAAATGAACTGTTTGCAAACAATTTAATATACTCCAGCAGGTAAAATGGATCATTGTTGTCTTCACCTCTAAAATATATATTTTTTTTAAGAAAAAAAAAAAAGCTTCTGTCATAAAACAATTAAAAATGCAATAAAATTATTTGCTGTAATATTTTTTTCTCTTGTAAGGTGTATCCAGTCCACGGATCATCCATTACTTGTGGGATATTCTCCCTCCCAACAGGAAGTTGCAAGAGGTTCATCCACAGCAGAGCTGCTATATAGCTCCTCCCCTAACTACCATACCCAGTCATTCTCTTGCAACTCTCAACAAGCATGGAGGTAGTAAGAGAGAAGTGGTATAACGTAGTTGTCGTTTTTCTATAGTTTTCTATAGTTGTACTATATTGTCCCAGGCAGAAAATAGAAGAAGAATCTGCCTGTGATTTCTATGATCTTAGCAGGTTGTAACTAAGATCCATTGCTGTTCTCACACATGACTGAAGAGAGAGGTAACTTCAGTGGGGGAATGGCGTGCAGGTTATCCTGCTATGAGGTATGTGCAGTTAAAAATTTTTCTAGAAGATGTGAATGCTAGAAAATGCTGCTGATACCAGATTTATGTAAGGTAAGCCTGAATACAGTGATTTAATAGCGACTGGTATCATGCTTACTTTCTGAGGTAATACTCTTATACATTTGCAATATAAAATGTTTGCTGGCATGTTTAAACGTTTTTATATATACTTTGGTGATAAAACTTTATTGGGGCCTAGTTTTTTCCACATGGCTGGCTTAAATATGCCTAGAAACAGTTTCCTGAGGCTTTCCACCGTTTTTTTAACTAAGGGGTTAATCATCCATTTGCAAGTGGGTGCAATGCTCTGTTAGCTTATTATACACACTGTAAAAATTTCGTTTGATTTACTGCTTTTTTTCACTGTTTTTCAAATTCTGACAAAATTTGTTTCTCTTAAAGGCACAGTACCGTTTTTATTTTTTGCTTGTTAACTTGATTTAAAGTGTTTTCCAAGCTTGCTGGTCTCATTGCTAGTCTGTTTAAACATGTCTGACATAGAGGAAACTCCTTGTTCATTATGTTTAGAAGCCATGGTGGAACCCCCTCTTAGAATGTGTACCAAATGTACTGATTTCACTTTAAGTAATAAAGATCATATTCTGTCTTTAAAAAATTTATCACCAGAGGAATCTGACGAGTGGGAAGTTATGCCGACTAACTCCCCCCACGTGTCAGACCCTTTGACTCCCGCTCAAGGGACTCACGCTCTAATGGCGCCAAGTACATCTAGTGCGCCCATAGCGTTTACTTTACAAGACATGGCGGCAGTCATGGATAATACCCTGTCAGCTGTATTATCCAGACTACCTGGGTTTAGAGGAAAGCGAGACAGCTCTGGAGTTAGAAGAAATACAGAGCATACTGCCGCTTTAAGAGCTATGTCTGATACTCCCTCACAATATACAGAAGCTGAGGAAGGAGAGCTTCTTTCTGTGGGTGATGTTTCTGACTCAGGGAAAAAGATTCAACCTGATTCTGATATGTCTACATTTAAATTTAAGCTTGAACACCTCCGCGTGTTGCTCAGGGAGGTTTTAGCTGCTCTGAATGACTGTGATACAATTGCAGTGCCAGAAAAATTGTGTAGATTGGACAAATACTATGCAGTGCCGGTGTGCACTGATGTTTTTCCAATACCTAAAAGGTTTACAGAAATTATTACTAAGGAATGGGATAGACCAGGTGTGCCGTTCTCTTCCCCTCCTATTTTTAAGAAAATGTTTCCAATAGATGCCACCACATGGGACTTATGGCAGACAGTCCCTAAGGTGGAGGGAGCAGTTCCTACCCTAGCTAAGCGTACTACTATCCCTGCCGAGGACAGTTGTGCTTTCTCAGATCCAATGGATAAAAAGTTAGAGGGTTACCTTAAAAAAATGTTTATTCAACAAGGTTTTATTCTGCAACCCCTTACATGCATTGCCCCAGTCACTGCTGCTGCGGCTTTCTGGTTTGAATCTCTGGAAGAGGCCTTACAGGTAGAGACCCCATTGGATTACATACTTGACAAGCTTAGAGCACTTAAGCTAGCCAATTCTTTTGTTTCTGATGCCATTGTTCATTTGACTAAACTAACGGCTAAGAATTCTGGTTTTGCTATTCAAGCGCGCAGGGCGCTATGGCTTAAATCATCGTCAGCTGACGTTACTTCAAAGTCTAAGCTGCTTAACATTCCCTTCAAGGGGCAAACCCTATTCGGGCCTGGTTTGAAGGAGATCATTTCTGATATCACTGGAAGAAAAGGTCATGCCCTTCCTCAGGATAGGTCCAAATCAAGGGCCAAACAGTCTAATTTTCATGCCTTTCGAAACTTCAAGGCGAGTATGGCATCAACTTCCTCTAATACAAAACAAGAGGGAACTTTTGCCCAGTCCAAGTCGGTCTGTCGACCTAACCAGACCTGGAACAAAGGTAAGCAGGCCAAAAAGCCTGCTGCTGCCCCTAAATCAGCATGAAGTATCAGCCCCCTATCCGGTAACGGATCTAGTAGGAGGCAGACTTTCGCTCTTCGCCCAGGCTTGGGCAAGAAATGTCCAGGATCCCTGGGCGTTGGAAATTGTATCCCAGGGATATCTTCTGGACTTCAAAGCTTCTCCTCCAAAAGGGAGATTTCACCTTTCACAATTATCTGCAAACCAGATAAAGAGAGAGGCATTCTTACACTGTGTTCAAGACCTCCTAGTTATGGGAGTGATCCATCCTGTTCCACAGGAGGAACAAGGACAGGGATTTTACTCAAATCTGTTTGTGGTTCCCAAAAAAGAGGGAACCTTCAGACCAATTTTAGATCTCAAGATTTTAAACAAATTCCTCAGAGTTCCATCATTCAAGATGGAGACTATTCGTACCATCCTACCTATGATCCAGGAGGGTCAATACATGACTACAGTGGATTTAAAGGATGCTTATCTTCACATTCCGATACACAAAGATCATCATCGGTTTCTCAGGTTTGCCTTCCTGAACAGGCATTACCAGTTTGTAGCTCTTTCCTTTGGGTTAGCTACAGCCCCAATAATCTTTATAAAGGTTCTGGGGTCACTTCTGGTGGTCCTAAGACCGCGGGGCATAGCAGTGGCCCCTTATTTAGATGACATTCTGATACAGGCGTCAAATTTCCAAATTGCCAAGTCTCATACGGACAAAGTTCTGGCATTTCTGAGGTCGCATGGGTGGAAGGTGAACGAGGAAAAGAGTTCTCTATCCCCTCTCACAAGAGTCTCCATTCTGGGAACTGTAATAGATTCTGTAGAAATGAGGATTTACCTGACAGAGTCCAGGTTATCAAAACTTCTAAATTCCTGCCGTGTTCTTTATTCCACTTCTCGCCCTTCGGTGGCTCAGTGTATGGAAGTAATCCTCTTAATGGTAGCGGCAATGGACATAGTGCCGTTTGCACGTCTATATCTCAGACCGCTGCAACTATGCATGCTCAGTCAGTGGAATGGGGATTACACAGATTTGTCCCCTCTACTAAATCTGGATCAAGAGACCAGGGATTCTCTTCTCTGGTGGCTATCTCGGGTCCATCTGTCCAAGGGAATGACCTTTCGCTGGCCAGATTGGACAATTGTAATGACAGGTGCCAGCCTTCTGGGCTGGGGGGCAGTCTGGAACTCTCTGAAGGCTCAGGGATCATGGACTCAGGAGGAGACACTCCTTCCAATAAACATTCTGGAACTGAGAGCGATATTCAATGCTCTTCAGGCTTGGCCTCAGCTAGCGACAATGAGGTTCATCAGATTTCAGTCAGACAACATCACGACTGTGGCTTACATCAACCATCAAAGGGGAACAAGGAGTTCCCTAGCGATGTTAAAAGTCTCAAAGATAATTCGCTGGGCAGAGATTCACTCTTGCCACCTATCAGCTATCCATATCCCAGGTGTAGAGAACTGGGAGGCGGATTTTCTAAGTCGACAGACTTTTCATCCGGGGGAGTGGGAACTCCATCCGGATGTGTTTGCACAATTGATTCATCGTTGGGGCAAACCAGAAATGGATCTCATGGCGTCTCGCCAGAATGCCAAGCTTCCTTGTTACGGATCCAGGTCCAGGGACCCCAAGGCAACGCTGATAGATGCTCTAGCAGCCCCTTGGTCCTTCAACCTGGCTTATGTGTTTCCACCGTTTCCTCTGCTCCCTCGTCTGATTGCCAAAATCAAGCAGGAGAGAGCATCGGTGATCTTAATAGCGCCTGCATGGCCACGCAGGACTTGGTATGCAGATCTGGTGGACATGTCATCCTTTCCACCATGGACTCTGCCGTTGAGACAGGACCTTCTACTTCAAGGTCCTTTCAACCATTCAAATCTAATTTCTCTGAGGCTGACTGCCTGGAGATTGAACGCTTGATTTTATCAAACCGTGGTTTCTCCGAGTCAGTCATTGATACCTTAATTCAGGCACAAAAGCCTGTCACCAGGAAAATCTATCATAAGATATGGCGTAAATATCTTTATTGGTGTGAATCCAAGGTCTACTCATGGAGTAAGGTCAGGATTCCCAGGATATTATCTTTTCTCCAAGAAGGATTGGAGAAAGGATTGTCAGCTAGTTCCTTAAAGGGACAGATTTCTGCGCTGTCTATTCTTTTGCACAAGCGTCTGGTGGATGTTCCAGACGTTCAGGCATTTTGTCAGGCTTTAGTTAGAATCAAGCCTGTGTTTAAACCTGTTGCTCCACCTTGGAGCTTAAATTTGGTTCTTAAAGTTCTTCAAGGGGTTCCGTTTGAACCTCTTCATTCCATAGATATCAAACTTTTATCTTGGAAAGTTCTATTTTTGGTAGCTATTTCCTCGGCTCGTAGAGTTTCCGAGTTATCTGCCTTACAATGTGATTCTCCTTATCTGATCTTCCATGCAGATAAGGTAGTTCTGCGTACCAAACCTGGGTTTTTACCTAAGGTGGTATCTAATAAGAATATCGATCAGGAGATTGTTGTTCCATCATTGTGTCCTAATCCTTCTTCAAAGAAGGAGCGTCTATTACACAATCTTGACGTAGTTCGTGCTTTAAAGTATTATTTACAAGCTACTAAAGATTTTCGTCAAATATCTGCTTTGTTTCTTGTCTACTCTGGACAGAGGAGAGGCCAAAAGGCTTCGGCAACCTCTCTTTCGTTTTGGCTAAGAAGCATAATCCGCTTAGCCTATGAGACTGCTGGCCAGCAGCCTCCTGAAAGGATTACAGCTCATTCTACTAGAGCTGTGGCTTCCACATGGGCCTTTAAAAATGAGGCTTCTGTTGAACAGATTTGCAAGGCGGCGACTTGGTCTTCGCCTCATACCTTTTCAAAATTCTATAAATTTGATACTTTTGCTTCTTCGGAGGCTATTTTTGAGAGATTTTACAGGCAGTGGTACCTTCTGTTTAAGTATCTGCCTTGTCCCTCCCTTCATCCGTGTACTTTAGCTTTGGTATTGGTATCCCACAAGTAATGGATGATCCGTGGACTGGATACAACTTGCTTACCTGATAAATTTATTTCTCTTGTGGTGTATCCAGTCCACGGCCCGCCCTGTCATTTTAAGGCAGGTATTTTTTAATTTTAAACTACAGTCACCACTGCACCCTATGGTTTCTCCTTTCTCTGCTTGTCTTCGGTCGAATGACTGGATATGGCAGTTAGGGGAGGAGCTATATAGCAGCTCTGCTGTGGGTGATCCTCTTGCAACTTCCTGTTGGGAGGGAGAATATCCCACAAGTAATGGATGATCCGTGGACTGGATACACCACAAGAGAAATAAATTTATCAGGTAAGCATAAATTATGGGTTTTTTTCTTACGTACAGTTTTATTGCTTATCTGCCACATGCCTGATCTGAGGGAGGTACTTTTGATATTTTTTGTAGACATGTGCATTTAGATTCAAACAAATGCAAAAAAAAAAAAAACACACAAAAAACAAACACTAATTTTGTTTCTATTATATACTAGTAATTTTATTGAAAAAAGTTCAACAAATAGAAGTTACCTTTAAATAAAAAAATAACTAAAAAAACACTTACTTTGCTTTATCTTCTGCATTAAAAAAGAGTAGCCCCTTTAATAAATAAGTTTACAAACAACTGCATACAACTCAAACATTCAAGTGGTTGAAAACCATTGCTCTAAAAGCTAGATATTTGTTTGCACAAGGGAAATGCTTCAAATTTATAGTTTTATACTATTTAATTTGTCCTTATCAAATTATTTATTTTTCTGTCAACCAATAAGTATGTAAATTTTAATTTTGATAATCTGGTTTGTAGTAATACCCACTATTTATATTTTATTTGCGTTTAATCTTTTGTCCAGCCACTCCTCTGTTATTAAATTTTTTCTGTATTGGAAAAAAGGGGTTCAAAAATTATGTCAACAAATTAATAACATTGTTAAAATTTGGCTGATGCAAAAGACTTCATAAATTATTATTGAACATAAACAAAAGGGTTTTTTTCTGCGACAAACAATCATCCAAAACAGTTTGTTTTTTTTGCACATCATCATCTGGGAACACAATATTTTAAATATGATTTGAGTTTAACTTTTTATTTTTACTTGTACTTGTGCTTAAGTAGTACCATATGATTTTTTAAAGATTTTGTTATTCTGGACAGCAGTGGAAATAGTCCTCTTGTCTGAATACCATATCCACTTTTACAGAATTATTTTGCCTTTCATCCGCAGCTTAACACTTTTCACCTCTCTGGGCTACATTTCAAAATAATAAAATCCTATAAAAACACGTGTTTTGTTTGTTTTTCCTAAGTTTGGCATAACCTATTTCTACCCATACATTTGAAGAACTGTCATAATTCTTCCAATGTATCAAGCAATTTATTTGTTCTCAAGTGAATGCTCTAAACTACTGAAGATTTCAGTAGCTCAGCAGTACAATTTGTTGATGTACTAAATTTAAAAATGCAGATACAGTATGTTCAACATATTTTTGCTATTTAGAAACATGGGGCCAATTTATCAAGGGCCGAATGGCTCGCCAGATACAGCAGTTATGAAGCAGCGGTCTTAAGACCGCTGCTCTTTAACTGGTCCGCTGACCTGAGGCTGCGGACATTAATCTGCCCAATCCTATACGATTGGGCTGATTGACACCCCCTGCTAGTGGCCGATTGGCCGCAAATCTGCAGGAGGCTGAATTGCACAAGCAGTTCACTAGAACTGCTTGTGCAATGTTAAATGCCGACAGCATAAGCTGTCGGCATTCAGCGATGTCTGGCAGACATTATACGCTACAGCGTATCATGTCTCCCTGACATTGGTAAATCAGCCCCATGTACTTTATATATTTTAAAACAAAACTGTAGAATCATACAAAAAATACAAAGACAATGCAAAAACACTTAGTGCCTGATATTTAGAACCTACCTGGCATGGAGAGAAATCACACAAAATCTTTGTGATTTTTGTTTTCAGTGCCGTCACTAGGGTTGGTGTCACCCGGTGCGGTAACTCATGGTGTCACCCCCCCCCCCCCCCTCCCCCAGTAATATTTTTTTTTTTTTACTAATGCTACTTGTAAATCATGACTCCCATATATACTGTATATATATCTCAAAAGAGTGTTTATCCACCAGGGTGCAGGCAAATTAAATTTACTAAATCCACAACAGGCGTGCACTCACTGGAAATTTTTATATGTGCTTTATTTTGCACATATATTAAACATGTTTGATATTTGTGCAGAATAAAGTGCATTTGAAAATTTCCAGTAAGTGCATTATGTTCAGCAACAAATCAGCAGCTCCTAGGTATTCTTTTCAACAAAAGATATAAAGAGAACAAAAACAAATTATCTTTAGCCACTAAATTAGTACACACATTCTTTATAGCTATCATCTCTGCAACCAATTCTATAAAACATAAAAGAACATATATAAAATCAACATTAAAAACATTCAAATCTCCTGTGTCTCACAATATAATTATGATGGCCATTACCATGTTGGGCTGCAAATTTAGTATGGAGTAGACTGCATTGTATACAATAGGAAGGATTCTACATTAAATCTTTTACATATTATGAGAGTTGTATGAAGATATTCTGTGGCGGGCAG
This sequence comes from Bombina bombina, assembly GCF_027579735.1. Lineage (NCBI taxonomy): Eukaryota > Metazoa > Chordata > Amphibia > Anura > Bombinatoridae > Bombina > Bombina bombina. The sequence continues at coordinate 958,169,251 of NC_069500.1, forward strand.
TAGGATCAGGGTCAGAGGTAAGTAAAGCTGAGGGCAATAGGATCAGGGTGAGAGCCTGGAGGTAAGTAAAGCTGACTGAGGGCAGTATCAGGGTGGATCAGGGTGAGAGGTAACAGTAAAGCTAGATGAGGGCCGTATTATCAGGGTAGATCAGGGTGAGAGGTAACAGACTACAGTAAAGCTAGCTGAGGGCAGTAGGATCAGGGTGGATCAGGGTGAGAGGTAACAGACTACAGTAAAGCTAGCTGAGGGCCGTAGGATCAGGGTGGATCAGGGTGAGAGGTAACAGACTACAGTAAAGCTAGCTGAGGGCAGTAGGATCAGGGTGGATCAGGGTGAGAGGTAACAGACTACAGTAAAGCTAGCTGAGGGCAGTAGGATCAGGGTGGATCAGGGTGAGAGGTAACAGACTACAGCAAAGCTAGCTGAGGGCAGTAGGATCAGGGTGGATCAGGGTGAGAGGTAACAGACTACAGTAAAGCTAGCTGAGGGCAGTAGGATCAGGGTGGATCAGGGTGAGAGGTAACAGACTACAGCAAAGCTAGCTGAGGGCAGTAGGATCAGGGTGGATCAGGGTGAGAGGTAACAGACTACAGTAAAGCTAGCTGAGGGCAGTAGGATCAGGGTGGATCAGGGTGAGAGGTAACAGACTACAGTAAAGCTAGCTGAGGGCAGTAGGATCAGGGTGGATCAGGGTGAGAGGTAACAGACTACAGTAAAGCTAGCTGAGGGCAGTAGGATCAGGGTGGATCAGGGTGAGAGGTAACAGACTACAGTAAAGCTAGCTGAGGGCAGTAGGATCAGGGTGGATCAGGGTGAGAGGTAACAGACTACAGTAAAGCTAGCTGAGGGCAGTAGGATCAGGGTGGATCAGGGTGAGAGGTAACAGACTACAGTAAAGCTAGCTGAGGGCAGTAGGATCAGGGTGGATCAGGGTGAGAGGTAACAGACTACAGCAAAGCTAGCTGAGGGCAGTAGGATCAGCCCAGGACCCTCTCACCCTGATCCTACTGCCCTCACATTTAATCTATTTGCCCCTTTAGAAGTGAAATCTATTATCCATAAGAAAAACTAATAAGATGGAACTTACGTTCATTTCATCATCCATCTGTATATTGTAATTGATTTACAAACATTAATAACCTCAAATAAATAATTAGTTTAGTATTAACATCAGAGGTATTTGATGCTATACATCTTACTTTTATTTATTTGAATATGATAATAAGCACACAAAACATAAATACATTTTTAGGACCTTATTAATGGGAGAAGGGGCTGGAAATCACTATTAATTTTAATTACATACTGCAAATCTACAGCTTAGTTGAAAAGTAGAATTGCACAGATTTAATCATTATCTAATATCTGCCATTTGATTTGACCATCAGCATCAGGCTGGCTTTAACTGCTCAGCCTGTACCAAGTTAACCCTAGCCCTGTGCGGTGCCCATATATTGTGCTCCTGTAATGCTTCAGATGCCTCAGCAAGTGTATTATATACAAATGTGATCTCCTTATACAGGGCACCACATAATGCCATTGCCAGCTCGCTGCTGAGGCTGCTCGGCCAAAGATTAAAGAATGCCACGTGGAAGTGGAACCAAAAAAGTTTAAAAATGGTTTTCTGATTTTATATTGTAACAAATAATGCATTCATTGCATTGCTGACATCACAGTAATAATATAATGTATTGTCTAGCCTAGCATTCTCTTCCAATCCCAACCTGATAGAGAAGTCTTGTTAGTTGTTTTACAGCATTTGCATTATCTGTGAGGTATGAGGTTAGGTGAGATTAGGGGAGAGAGTCAATATGTTGCGTGGCCGTGTTGACACAGGGAGGACTGTCACTTGACTTACCTTACTTCACTAACTTGGCGCTTGCTGCCTGCCAGTGCCTACTGTGTCGCACGTCGTCCCGCAGCCATTCTCCCGTTCTCCCGCTCTCTCTCTCTAGTGACGAGACCCGGCTTCCTCCTGAGTCCTGCGCAGCAGCGCATGCGCAGTCACAGCAGTGTTGTTACTATTTGCTCCTCCCCCGACCTAGCCTGTGTGCCCTGTTCATCTCCGGTCATGTTCCTGGGAGGTGGTGCATGTGTCATCAGCTCAGACACTGCTGAGGAACGTGACCGTCCGTGGCTGCCTGGCCTGCTGCTCAGAGTCTATCAGAGTGGGAGTAGGAGTACTGATCATCACTCACTGATCATGAGATGAATGAGATCATCATCGTTGCATTGGGTCACACGGACGGACCCCCCTGTACTATTACAGTAAAACAACTAAGTATTAAGTAATACTGTTACACATGCTGCAGGCACAGCAGCTTAGCCTGAAGTTCAACACTCACGTCACTCTTCTGAAATACAAATTTATAATATTTACAAAATACATACTATTTACTAACAGTATGAGCTGCTGCCTGTTTTGGTGGTGTCACCCCCCCTTAGGGTGTCACCCGGGTGCGGGCCGCCCCCCCCCCCGCACCCCCCTAGTGACGCCACTGTTTGTTTTATCTTGCATTGTAATGTAGGAGAACACTACAAAGCAACATAGACATTTTTTTTTTCAAGGGCCTTGCCATGCCAAAAAGACTTCTAGATCATCTCACCTAAACTGTGAGATTTTGAAAATCAAGCCCTTGGGGGTCAATTTAATATTGTGCGGACGGACATGATACGATGTAGCGTATCATGTCTGCCGCACATCGTTAAATGCTGACAGCGTACGCTGTCGGCATTTATCATTGCACCAGCAGTTCTTGTGAACTGCTGGTGCAATACCGCCTGCTGCAGATTTGCGGCCAATCGGCCGCTAGCAGGGGGTGTCAATCACCTGGCTCGTATTCTTAGGACTGCTGCTTCTTAACTTCCGCTTCAGGCGGAACTGAAGCGGAGTATGTCGGAAGCAGCATCCGCTGCTTCATACATCGACCCCCAAGTCTGAATTTCAAATGAGTAGTAGATTTTTTTTTCTGATAATTTTTAAATTTAGTTACATTTTTCTTCCTCTGCATCATGTGACAGCCATCAACCAATCACAAAATGCATAAAAGTATATATTGTGAATTCTTGCACATGCTTAGTAGGAGCTGATGCTTCAGTTAGTGTGCATATAAAAAGAGTATGGAAATTTAGATAATTTCCATAATATCCTATATAAACAATTCTACTAATTCCTCGTTTGCTGTTATGTAAGCAAACTGATTCAAATAGAAACTATTCAGATGTATAAGCTGCACGCAATGTTTTTGTAAAGCAAAGTCTTAGGGACTGGAAAGGAGGTAGTGTGTTAGCAAATTTATATCTACCATTCTGATAAACTAATTCACAGAATACAACGCATGCACATCTCTATTATTTAATAGTTTTATTTTATAATTATTTCTATAGCTTTAGTTTGCTAAGAAGAATAGTATGTTTGTTTTTTCCTTTTATCTACTTTAGAATCATTTAACGATGATATAACTCACATATAGATATATTAATATTGCTTGACATTGCTACCTAAATTCTGGAATTTTGATAAATGTAATGTTTGCTTTCCCATACTTTCTTTAGAGACCATGTTTGCATGGATTTGCCTGCAATACTTCCCTGAAGGATTATACATATTTAGGGATATTTTACAAGTAAACTGGCAAATTTGCCCACGCAATAAATAACCAGCCATTATTAACCAGTTATTAACGCTCAAAAAAATAAAAAATAATAAATATATATGTGTTAATATGTATATATACACTTATTAACACATACATATATATGTATATATTTATATAAATATATATTGACAATCTGCTGCCCATTGCTGTGCAACTTGCCCCCTGTTGTCTCACAGCATAAATTCCATAAACCTACATAAAGAACCAAAATATTTACATTGGACCCACATACTAAAAATCATTATCAACCCTGGGTCTAAGATTTGACAGTATGACAATGGAGCATATTGTGGAATTTTTGCTTTAAATACCTATTATTTTCCTTATCCAAGCATGCCTTGCCTGGTCAAATTGCTTAGATAGCAAAAAATAAGTAGTAGTATCTGTGAGAAGTGTTTGAATCCACTGTTAATATTAAAAATAATAATATCGATACACCACCTATTTCCTTCTAGAGGCAACAGATACTGGTGATGCGGCTATGTTGGTAGTGGCATGAAACACATGTGGAGTTGGTGTCCTCTTACACAGATCTCCTTGATTTAGAAGAATATTATTATCTAACAAAGGGTAACTTAGATACATACATACACATGATGGCTACTTGGGATACATACCTTCATGCACATACTGACCTAGCCTAACCTGTGGATTTGAGTGCCCTAAACCGATCTTGATGGAGTATAGAGAGTGCTATATTTTGTATATATTCTATATCTTTCTTTTCTCATAATTTCAGAGAGTGGAAAATCTGTATCTAGTTACACTGTATGTTTGATTTTATTATTTGTGGCATTTGCATGCCAAGGAGAGACATTTAAGCTGTATAAGTGAATGTTTGCAGTATATTTCTCTTGCAAGGTGTATCCAGTCCATGGATTCATCCATTACTTGTGGGATATTCTCCTTCCCAACAGGAAGCTGCAAGAGGATCACCCACAGCAGAGCTGTCTATATAGCTCCTCCCCTAACTGCCACCTCCCAGTCATTCTCTTGCAGCTCTCGACAAGGGAAGCAGCTAGAGAGATGTGGTGCATTAATGTAGTTTATCTTCAATCAAAAGTTTGTTATATTCAAATGGTACCGGAGTTGTACTATTTTAGCCTCAGGCAGAAAGGTGAAGAAGAGTCTGCCTGTGGTCTTTGATGATCTTAGCAGGTTGTAACTAAGATCCATTGCTGTTCTCACACATAACTGAAGAGATGGGTAACTTCAGCTGGGGGAATAGCGTGCAGGGTCTCCTGCTCTGAGGTATGTTTTAAATTTTTCTAGAGAAATGATAAGCTAGAAAATGCTGACAATACCGGATTTATTTAAGGTAAGCCTGATTACAGCAAGCATGATACCAGTCATTATTAAATCACTGTAAAGGGTAATATTTTTATTATTTACTCACATTACTGAATAGATATAACGTTTGCTTGAGGTGTATAAACGTTTATTTCATATTGGTGATAAAGCTTTATTCTGGGGCCCAGTTTTTCCACATGGCTGACTAGATTTTGCCTAGGGATAGTTTTTTAAGGCCCTCTCACTGGCCTAGATTTGGAGTTTGGCGGTAGATGGGCTGTTAACGCTACGCAGGCTTTTTTCTGGCCGCACCATAAAATTAACTCTGGTATCGAGAGTCCAAAAAAATGCTGCGTTAGGCTCCAAAAAAGGAGCGTAGAGCATTTTTACCGCAAATGCAACTCTCGATACCAGAGTTGCTTACGGACGCGGCCAGCCTCAAAAACGTGCTCGTGCACGATTCTCCCATAGGAAACAATGGGGCTGTTTGAGCTGAAAAAAAACCTAACACCTGCAAAAAAGCAGCGTTCAGCTCCTAACGCAGCCCCATTGTTTCCTATGGGGAAACACTTCCTACGTCTGCACCTAACACTCTAACATGTACCCCGAGTCTAGACACCCCTAACCTTACACTTATTAACCCCTAATCTGCCACCCCCGCTATCGCTGACCCCTGCATATTATTATTAACCCCTAATCTGCCGCTCCGTAAACCGCCGCTACTTACATTATCCCTATGTACCCCTAATCTGCTGCCCCTAACACTGCCGACCCCTATATTATATTTATTAACCCCTAACCTGCCCCCCACAACGTCGCCGCCAGCTACTTACAATAATTAACCCCTAATCTGCCGACCGCAAAGCGCCGCCACCTACGTTATCCTTATGTACCCCTAATCTGCTGCCCCTAACACCGCCGACCCCTATATTATATTTATTAACCCCTAATCTGCCCCCCTCAACGTCGCCTCCACCTGCCTACACTTATTAACCCCTAATCTGCCGAGCGGACCTGAGCGCTACTATAATAAAGTTATTAACCCCTAATCCGCCTCACTAACCCTATCATAAATAGTATTAACCCCTAATCTGCCCTCCCTAACATCGCCGACACCTAACTTCAATTATTAACCCCTAATCTGACGACCGGAGCTCATCGCTACTATAATAAATGGATTAACCCCTAAAGCTAAGTCTAACCCTAACACTAACACCCACCTAACTTAAATATAATTTACATCTAACGAAATTAATTAACTCTTATTAAATAAATTATTCCTATTTAAAGCTAAATACTTACCTGTAAAATAAATCCTAATATAGCTACAATTTAAATTATAATTATATTATAGCTATTTTAGGATTAATATTTATTTTACAGGCAACTTTGTAATTATTTTAACCAGGTACAATAGCTATTAAATAGTTAAGAACTATTTAATAGTTACCTAGTTAAAATAATAACAAAATTACCTGTAAAATAAGTCCTAACCTAAGTTATAATTAAACCTAACACTACCCTATCAATAAATTAATTAAATAAAATACCTACAATTACCTACAATAAAACCTAACACTACACTATCAATAAATATTAATTAAATACAATTTCTACAAATAACTACAATTACATAAACTAACTAAAGTACAAAAAATAAAAAAGAACTAAGTTACAAAAAATAAAAAAATATTTACAAACATAAGAAAAATATTACAACAATTTTAAACTAATTACACCTACTCTAAGCCCCCTAATAAAATAACAAAGACCCCCAAAATAAAAAAAATCCCTACCTTATTCTAAATTAATAAATTTAAAAGCTCTTTTACCTTACCAGCCCTGAACAGGGCCCTTTGCGGGGCATGCCCCAAGAAAATCAGCTCTTTTGCCTGTAAAAAAAACATACAATACCCCCCCCAACATTACAACCCACCACCCACATACCCCTAATCTAACCCAAACCCCCCTTAAATAAACCTAACACTAAGCCCCTGAAGATCTTCCTACCTTGTCTTCACCTCAACAGGTATCACCGATCCGTCCTGGCATCCGGTGCTGAAGAGGTCCAGAAGAGGCTCCAAAGTCTTCCTCCTATCCGGCAAAAAGAGGACATCCGGACCAGCAAACATCTTCATCCAAGCGGCATCTTCGATCTTCTTCCATCCGGTGCGGAGCGGGTCCATGTTGAAGCAGCCGACGCGGATCCATCCTCTTCTTCCGGCGTCTCCCGACGAATGACGGTTCCTTTAAGGGACGTCATCCAAGATGGCGTCCCTCGAATTCCGATTGGCTGATAGGATTCTATCAGCCAATCGGAATTAAGGTAGGAATATTCTGATTGGCTGATGGAATCAGCCAATCAGAATCAAGTTCAATCCGATTGGCTGATCCAATCAGCCAATCAGATTGAGCTCGCATTCTATTGGCTGTTCCGATCAGCCAATAGAATGCGAGCTCTATCTGATTGGCTGAACTTGATTCTGATTGGCTGATTCCATCAGCCAATCAGAATATTCCTACCTTAATTCCGATTGGCTGATAGAATCCTATCAGCCAATCAGAATTCGAGGGACGCCATCTTGGATGACGTCCCTTAAAGGAACCGTCATTTGTCGGGAGACGCCGGAAGAAGAGGATGGATCCGCGTCGGCTGCTTCAACATGGACTCGCTCTGCACCGGATGGAAGAAGATCGAAGATGCCGCTTGGATGAAGATGTTTGCCGGTCCGGATGTCCTCTTCTTGCCGGATAGGAGGAAGACTTTGGAGCCTCTTCTGGACCTCTTCAGCACCGGATGCCAGGACAGATCGGTGATACCTGTTGAGGTGAAGACAAGGTAGGAAGATCTTCAGGGGCTTAGTGTTAGGTTTTTTTAAGGGGGGTTTGGGTTAGATTAGGGGTATGTGGGTGGTGGGTTGTAATGTTGGGGGGGGGGTATTGTATGTTTTTTTTTACAGGCAAAAGAGCTGAACTTCTTGGGGCATGCCCCGCAAAGGGCCCTGTTCAGGGCTGGTAAGGTAAAAGAGCTTTTAACTCTATTAATTTAGAATAGGGTAGGGAATTTTTTTATTTTGGGGGTCTTTGTTATTTTATTAGGGGGCTTAGAGTAGGTGTAATTAGTTTAAAATTGTTGTAATATTTTTTCTTATGTTTGTAAATATTTTTTTATTTTTTGTAACTTAGTTCTTTTTTATTTTTTGTACTTTAGTTAGTTTATGTAATTGTAGTTATTTGTAGAAATTGTATTTAATTTATTTATTGATAGTGTAGTGTTAGGTTTTATTGTAGGTAATTGTAGGTAGTTTATTTAATTAATTTATTGATAGGATAGTGTTAGGTTTAATTATAACTTAGGTTAGGACTTATTTTACAGGTAATTTTGTTATTATTTTAACTAGGTAACTATTAAATAGTTCTTAACTATTTAATAGCTATTGTACCTGGTTAAAATAATTACAAAGTTGCCTGTAAAATAAATATTAATCCTAAAATAGCTACAATGTAATTATAATTTATATTGTAGCTATATTAGGATTAATTTTACAGGTAAGTATTTAGCTTTAAATAGGAATAATTTATTTAATAAGAGTTAATTAATTTCGTTAGATTTAAATTATATTTAATTTAGGGGGGTGTTAGTGTTAGGGTTAGACTTAGCTTTAGGGGTTAATCCATTTATTATAGTAGCGATGAGCTCCGGTCGTCAGATTAGGGGTTAATAATTGAAGTTAGGTGTCGGCGATGTTAGGGAGGGCAGATTAGGGGTTAATACTATTTATGATAGGGTTAGTGAGGCGGATTAGGGGTTAATAACTTTATTATAGTAGCGCTCAGGTCCGCTCGGCAGATTAGGGGTTAATAAGTGTAGGCAGGTGGAGGCGACGTTGAGGGGGGCAGATTAGGGGTTAATAAATATAATATAGGGGTCGGCAGTGTTAGGGGCAGCAGATTAGGGGTACATAAGGATAACGTAGGTGGCGGCGCTTTGCGGTCGGCAGATTAGGGGTTAATTATTGTAAGTAGCTTGCGGCGACGTTGTGGGGGGCAGGTTAGGGGTTAATAAATATAATACAGGGGTCGGCGGGGTTAGGGGCAGCAGATTAGGGGTACATAAGTATAACGTAGGTGGCGGGCGGCAGATTAGGGGTTAAAAAATTTAATCGAGTTGCGGCGATGTGGGGGGACCTCAGTTTAGGGGTGCATAGGTAGTTTATGGGTGTTAGTGTACTTTAGGGTACAGTAGTTAAGAGCTTTATGAACCGGCGTTAGCCCAGAAAGCTCTTAACTCCTGCTTTTTTCCTGCGGCTGGAGTTTTGTCGTTAGAGCTCTAACGCTCACTTCAGAAACGACTCTAAATACCGGAGTTAGAAAGATCCCATTGAAAAGATAGGATACGCAATTGACGTAAGGGGATCTGCGGTATGGAAAAGTCGCGGCTGAAAAGTGAGCGTTAGACCCTATTTTGAGTGACTCCAAATACCGGCGGTAGCCTAAAACCAGCGTTAGGAGACTCTAACGCTGGTTTTCACGGCTAACGCCGAACTCTAAATCTAGGCCACTGTAAGTACAGGTTGGGAGGGGCCTATTTTCCATTAGTTTTTGCAGCTTGAGACATCCAGCTTCCCTGAAGGAGTCCCATGAACATATAGGACCTCTCTAAGGGGTTTTTGTGCCTTCCAAAGTCGTTGTATGGGCAGGTAGGGCCACAGTAGAGCTGTGGCAGTTTGTTGTGACTGTTTAAAAACGTTTATATCGTTTTTTTGATCCGGTTTTGAAACTAAGGGGTTAATCATCCATTTGCAAGTGCGTGCAATGCTCTCTCAGCCTATTATACACACTGTAAAAATTTCGTAAGATTTACTGCTTTTTTCACTGTTTTGCAGTTTCTGTGATTGTTTTTTTTCTCTTAAAGACACAGTACCGTTTTTATTTTTTGCTTGTTCACAGTTATTAAAGTGTTTTCAAAGCTTGCTGGTCTCATTACTAGTCTGTTTAAACATGTCTGACATAGAGGAAACTCATTGTTCATTATGTTTTGAAGCCATCGTGGAACCCCCTCTTAGAATGTGTACCAAATGCACTGATTTTACTATAGATTACAAAGACCATATTCTGGCTTTAAAAAATTTATCACCAGAAGAAATTGACAAGGAGGAAGTTATGCCGTCTAACTCTCCCCACGTGTCAGATCCTATAAATCCCGCTCAGGGGACTCCAAGTACATCTAGTGCGCTCATTGCGTATACCTTGCAAGACATGGCGGCAGTTATGAATCATACCCTTACAGAGGTATTATCTAAACTGCCAGGATTGCAAGGAAAGCAAGACAGCTCTTAGACTAGAATAAATACAGAGCTCTCTGACGCTTTAGTAGCTATCTCTGATACACCCTCACAATATAATAAAGCTGAAGCAGGGGAGCTTCAATCTGTGGGTGATTTTTCTGATTCAGGGAAGATACTTCAATCTGATTCTGATATGTCTACATTTAAATTTAAGCTTGAACACCTCTGTGTATTGCTCAGGGAGGTTTTAGCAACTCTGGATGACTGTGACACTATTGTAGTCCCAGAGAAATTATGTAGATTGGATAAATACTATGCAGTACCTACTTACACTGATGTTTTTCCAATCCCTAAAAGGTTTTCTGAAATTATTACTAAGGAATGGGATAGACCAGGTGTACCATTCTCTCCCCCTCCTGTTTTTAAAAAGATGTTTCCTATAGACGCCGCTACATGGGACTTATGGCAGACGGTCCCTAAGGTGGAGGGAGCAGTTTCTACTCTAGCTAAGCGTACCACTATCCCTGTTGAGGACAGTTGTGCTTTTCTAGATCCAATGGATAAAAAATTAGAGGGTTACCTTAAGAAAATTTTTATTCAACAAGGTTTTATTCTCCAGCCTCTTGCATGCATTGCCCCAGTCACTGCTGCCGCAGCTTTCTGGTTTGAGTCCCTAGAGGAGGCTCTACAGGTTGAAACCCCGTTGGAAGATATTATTGACAAGCTTAGGGCCCTTAAGCTAGCCAATTCATTTGTTTCTGACGCCGTTGTTCATTTAACCAAGCTAACAGCTAAAAATTCAGGTTTTGCTATTCAGGCGCGTAGGGCGCTATGGCTTAAATCCTGGTCAGCTGACGTGACTTCAAAGTCTAAACTTCTCAACATTCCCTTCAAAGGACAGATCCTATTCGGGCCTGGACTGAAGGAGATCATTTCTGACATCACTGGAGGAAAAGGTCACGCCCTTCCTCAAGACAGGTCCAACAAATTAAGGACCAAACAGTCTAGTTTTCGGCCCTTTCGAAACTTCAAGAGTGGCGCAGCTTCAACTTCCTCTAACACAAAACAAGAGGGAACTTTTGCCCAGTCTAAGCCAGTCAGGAGACCTAACCAGGCTTGGAACAAGGGGAAACAGGCCAAGAAGCCTGCTGCTGCCTCTAAGACAGCATGAAGGAGCAGCCCCCGATCCGGAAATGGATCTAGTAGGGGGCAGACTCTCTCTCTTCGCCCAGGCTTGGGCAAGAGATGTCCAGGATCCCTGGGCATTGGAAATTGTGTCCAAGGGTTATCTTCTGGAATTCAAAACCTCTCCCCTAAAAGAGAGATTTCATCTCTCACTTTTATCTGCAAACCAGATAAAGAGAGAAGCATTCTTACATTGTGTTCAAGACCTCCTAGTTATGGGAGTGATCCACCAAGTTCCGCAGGAGGAACAGGGACTGGGCTTTTATTCAAATCTGTTTGTTGTTCTGATTGGAATAGCCAATAGAATGTGAGCTCATTCTTATTGGCTGATTGGATCAGCCAATAGGATGAAAACTCAATCCTATTGGCTGATTGCAACAGCCAATAGGATTTTTTCCACCTTAATTCCTATTGGCTGATAGATTTCTGTCAGCCAATCGGAATGTAAAGGATGCCATCTTGGATGACGTCATTTAAAGAGAAACTTCTTTCTGCAGCAAACGTCGGAAGAAGAGGATTCTCTGCGCCGGATGTCTTGAAGATGGAGCTGCTCCACGCCAGATGGATGAAGATAGAAGATGCCATCTGGATGGAGACTTCGGCCCGCTTGGATGAAGACTTTGGCCCGCTTGGATGAAGACTTCTGCCGGCTTCGCTGAGGACTTCTGCCGCTTGGTTGAGGATGCATGTCCGGTCTTCAAAAACTGTAAGTGGATCTTCGGGGGTTAGTGTTAGGTTTTTTTAAGGGTTTATTGGGTGGGTTTTAATTTTAGGTTCGGGACTTTGGGCTGAAAAAGTGCTAAATGCCCTTTCAAGGCAATGGGGAGCTTAGGTTTTTTAGATAAGTTTTTATTTGGGGGGTTTGGTTGTGTGGGTGGTGGGTTTTACTGTTGGGGGGAGTGTTTGTATTTTATTTTACAGGTAAAAGAGCTGATTTCTTTGGGGCAATGGCCCTCAAAAGGCACCTTTAAGGGCCATTGGTAGTTTATTTAGGCTAGGGGTTTTTTTTTTTTCATTTTGGGGGGCTTTTTTGTTTTGATAGGGCTATTAGATAAGGTGTAATTAGTTTAAATATTTGATAATTTATTTTTTATTTTGTGTAACTTAGTGTTTTTTATTTTATGTAACTTAGTGTTTTTCATTTTGTGTAACTAAGTTGTTATTTTTTGTAACTTAGTTGTGATTTTTTTGTAACTTAGTAATTCTTTATAGTAGATTTAAATAACTTGAGCAGGGTTAGGTTTTTAAATATGTAATATAGTTGATTTAGTTGTTAGTTTAATGTAATTTTAGTATAATAGTTAGGGTAGGTTAATTAATAGTGTAATTTAGTTTAATGTAATTGTAGGATAATAGTTAGGGTAGGTTAATTAGTAGTTTAATATAGTTTAATTTAATTCTACAGGTAAGTTTAAATTTATTAAAAGATTGGGATGAGTTAATATTTAATGTAAAGTTAGCGGGTTGTTAGGTTTAAGGGTTAATAGCTTAATTTAGTTTATGGCGATGTGGGGGGCTGGCGGTTTAGGGGTTAGTTAGTGGTAGTGATGTGGGAGGCCAGGGGTTTTAGGGGTTAATACATTTATTTAGTTGCTGAGGGGTCCGGGAGCGTCAGGATAGGGGTTAATAACTTTATTAGAGTTGTGGTGGGTTTCGGGAGCGGAGGGATAGGGGTTAATATCTTTATTAGAGTTGCGGTAGGATCCAGGAGTGGAGTAATAGGGGTTAATAACTTTATTAGAGTTGCGGTGCGCTCCAGGAGCGGAGGGATAGCAGTTAATAACTTTATTAGAGTTGCTGTGGGCTCCGGGAGTGGAGGGATAGGGGTTAATATCTTAATTCGAGTTGCGGTGGGCTCCGGGAGTTGAGGGATAGGGGTTAATAACTTTATTAGAGTTGCGGTGGGCTCCAGGAGGAGCGGGATGGGGGTTAATAACTTTATTTAGTTGTGGCGGGGTCCGGGAGTGGCAGGATAGGGGTTAAACACTTTAGTATAGTGGCGGCGTTTAGTCACAGGGTATAAATAAAGTTGGGAAAAAGCCAAATAGCAGCGAGATCGATGACTACAGTTAGCAACAGTCCGCTGCTCATCACACCGTACTGGTGCGCGGCTTTTTGACAGCTTTTTTTATAATTAAGGAGAGCGTAATCAGGTCCGTGGCGGCGATGTTAGGCGAGCGTATTGGTGCCGTTGAATGCAGCATAGTTGACGGCTTGATAATTCAGCCTCATAATGTAAAGAATGCAATTATAGCTTATCTCTTAGGAAATCTTTTATTATAAAATAATAAATGAATCTTCTATAATACATGTTTTCTTCCATACACCAGCTCAGTTAAATGTTGGTTGTATACTGATTTTGAAAATAATTCCTTGTAGCTGTTTTCTTTAAATTACAGTTACCTGTGTGGGTGGCATTTTGCCATCTCTCATCAAATAATGAAAGATCTTCAATTCTATGAGAATATTTAACTTGGTTTTAGGTATCATGTTCAATCCACAAATACTAAGCAGTTTCTGATTTTAATTAGTTGAGGAATGTACTTTACAATCTGACCTTATGTTGACCCATTTTGCTTGTAATACCATGTAATCAGTTACCTAGAATACCATATACAACTTCAGATCTTTTTTTTTCAGTAGTTATTTAATTGAGAAGTGAGTTACCTATCGGAGCGTTTGACATGTGAAGTAGATGTCAAATTTGGCAAGACCAAGTGAGCTACTATCAGAGCTATTTCTCGGTTCCCTGAAGGACATCTAATATGAAGGAAATATTGTGACTATATTTAGAAATGGATGGCATTGCTAACAATGAATGTCTCTGTTATGTCACAAAAACTTGACAAGGTTTTATTCCTGAGTAGTGTGGAGTCATAGTATAAATATCAGTTGGGCTACCTGGATAGAATATGAATGACAAAATAATATAAAATATTTACTTTAATTTCCCAGAAATACTTTATCTGTTCTAATATAGTATTGCATTGTATGAAATACAGAAGGATTAATTCCTTAGACCAGAGCTTTCCAAACTTGTTATGTTGGTGACACACTTTTTAGACCTACATCATTTTGCGACACAGTAATTTAGTTGTACTAGCAAAAAGGAGGTTAAACTAACTTGTTTTAAGAGATACGGACACATACATGAATTATATAATAATGAAATGTATTTACAGGTAGCAGTATGTATGTGCAAGAATTAAAAAAAAGTTTTACACCACCAATAGCTACTTGCTAGTTTAATGGGATGTAATGAGGTTGATGGGATGAACACAGTTTCTGAATATTTGGTGGAATATTAGATAAAGACACTCGCATGTCATCATTAAGCATTTTTAAGCTTCCACTTCCTATCCATATATCAAGAACAAGAGCAGCAATGCACTACTGGGAGCTAGTTGCAAAAAAAAAAAACGCTGACTTCAGCTCAGCATTTAAGCTGCCGCCCTCAGAGCTCGGTGAGTCCCATTGACTACTGCCCGCACTGCAAACACACTGCTGTCCCACTCACTGACTACACGTGCAGTCACAAGCCAATTAAGGAGACTACACGTGCAGTCACGAGCCAATGTGCCGCCAATGGGAATAGTTTCAGTTCCGGCTGAGCTGCGCCAATAGGTTAAGATGATCTGTGTCCCCCTAGGTATCAATCACGTGTCAACCAAGTGATATGCGTAGCAGACAGGCGGAAAGTCAGAAACCAAGAAACAACATTTTTTTTAAATTTGTGCTGAAGCAGGGACACACCTACACACTGCTGCCGACACACTAGTGTGTCCCGACACACAGTTTGGAAAGCACTGCCTTAGACTCTTAGGGGTCGATTTAACAAGGGCCGAATGGCCCTTGTTCCCCTTGCTTCAGGCTCGCCGGAAACAGCAGTTATGAAGCAGCGGTCTAAAGACCGCTGCTTCATAACTGGTCTGTTGCCTCTGAGGCTGTGGTCTTCAAACCGCCCGATCCTATACGATCGGGCCGATTGACAACCCCCTACTAGCGGTCGATTGGCTGCGAATCTGCAGGGGGCGGCATTGCACATACAGTTCTGTTAAACTGCTTGTGTAATAATAAATGCCGACAGCAATGTCTGTCGGACATGATATGCTACAGCGTATCTTGCAGACAGACATTGGTAAATCTACCCCCTTGACCACAATGCATATTAATACCACTTTATATCTGGCCTCCCAGTTCCCAAGGTAATTGTGTCTAAATATTTTGCATCACTTTCACTAGGACTGGATGGCTGCTTTATGCTGAATGCATTATATTATATGTTATTTCACTGTTACTTTTAATAAATTTGCATTTTATCAAAATATTTAATGTGTCAATGAGTTTTTGTAGAATAAATATTGATGTTACTTTATTTAAAAGCACCATAATCTACCCATGAAGAACTGTCTTTATTATTATTTGCTATATAATTAATCATAGCTATTTGATATCCTGATTCCAGTTCTTTGGACTCCAAAAACCTGCTGGTTCATATCATCTTTAAAAGCAGTAAACAGAAGTACAGTTTAGAAACAAGTGTCAAGTTGGGAAAAGTTGATGCTTTTAATGGCTGACAAAGGTGTTTTAGGTTATAAACTTTCAGTATGTTGAAGTCCCTTTCATCACGATGCTGGGACCTACTTTTGCCCTATGAAGAGACCTCATGTCCTACACCATTGCATCACTTTAACTAAACTTGCACACTATTTTTCTGTCATTCTACCAGTTATTTCTAGTCTTTATTGCTACTTAGTAAAGCGAAGGATTGTTTCCAAGCTGCCATTCTCCGTATACATATGAACCCTAGGTAAACAAATCAATGTTAGTAATGGGTGAATGTAGGAATTTTTAGATTTTGACATTAGAATAGTAGAATAAATGTTCTCCTTGGCATTCATTCAAATGTTTTTGTAGAACAAATGGTAACATTTAGACATATAAAAGCTTCAAATACTTAAATGTAACATTTGAAAAAAATTAGCATAATTATAATATGTAGATTTATTTAAAAAAAATATCAGTTTTTTAAATACTGAACAAATAAAGTAAAAATGTTGGTCTCCATAAAGTGATATGTAATAGGTGCCTGGTATACTGAAAACTAGGTTTCCTTTAACATCTCTTTCAAGTCCTCTTAAGGAAAAATTTAAATGAGCTTCTTATTAAACTATCAAACCATGCATAACATAGCAAAGTTAGGTTTGTTAAGTCTGCAGTGCACACTTTAAATTCTCTGCAAATTAGAAAACCCACAATTTAAATTAGTTGAATTATAAGAAAAATGGGACAAATTAGATCATGAAAGTATATTGCAATTTTTTTATATAACCATAATTAAACGCTATATATATACTATTAATATTTTATTATTTTCTGCAAAAAAGAGTCTAATGTCTAATGGCAAGTAAAATTAACATATCCTCAATATTTGTTATGGTAAATAAATGTGACCAGATATTTGTTTATTTCTAATTATTATGTTAATTTTGAGTAAACTGATCCTTCATATGTCCTTTGCCACACTGTCACTAGCCTATATTCCTTAAAAGCTTGTTTGGTCCATCAACTGCAAGTATGAAACCTGTAAGGCTTTGAGGTAACTTACAATATGATATATCTTTGTTAGAGCACAGTTTATCTAATATAGCTATCCTGAAAATCTCAACTGTAATTGGGTCATGAGGGCATCAGAGATTCAAGGTAAATATTACATTGAAGTCTAAAAGATGACATTTTAAAAATATAGTATATATATATATATATATATATATATATATATATATATATATAAAACAAGAAACGTGCACTCTCTGGTCTGTGAAAAGTAAAATATTGCTTTAAAATGTTGTATTCTCACCATACTAGCACCCTGGCAGTTGTTTGCTACTATATATATATATATATATATATATATATATAGAAACTTCTCAAAAGAAGAGGCACTCACAGGTCTTAATTAACAAAAAAATGTATTAGTTCATAAGTTCAGTCAACGTTTCGGTCCTCGCAGGGACCTTTGTCAAGACTTTTCTCAGTAATCCTTGGTGTCAAGTGGTTAGCGAGGACCGAAACGTTGACTGAACTTATGAACTAATACATTTTTTTGTTAATTAAGACCTGTGAGCGCCTCTTCTTTTGAAAAGTTTCTACCTACCTACCATAGAGTGCACCCAGGCAATACCACTAACAGTGAGTGCTTGGATCCTACGACTAGCATATATATATATATATATATATATATTCCTTTACAGAGAAAAAACATGTTTTTGTGATTGGAAGTTATGTCACTTTACAGCCAGTGAGCAACCAGTCCTTAAAGGAAAACTAAAGTCAAAATTAAACTTTCATGATTCTGATAGAACACACAATTTAAAAAAATAATAATTTCCAATTCCCTTTTACCATCAAAATATGCACAATCTTTATATATGGACACTTTCTGAGATACCAGCTCCTACTGAGCATGTGCAACAATTTACAGTCTACGCATTTTGTGATTGGCTGATAACTGTCACATAATACAGGGGGAAGGAAAGTTAAACTAAATTTGAAATTTGCTGCAAAAAATCTATTCAATTGAAATTCAGATTAAGTTCTATTGCATTATTAGTATGTATGTGTTGATTATGCAATTCTAGTGTATTTAATGGTTCTTTAAGGCTCAGTTGTACATAAATATGCACTTCCTGTTAGTTTAATCAAATTTTTCATGATTCAGATAAAGCATGTCATTTTAATCACATTTATAATTTACTTCTATTAGCATTTTTCTTTGTTCTCTTGGTATCTTTTGTTGAAAAGCAAGCAAGGATGCAAGCTCAGGAGTGTGCACACTTCTGAAGCACTATATAGCAGCAGATTTTAAAGAATGTTATCCATTTGCAAGATCACTAGAAGGCAGCAGCACTATTTCCTGTCATCTAGTGCTCCAGATACCTATGTAGGTATCTATTCAACAAAGAATACCATTGAAGCGAAGCAAATTTGATAATAGAAGTAAATTGGAAACTTTTTTAAAATTGCATTCTCTCCCTGAATCACAAATAAAATGTTTGGGTTTCATATCCCTTTAAAGAAGTTGCTTTCCATCAAACTCATTTACTTTCTATAGGAAGCAGTCTAGAGGGAACTCGTGATTTTTCTTGTGGAGTCAGGTCACTGTCATCATCTGTTTTACATATTCTTTCTAGTTATTATTTTTCTACCTCGATGTAAGTATGTTAGGTTAATCATCCCCCTTCTATCACAATAGCCATGTCTGTATAATCTCCATCAACCTCCCACACCACCTGCAACATGAGCTGTCACTCACTCCTTACATCTGTTTACTCAGAAAATATTTTTACATTTAAAACAGCATATAAGAAGCCCTTTCTGTACATTAGAACATCTCATTTAAAGAGCAATTCAATGAGCCATCGACCTGCTGAATCTAGAAAGGTTTGCTTTCTGTTTATCTATTGATGTAGGTTTGGTGAGTAAGCAATCTTTGTAACCTATGCATGTTTTAGTACTAAAGAATACAGTAACCTGTTTTGGAGTTGTACACTATAAAAAGCTACATAGGGCTAGATTTACCAAGGGTTGAGCAAACATGATTCGTTATAGCGAATCATATCCTCTCAACATAGCTAAATGAAGACAGCATTACCACCGCTGCTTCTTAACTTTAGTTTCATGGTTGATAAATAGTGCCCATAATCCCAACAATCCATGCTTGTGCATTTATGTGACTAAAACCTTGGACTACGCATGACCCATCAGGGAGCATCAACATCCCATTGCACTCAAGCACCACTCTACCTCTCCTACAGTCTGTCAACACTGTGAAAGCCTGACCCTGACCCTTATAGCATCACCCATGAAAGTCCAGACTTCTCCCGAAATCTTTGTTCCTAGGCTGTGAGCATGGCATGCTGGGAGCTGTGGACCTATAAAACTACACCTGCTTTATATAGTTGCTTTGACTCTTGCTATATGTAAGGAAACACCTAAATATTTTTGTTATTAAAAACTATTAAGTACATTTTTCAAATTGCATAGGTAAATGAATTTAACTTAAAGATGACTTTTTATTGTATACAAATATTCTAGACAGCTTTTAATTGTCTCTGGGTTTTTTTTCCTTGTGTAATTTTTTAGCTATAAATGTTTATTGCTGCTTCTTGTTAATTATAAAGTGTAAGATCAAAAATTGTAAATGACTTTTATTTAGGAGTTGTAATTTTCCTTGTTCTTTTCTACAGATAATATTGATGCCATGTAGGAAAAATGTAATAGAAAGTATTAGATGCTCAAAAATTCAAAGGGATTGTGCTATATGCATTGAACTTTTCTGCCCCATATTCCCACCAACCAACTCATTTTAAGTAGAGAAAACATCATAAGAAACGTTTCTGTAAATACATATTTAAGACATTCTGATTTCTTGAGTAAAAACTATAAGACTTTTATAAAGTGCATGGGTCAGTTTAGTGGGATTAACAGTAGAGCCTCAATTGCTCAGTGGTGTTGACTCTTTATAAAAAGCTTTCATCTCTTTTATTTCATTTAATTGCCTAAGGAACCATACTCATGGAATAATCCTTCACCCCATAATATTTTACCCATTGATCTACAGCTGTCTTGAATCAACAGGTCACTGTGAAGTGAGTCTTAAGCTTCCATCGCTCAAAATTCCCATTAATGCATCCAATAGCACATTTGGAAAAGCTGTTTGAAAAAGATATATCAAAATTTTAGAGGATCTGTTTCATATATAAACACTTTTAGAACTTTTCTCTGTTTAAGCAATTCAAGCAATTTAGAATGTTGATTTGATTAATTTATTTAGCCTGTATAAAAATCAATAAAATAACTGTTAAGTAATTAATATAATGCTAAATGATACAAAGTGCTTTTATGAGTTCAACTACCAAAGTACAACACATTGTTTTGTTTTTATTGTGTATTTAATCACAAAGAACGGAATAATGAGGTTTCTACTGGCCGAGACAAGGACAAGAACCTCTAACAAATAGGACTTTCATTTGATAATGAAAACATAATGCTAAGTTTTCTTACTTTTACCAATTAGGTTCTATAGGCTTTTATCAGTCTTTTCAGGTATTTATGGATAGCGAGTTCTGAACCCTCAGTGGAATAACTTGCTTGCTCTCATATGGTTTATGTATTATGTGTTACATTCAATAAATATTCTTGTGACACACTCATTTTTCAGTGTCAGTTCATTTCCGTTATTGAATTGAACTTCATCCTTTCTCCTCTTGCTGGGCACTGTTGGTTATTTCTTTATCAACTGTCCTAGATGTTGTTTCATATTGTAGTTGTATTTATACCCTTTCATTTCTCTGAATGCAATCTTGGGGGTTGATTTACCAAGCAGCGGATGCTGCAATCTACCCCCAAAGTTTCCGGCTCGCCAGAAACTTAAAGGGTCAGTCTAGGCCAAAATAAACTTTCATGATTCAGATAGAGCATGTAATTTTAAACAATTTTCCAATTTACTTTTATCACCAATTTTGCTTTGTTCTCTTGGTATTCTTAGTTAAAAGCTTAACCTAGGAGGTTCATATGCTAATTTCTTAGACCTTGAAGGCCACCTCTTTTCAGAATGCATTTTAACAGTTTTTCACCACTAGAGGGTGTTAGTTCACGTATTTCATATAGATAACACTGTGCTTGTGCACGTGAAGTTATCTGGGAGCAAGCACTGATTGGCTAGACTGCAAGTCTGTCAAAATAACTGAAATAAAGGGGCAGTTTGCAGAGGCTTAGAAACAAGATAATCAGAGGTTAAAAGTATATTATTATAACTGTGTTTGTTATGCAAAACTGGGGAATGGGTAATAAAGGGATTATCTATCTTTTAAAACAATAACAATTCTGGTGTAGACTGTCCCTTTAAAGAACCACTCAATGCAGTAGAATTACATAATTAACAAGTACATAATAAAAAGACAATGCAATAGCAAATAAGCAGTAGATTTTTTTTCTGACAAATCATTTTTTTCTCCCATTTTCCAGCCCCCTGTAGCATGTGATAGACATCAGCCAATCACAGACTAGTATACGTATACCCTGTGAGCTTGTGCACATGCTCAGTAGGATCTTGTTCCACAAAAAGTGTGAATATAAAAAGACTTTGCAAAATTTGATAATGGAAGTACATTGGAAAGTGTCTTAAAACTGCATGTTTTATCTGAATCATAAAAGTGTATTTTGACTTGAGTGTCCCTTTAAGTTAAGAAGCAGCGCCTTAAATCATCCGCCACCTATGAGGTGGCAGACTGAAATCATCCTGATCCGATCAGTATGATTGACACCCCCTGCTAGCGGCCGATTGGCCGAGAATGTGCAGGGAGCGGCATTGCACAAGCATTTCACCAGATGCTGTCGGCATTTAACGATGCAGGGCGGACATGATTCGCTAAAGCAAATCATGTCCTTCCGGGGTATGATAAATCTACCCCCTGGTTTTAAAGGGACAGTAAAGTCAAAATTAAACTTTCATGATTCAGACAGATAATGCACTTTTAAGCAACTTTTCACTTTACTTCTATTATCTAATTTCCTTCCTTCTTTTTGTATGTTTTGCTGAAAAGCATACCTAGGTAGGTTCTGGAGAAACAATGCACTACTGAGGACTAACTGCTGATTGATGGCTGCACATAAATGCCTCTTGTCATGGTCACATGTGTTCAGCAAGCTCCCTGTAATTATGGCTCCTTCAACAAAAGAATTAAGATAATCTTGCTAATAGAAATAAACTGGAAAGTTGTTTAAAATTGTATTTCATAACCATTTATTCTTTTTAACTGCTGAGCCATTCCCACTCCTGTGCTGAGCAGTTTTTCATTTTTTTTAATGCTGCTCACATTTAGATCACCCTGAAGGCCATTTTTCGGTGTGAAACCCACACATAGTATATATATTTTTCATAAGGCACAGCAGATACCATTATTTTATGTATAGATCATGACACCTAAGAAACCTGCAACAAAGATTATGAAAAAAATAAATAACCATTTAGGGGCTCCCATGAGTCTCTATTAAAATTAGTGGACATTTATTATTATATATGGACATTATTTTAAAGAGGAGCTTTGGGGCTTTATTATAAGGGGTCTTTGGGAATCATCCTGTTTGATGGCCTATTATAAGTGTGAATTAGACGAGTAATATGTGTTTAAAAATGTGCAGGCGGCTACAATGAGCTAGGAAAACCCACCCCCCAGCCAATGACAACATGTGTTTGTCATCCACACTAAATAGCATGGGTCATCATTTGCACTAAAAGGGTTATTTCACTGTGCTATCTGTTAATTTTTACATTTTATTCTACATTGGTCTTGGGGATAATAATCTAAACATAAACTTTAGAGTGTTTGTTGTAGCACATACACATAGTATTGCCTGTGAACCATAATGGAAGAACAGGGCAGTGTTATAGGAGATGATTCCTGCAGAACTCAGTCCCAGACATTTAAAGGGACAGTCTACCATAGAATTGTTATTGCTTTAAAAGATAGATAATCCCTTTATTACCCATTCCCCAGTTTTGCATAACCAACACAGTTATATTAATGTACTTTTTACCTCTGTGATTACCTTGTATCTATGAACCTTCTTCCAGCCCCCTGATCACATGACTGTGACTGTTTATTATCTATTGTCTTAAATTTAGCATTGTTTTGTGCTAAATCTTAAATAACCCCCTGTGCCTGAACACAGTGTTATCTATATGGCCCACGTGTTCTTTCTGTTTCTGTGTGTTGAAAAGAGATTTAAAAAGTATGTGATAAGAGGCAGCCCTCAAATGATTAGAAATCAGCATATGAGCCTACCTATGTTTAGTTTAAACTAAGAATACCAATAGAAAAAAAGCAAATTTGATGATAAAAGTAAATTGATAAGTTGATTAAAATTAAAAGTCCTATCTGAATAATGAAAGTTTAATTTATACTAGACTGTCCCTTTAACTGCTGCAATTTATTTGTTTTCTAGATTTTGCCCCTCTAGGACATGACTAGTAGGTCTGCAAATAAGCTCATCTGCTGAGTCTAATATGCTTTGGCCATGACTGTTGACTGTTTTTGCTCAGACTACTTTCTCTAAGAGTCTTCTAAAGTAAATAGCATGTAATAGTGCATATGCCAATTGCTTTACGATTACCAGGGACTTGTGATGCTGAACAAGTAATAAATTACTTTTTGCCATTGCACCTTTCTTGCTCTGATTAAACCTCACAAATCACTAATGATGCCACTCATTAGTCACCTGGTGGTACTACTAGACTAATAATAAACTATTTGACATAAATGAGATGTAAATGATATCACAAGCAAGATATCAAAAATTGCTTAAAGTGATAGATCCCCTTAGCTGTACAGGATATCATGTACTCAACACATATACATATGTACTGTTTATGAATCTTACAAATTTAAATATGTGCACCTTCCTCTATAGTCAGCATATACAATAGTGATGAATAGATATTTAATGAACAGAGACTATGCATGCAAATAAACCTCTACAATTTAGCCATTTCAGATTGCCTTGCACATGTGCAATATAATAATAGTCTTGGAAGAGTTGCAAAGATGTTCAAAATTCCATTTTGAAGCTTAATCAAATGCCTTGAGGTATTGAATTTGAAAAGTCAAAACTGGTCTTGAAATGGTGTTGAAAAGTCTCTCGAAAATGGATTGTGATCACTGAGAACGTTTTTGCCCCATAGTAAAAAAAAAAAAGGGCTTTTAGTGATGATCTGAATACACAATTGCGGGTGCAGGAAATAGCTGAAAACTCGCTATTGTGATCACATTGAATTAAAAAATGGTCTTTTCTTAAAAAAAGAGAGAGTTGAAAAGGCCCCAGACAATAGATTGTGATCGACCCCATAGCTAAAGTCAATTCTAGAACATCAGTGCACTATTGGGAGCTAGCTGAACATGCCTGGTGAGTCAATGACAAGAGAGAGACAATTGTGTGTAAAACGCCAATCACCAGATGGCACCCAGTAGTGTCCTGCTGCTGCTAAGATATGTTGTGAACTGTAATTGTATAAAAATTAAATGCTCTTTCTTTATTATGTATGTTTAATTTTTTTACTTTGATGTCATGCATCTTGGGGTTAAATCATAGCTGTAAGTATCATTTACAGAGGTAATTTAACTCCTTGACTGCCTTGCGCTATAAGTGTTATAAATAAGTCATTTCTGTTTGAACATACTACCTTCAAAGTCAGATGACTATCACTAAGGCCTCTATTCCTTTTTATGTAAAATTTTTCCTCCTCAATTAAAGCCTTTAATATTTTTTTAAATGGTTTCAATTATATCATCTGTCTTTATGTTTTCTTCCATTATGCTTTTGCTCATGAATTATGCTGCAGACTAAACCTTGACTTATATGAAGAGATATAAAACATATTAATTTATTTGAGGTGTCATATCTGACATACTTTCAGGGTGAATGTGCTGATGATTAATCTTACAAGTATGAGCTGCACCTACACCTTGTACTATCTGCTAATGTAACTATTCTTTCTAACATACTTAATTATGACCTGTTAGATAAGCAATTGTGTTCCATTCAGTATGCTTAATTCAGTAAATTCTTAGTAATATATAGTAATAATATATTATCCTTGAGATATCTGTCTTGATGATTTAAGTGTGCATATTGTAAATGAATAATAATATTATGAGAAATGTTTTATTAATCAACCACAAGTAAAAACATATTGTGTCTGCATGATGCATTTGGCTTTGTTACTTTGCTACATTTGACAAGATGCATATGTTTTCTTCATATACTTATTTTTTGTTGTTTTGTTAAAGTGAAGGTCAAGTCCGGGTGACTTGCTCACACTGTCATGCTGTTTATTAGAAATCATGTTGATGTTCATTCATCATTTTGCGTACATTTCACTCATACTGTCTTTTTTTTACCATTTATTTACCCTCCGTAACACTATTTTCGTCTGCCCGCCATCTAAGTTGCCTTGATTGACAGCAATCGAAGGTCCAATTCTCCAATGTCCGTTCCACCCCCGGGGCGTTCAGCCCCTTTCTGGTCACGTCACTACTAAGTGATGCGCATGCGCAACTTCCTCAACAGTGTCATATGTCATCATGCTAGTTCATGAGACGCGCAAAACGCATACAAAATTTAACGCATGCGCGATTCGGATGGACATACGCATGCGCATTTTCAATGTTAATCTTGTGCACGAGCTTAAGAACAGACGTAGAGAGCATGTGGGGCCGCTCGCTACATCACTACTACTGAATAAGGAAGTGGTGGAGGGGAGGAGTCTGAATGCAAACGGCAAGTTTTCAAATATATAATTTTTTATAAAACCTAATATGTAAAGTGAAAAACAAAGTTAGCGACTAGAATGGTGATAAGTGATTGAACACATTTCAGTATTTCATTAGCCGCAAATTGACCTTCACTTTAAATCAGGACTAGATTACAAGTGGCACACTAACGTTAGTGCGTGCAATGTTGAAATATCCTGGAGCTTTAATTTACTCTAGTATTACAATTTTAAAGTAAACGTGTTCGCTCAAGCATGATCAAATTTAATGCACGTTGGGTTAGGGCGACTGAAGACCTCACGTAAAAAGGTTAGGGATACAATAAAAGTTTCCCCAAACACATCATAAATACATTAAAATAAACTGTTACACTCATATAAACATTATCTGATAAAAAGATATATAAAGTATTTGGTACATGACTATGTATTTGACTGCAAAGGACCATAATATATATATATATATATATATATATATATATATATATATATATATATATATATATATATATATATATTTGTGTGTGTGTGTATAAAATAATAATTCAATGATAATATTTAATAATGTATTTTACTGTTTACAGTAATTATTTAACATTTCAATGTTCTTCGCATACAGGAAAATGTTTTATTTTAAATATATATATATATATATACAGATATATTGTAATATAATAATTAACTATCTGAAGCCTAATTGTGCAAAATTACATTACATTTAAAGGACAGGTTGAACAGCTTGCTATACTCTAATAAATAAAGTATAAAAGAAGGTTTCAGTTTTACTCAAGAGAATTATTCTTTTGAAACAAGTGGTCTATGAGAACTAACCAGGTTGCTACTCAGCCCATGAAAATAATAACAAAACACACACACACACACACACATATATATATATATATATATATATATATATATATACACAGTATCTCACAAAAGTGAGTACACCCTTCACATTTTTGTAAATATTTTATTATATTGTTTCATGTGACAACACTGAAGAAATGACACTTTGCCAACGGTTTAGACATGAATGGCTGTGTGTTGAGTTATTATGAGGGGACAGCAAATATACACTGTTATACAGGCTGTACACTCACTACTTTACATTGTAGCAAAGTGTCATTTCTTCAGTGTTGTCACATGAAACGATATAATAAAATATTTACAAAAATGTGAAGGGTGTACTCACTTTTGTGAGATACTGTATATATATATATATAGTAATACTTTTTAAGTGAAGGGCACTCTCCGGATTTTTGTAGACACAAAAAATGCGCAATTTCCTGTTAGTGGAGCACGGCTATGTGCCGTAATGAGATGTTTTTTGTCTTGAAGAAGGCTCCTAAGAAAGCCGAAACGTCGACTTTGTCTTTTGATGACCTGTTGTTACTCATAATAAAACATTTTTTGTGTCTACAAAAATCCTGAGAGTGCCCTTCACTTAAAAAGTATTACTGAATATGAACTTTAAGGACTGCACCCAGGTGTTTGCTATATAACCAAGGTTGGAGTGATGGGACGCCTGCTAGTTCTATATATATATATATATATATATATATATATATATATCCCAAACAAAGAAAAGAATACAAATACAGCGCTATCTAAAATACAAAATATCTAACATGTACCTAATAAGAAATACAAAGTCACTAACGCCAACAAATCACTATAAATCCAGAAATACAAGAAAACAGTTCAGTCCAAATGTTGCTCACTGAATTCAAAGATGATAAATGTTCTACAAAAATTCTTACAAGAAATAACCTCAATCCTATGAGGTAAGATAAACGTCTTTGGAGAGGAAGTCAGTTTCCAAACCAGCTGCCTTCACTGTCCTGAGTATAGAGCTACTCTATGTATTCATGTTGTCCTTTGATATATTTTAATACATTTTTATCTTTTATCGTCCATCCATTCCCTGCTTGGTTACCTCCTTGGAAGAGATTGATTGATTTAACATGCTTACACCCTGAGAGCTCAGTAATAGCTCATAAAGATGTGAATAAGATTAGAATTACCTATCTCTCTGACAATATAACAGAATTATATTATGTTAATCTTTTTCTCCTGAGGTCAATACTTGTTGATACAACATTTTCAGGTGGAGAAAAGTTAGAAAACAAGGTCTATATCCTTTTCTATTTTAAGTGCATATTTTTTGGGATTTTGTGTCTCTTTGGTGTTATAGTGTTAGAAAGTGTATAATGATTGTTCAAACAAATCCTAAAGGTGAAACTAATAATAATAACAAATGTGACTAATCAGTGGTCATAAATGGAATCACAAAAAATAATTACAAATATATGGTGTCCAAATATGTTTAACTTGTGTGTGCACTTAGATAAATGTTCAGAAAAAAAGCCACGTCCCTTACACTGCGCTGCTCTGGAGGCCACGCCCCCAGAAACACCCTATATTACCTTACAAAACATTGCTTGAGTGACAGAGCGTGGTAAATTATGGGCACTCATGAGCTGACAGTAGGCACAACAAGGAAGCACATCTGATTCTGTGTCCTTACCTGAGGGTCTACGCTGGATAACACAAACCTGAATGACCCGGTGGTGGTTTTCTGAGGGCCCATATCGGAATAAAGAGCTCCAAGTTTTGACCACATCACCTCTGGGACAATCTGTTTTCCTCATATGATAATATTTGTATACCGAACATTTCTCTTTGGGGCCTATTTATCAAGCCGTCAACCGCAAATACGCTGGAATTCACAGCGTAATTGTGGCGAACCTGATTCCCCTTATTTATCAAACCCTACAGACCGTCAAAAGTAGAATTTTGTGACGTAACATATGATCCGCCGGTCAAAGTCCGACACAGATTGATGCTTACGTCACTACAGATGTTCCGAATGCAAATTGGGCACTATATGACTACTTTTGCAAGTTAACAAATTTCTACCAGGTACGCTTGGCACTATTCTGGCCCAGCGTACCTGGTTTTCAATCCGCCGCCCTGGAGGCGGCGGATGCCATAGGAATCAATGGGAGTCTGAAAGCAGCGAAAGCTTATGTTCGCTGCTGCCCGATATCCCATTGATTCCTATAAAGTTATGTTTACACCTAACACTCTAACATATACCCCGAGTCTAAACACCCCTAATCTGCTGCCCCCGACCTCACCGCCACCTACATAATACTTATTAACCCCTAATCTGCCGCCCCGCCACTGCCACCACCTACATTATACTTATTAACCCCTAATCTGCCGACCCCTACTCCGCCACCACCTACAATATGTTATTAACCCATAATCTGCCCCCCTACACCTCCGCCACCTACATTATGTTATTAACCCCTAAACCTAAGTCTAACCCTAACACCACCTAACTTAAATCTAATTTAAATAAATATAAATAAAATTACTATCATTAACTACATTATTCCTATTTAAAACTAAATACTTACCTATAAAACTAAATACTTACCTATAAAATAAACCCTAAGATAGCTACAATATAACTAATAGTTACGTTGTAGCTAGCTTAGTGTTTATTTTTATTTTACAGGCAAGTTTGTATGTATTTTAACTAGGTAGAATAGTTATTAAATAGTTATTAACTATTTAATAACTATCTTGCTAAAATAAAGACAAAAGTACCTGTAAAATAAAACCTAACCTAAGTTACAATTATACCTAACACTACACTATAATTAAATAAATTATCTAAATTAAATACAATTAACTAAATTAAATACAATAACCTAAATTAAATTAAATTGTTTAAAGTACAAAAACAAACAAACACTAAATTACAGAAAATAATAAAAAATTAAAGAAATTTAAACTTATTACACCTAATCTAAGGGCCCTATATAAAAAAAAAAAAAACTAGCCAAAACTAAACTACCAATAGCCCTTAAAAGGGCCTTTTGCGGGGCATTGCCCCAAAGTAATCAGCTCTTTTACCTGTAAAAAAATGCTTCATTGGAACAGCCAATAGGATTGAGCTTGCATTCTATTGGCTGTTCCAATCAGCCAATAGGATTGAAGTTCAATCCTATTGGCTGATTGCATCAGCCAATAGGATTTTTTCTACCTTAATTCCGATTGGCTGTTCCAATCAGCCAATCGGAATCTAAGGGACGCCATCTTGGATGACGACACTTAAAGGAACCTTCATTCGTCGAGTAGTCATCGGCCAAAGAGGATGCTCCGCGTCGGATGTCTTGAAGATGGACCCGCTCCGCGCCGGATGGATGAAGATAGAAGATGCCGTCTGGATGAAGACTTCTGCCGTCTGGAGGACCACTTCTGCCCGGCTTGGATGAAGACTTCTGCCCGTCTGGAGGACCACTTCTGCCCGGCTTGGATGAAGATGTCTCCCAGTAAGTCGATCTTCAGGGGGTTAGTGTTAGTTTTTTTTTATGGTGTATTGGGTGGGTTTTATTTTTAGGTTAGGGCTTTGGGCTGCAAAAGAGCTAACTGCCCTTTTAAGGGCAATGCCCATCCAAATGCCCTTTTCAGGGCAATGGGGAGCTTAGGTTTTTTTTAGTTAGTTCTTTTTTGGCGGGTTGGTTGTGTAGGTGGTGGGTTTTATTGTTGGGGGGTTGTTTGTATTTTTATTTACAGGTAAAAAGAGCTGATTAATTTGGGGCAATGCCCCGCAAAAGGCCCTTTTAAGGGCTATTGGTAGTTTAGTTTAGGCTAGGGTTTTTTTATTTGGGGGGGGGGGGCTTTTTTTATTTTGATAGGGCTATTAGATTAGTTAATTGTATTTAATTTAGATTATTTATTTAATTATAGTGTAGTGTTAGGTGTAATTATAACTTAGGTTAGGTTTTATTTTACAGGTACTTTTGTATTTATTTTAGCTAGGTAGTTATTAAATAGTTAATAACTTTAATAACTATTCTACCTAGTTAAAATAAATACAAACTTGCCTGTAAAATAAAAATAAACCCTAAGCTAGCTACAATGTAACTATTAGTTATATTGTAGCTATCCTAGGGTTTATTTTATAGGTAAGTATTTAGTTTTAAATAGGAATAATGTAGTTAATGATAGTAATTTTATTTATATTTATTTAAATTAGATTTAAGTTAGGGGGTGTTAGGGTTAGACTTAGGTTTAGGGGTTAATAAATTTAATATAGTGGCGGCGACATTGAGGACAGCAGATTAGGGGTTAATAAGTGTTATGTAGGTGGCGGCGGTGTAGGGGGTGCAGATTAGGGGTTAATAACATAATGTAGGTGGCGGCGGTGTAGGGGACTGCAGATTAGGGGTTAATAAGTGTTATGTAGGTGGCGGCAGTGTAGGGGGGCAAATTAGGGGTTAATAACATAATGTAGGTTGGGGGCTGTGTAGGGGCGGCAGATTAGGGGTTAATAAGTATAATGTAGGTGGCGGTGGGCTCTGGGAGCGGTGGTTTAGGGGTTAATAACTTTATTTAGTTGCGGTGGGCTCCGGGAGTGGCGGTTTAGGGGTTAATAACTTTATTTAGTTGCGGCGGGGTCCAGGAGCAGCGGTATAGGGGTAAAACAGTATAGTATAGTGTGGGTGTTTAGTGACATTATACCAATAAAGCTGGGAAAAAGCCGAATAGCAGCAAGATCGATGACTGTTAGTTAACAACAGTCCGCTGCTCATCGCCCCGTACTTGGTGTTCGGCTTTTTGACAGCTTTTTTGGTAACTTTGGAGAACATATTCAGGTCCACGGCAGTGATGTTAGGGGATCCATTACCTTTATTATGTCATTTAAAATAGCTTTTTTTCATACTGAATAAAGTGTTATATTCAGAATATATTTCTTATGAGTCGTACTCATAAGACAATTTAAGAAAGTTTTTTGGCTTTTCATCTCTTCTCTCTCATCTCTGCAGTTACTGTGCCACTTCTTATAGTGCTATGGAATTTTAGGGATTTTAAAGTTAAATTATTTTAATCTATTCTAATCTAGTTCTGTTTTCCTCATGTAAAATATAGTAAAATAAATAATTAGTTATAGGGATACTGAACCCAATTTTTTTCTTTCTTAATTCATATACAGCATGCAATTTTAAGCAACTTTCTAATTTATTCCTGTTATCAATTTTTCTTCATTATCTTGATATCTTTATTTGAAAAAGCAGGAATGTAAGCTTACAAGCCGGCCCATCTTTGGTTCAGCACCTGTGAACAGCTTGCTGATTGGTGGCTAAATGTACCCATCAATCAGCAAGCGCTATCAAGGGTGCTGAACCAAAAATGTGCTAATAGAAGTAAATTAGAAAGTTGCTTAAAATTGCATGCTCTATCTGAATCATGGGAGAAAAAAATGTTGGTTCAGTATCCCTTTAACATTAAAAAAAATATTTTCTAAAATAATTTCAATTTCTAATCAATTAACAGAATTAAATTATAGTAATTAAACAGGTATCCAAATAAACTTAGATGTTTTCAAAAGGCGGTCACTGTTCTGTCTATCTTATAGTCCTATGTTTACTGAATTTTGTTTATTACTGTGTCATTGGTTTTGCTTACTGAAATATTAATAAGCAATTACTTCAGATTTTGTTCTGGAACTAAAAGCCACAAGCTTATTTTAGCAAAGCTATTGTTAAATTTTTTATAAGCATTTCAAGTAATGTTAAAAATAGATGTAATTATATTGAACAAAAATGTTACACATAAACTTAAACCAATTTTCCCACTTTTTTTTGTTGGTGGATTTTCCATAACTATGCCTCATAAAACATGGAGTTATAAACTTGTGAAACGCATCCTGCATAGCAATGACTTCAGAGGTTTTACAACAACAATGTGTTTTTCCAAACTGATTTCTAAATCTGTATATATTTCAGACGCATTTCCATTTAATGGTATTTATGACAAGTGATGTTTGAACTTTTATTGGTGGCCAAAAAAGCCAAACCTTTTAGATATTGCACATAAATCCAGCATTTTAGAACCTCTCCCTTTTTATTATGTGAAATCTCAGATAATTGTTTAAAGTTCTATTTTTGTCAAAGGTGAATTTAACCATTCTTGTTAGTCTAAAATAACTGTGTTCTTTTAAGCATTTTCTGTATTCAAAAATGGCTCCTAAACTACATGTGAAGAGCATAGAGGTTTGGTTTAAAGCACGCGTTCAGCAAGAAGCAGCTGGTATTTCTGAAAGGGCCACAAAAACATAATAAATGTTCAAATTCTACCACAGGAATGAATTCACACTATAACCTTTGTTGTCTGTGCTAAAGAAAGCACTATTTTTGATGGAATGAGTTGAATGACTAAGTTCCAAGAAAAATTGTTTCTGACAGGCATAGTATCAGCAAACTGTCAACTTAACAATATATGTTGTTTTAAATACATTTGTAGCTCATCCAATCCAGTACTAAATATGCACCAGTAATAATATTATAAAGCTGGGACATAGATTATTTTTAAATTATATTTTAAATTGTTGACTTACTTAAATGTTTAGTGCAGTCAGATTAAATCCAGTTACACTGCATGTAGTTCTTTCAAATCTTAATTTCTACAAATGTATATTATTGTCATTGTAGAGCTTCCAAAACCAATAATCTCATGTTATGTAATACTCATAAAGACATTAATAAGTAGATATTCAAGATGTAAACATATGTATGTAACATATAAAGGGAAGTAAGAGTTCCTATTAAGGTTATGGGCCATTTAAAAGTTGTACATAAGTGTACAGAAACAAAGGCACTAACCTTCAATTATGGCTGCTTGCCAGATCTGGGTTTGCTGGAAGCATTTCTACAGCCATTAAAAAGAATGGATTTCCCAGCAGGCTGCAGGGTTTTTGTGGACAAATGAATGCTCTAGAACCAGTGGTTCCTTCAGTGTTTTCAAACAACACAGCTAATATGTCACTGTAGCTTATTTCTTCACATTGATTTTAGTGTTTGTTTATAGTCTGTGAACCAGATCAATGTTCCTCAACTCTAGAATTGTCTTACTTTTTAAAGTGTTTCCCTGCTTGGGACAGCTAAGGTAGTGCTTAAATTATCCCCTGTTTTCAGGTAGGAATGTTTTTTTAAACTAATAAACACTGAATGGCTTAGTGCTGAATGGTTGTCCCTTAAAGGTACAGTCTACAATAGAATTTTTATTGTTTTAAAAGATAGATTATCCCTTTATTACCCATTCCCCAGTTTTGCATAACCAACACTGTTATATTAATATATTTTTTACCTCTGTGATTACCTTGTATCTAAGCATCTTCTGACAGCCCCCTGATCACATAACTTTTTATTTATTATCTATTGACTTGCATTTAGTACTGTGTAGTGCTAAATCTTAAATAACCCCTCGGGCATGAACACAATGTTATCTATATGGTCCACTTGAACTAGCTGTCTATAATGGATTAGAAACAGGCAGAAATTTAGAGGTTTAAATGTTATAAAGTATATTAATATATCAAGGTTGATTGTGCAAAGCTGGGGAATGGGTAGTAAATGCTTAATCTATCTTTTTAAACATTAACAATTTTATTGTAGACCGTCCCTTTCAAGGAAAGCAAAGAAATAATAATGGTCCCTGTAGTAAGAGAAAGGATAGTTAATTTCTAAAAAACATCACGAGGCATAAAATAACGAGGTGTGCCAAACCAGGAAAATTACATAAGAACATTATGCAAGAAGGAAAAAAAGTGGGTGTTGCATTGCAGTCATGTAACAACACATTTAAAACTCCCAGTCTATGTGAAAGACAGAACATTATTGTTGATAGTCCAAACAAGGAATTGTGCAGATTTCTTTAGATCAATGGTCACAATATTTCATATTTTCTCTATGTACAAATCAGTCAAACTCACATACTTAGAAAATGTAAAAAGTGATCATAGTGCAGTATGTTCTAGATGTATTACTTGTGTTCAGTAATTTACTATTCACAAGATTATGCTCATTAGAATTCTCCAGCTGTGATAACTGCCTTGTACAGTAGTGTGCCTTGAATCACTGACAAGCACAACCACCTCCATCCGTTAGCTTTTACAGCATCTAACTTAACAGTAATATCCACTATACAGACATTCACCTTACTAATTTCTTACTAATAGTAACTACTACCTGTTACCCGCTGTCAATGTTACTTGAGCATTCAGGAATAGCTAGCATGACAAAGATAAATCTTTCAAGCATAGCCTAACATTGGTTATTGTGGCTGTTTTATACCCATGTGTCATGGACAGGGTGCCACCACTACACCAATATCACCTTGCCCATTAGGCTCTAAGATGACAAGAGTATCAAGGAGTTAATTTCCCCCATACCCCTATTTCCTAGATCCAATGTACACTTAATTGATTCCCAAATCAATATCACCATAACCAGTATCAATAATGTACCATACAGGGTTAACCAAATGTAACAGTCTATTTACTCCAGGCAGGGCTAAACACCAGCCTCTGCCTCTAATTTTGCCACATACTGCACTACTTGTCCAGCTGTGACAGTGGGAAGAGTGCAAGCATGAAAGAGTTAACAGGACAGGGCTTCCAGCTACAGTGTCCTAATTCCTTTATAGACTATGAGCCGCCCCAATTAACCCCTACATCCTATCTACACCATCCCAAAACTCAATTTTCACAAATATTTACCTCTTGCCACAAGCAGAGATAAAATACAAAGTAACGTCTGCGGCATCACCTGACCACCAAAGTATGATATGGATACAAAATAGCAGATGAAAGGTAATTTATTTCTTGTCTGCATTAGCATGGGGATGAGAACGCTGTCTGCTGGGCACCCTAATTGAAGAACTAGTGTCGATTATCTCCAATGTGCACTTGCCAAAAAACGTTGCCTTGTTTTCACCGTGAAGCTGGTAAGCGCCATTGTATTTTGTACTCACAAGCAGAGATACCTGGGAAGCTGTGAAATCAAGGAGAGTGTGGGCATTAAAGGGTTATCCTCTCAGGGTTTCCAGCTGGCTACATTATCCCAATTCATTTAGGGCCTATGAGCCACCCCAATTAACCCCCAAATCCTACCTTCATTTCCCCAAACTTGAAAATTCACTGCCACCACCCAAAAACCTATAATTCAGGGATTTTTAGGATACCCCTAAATTACAGTTGTGTTAGCACCTAAACAAAACAAATGTACAAAAAGAATACTTTGGTAGTATTCACTGAAGCCATGAATTCAGTTTCTAGAGCACAAATACAGAATTAATTAAATTTGTAGTTTAATCTGAAAAAAATGGTCACAGTACAAAAAATAAATAGATTAAATCAGATGGTGTATAAAAATGGTAATTAAACAATAGACAATAGACACACACACAAAAACAAAACTTAAAATAAAAGGATCAAACTAAACAGAAATCCTAAACTTACAATTTAAAATGTAATTTGTGGAGACTTGCCAATAATCCTTTCAGATCCTTTCAGATGGTATAACCCTTGATGAAAAAAATGCAATAAAGTATGCATGTGTTGCAATCACTCACTACTTTATACACAACCCAAGTCACATGAACTCCCCCAATGAGGTAATTACATAATGCTCAGCTTATACTACCTCAGGCTGATCTGGTTATGTCTGTTGAATATGAGATATTGAGGCCCATTTATCAAGCTCTGAATGGAATCTGCAGGGGGCGGCGAATTTGTCGGATCAGGTCCGCAAGACCTTTGATAATTCGGCCTCATTGGTCCTATAGAAAGAGACTAACACCTTAGTGTGCCCACTACATTTCTCATGACTTTATTACAAAACAATAGACACCAAACACCCTACACCTTAGTTTAGTGGCTGGCATTTCCCAGGTATCCTTTTGGCACTTATCCTTTTCCAGACGTCTTTAGGCTTATTTAGCACCTAAAATACTTCTACGTGGATACTAAAGATGTTTTCTGAGAAGAGTTATGGGCATAATTCATATTACTAAATATTGTGGATAGGGAGTTTTGGCTTCAAGCAGGAGGCATGCTGGGAGAATCACAACTACAGGGAGTGCAGAATTATTAGGCAAGTTGTATTTTTGAGGATTAATTTTATTATTGAACAACAACCATGTTCTCAATGAACCCAAAAAACTCATTAATATCAAAGCTGAATAGTTTTGGAAGTAGTTTTTAGTTTGTTTTTAGTTTTAGCTATTTTAGGGGGATATCTGTGTGTGCAGGTGACTATTACTGTGCATAATTATTAGGCAACTTAACAAAAAACAAATATATACCCATTTCAATTATTTATTTTTACCAGTGAAACCAATATAACATCTCAACATTCACAAATATACATTTCTGACATTCAAAAACAAAACAAAAACAAATCAGTGACCAATATAGCCACCTTTCTTTGCAAGGACACTCAAAAGCCTGCCATCCATGGATTCTGTCAGTGTTTTGATCTGTTCACCATCAACATTGCGTGCAGCAGCAACCACAGCCTCCCAGACACTGTTCAGAGAGGTGTACTGTTTTCCCTCCTTGTAAATCTCACATTTGATGATGGACCACAGGTTCTCAATGGGGTTCAGATCAGGTGAACAAGGAGGCCATGTCATTAGATTTTCTTCTTTTATACCCTTTCTTGCCAGCCACGCTGTGGAGTACTTGGAC
Source organism: Bombina bombina (assembly GCF_027579735.1). Taxonomy (NCBI): domain Eukaryota; kingdom Metazoa; phylum Chordata; class Amphibia; order Anura; family Bombinatoridae; genus Bombina; species Bombina bombina. Next base: position 958,206,553 of record NC_069500.1, read on the forward strand.
GCGTGTGATGGAGCATTGTCCTGCATGAAAATCATGTTTTTCTTGAAGGATGCAGACTTCTTCCTGTACCACTGCTTGAAGAAGGTGTCTTCCAGAAACTGGCAGTAGGACTGGGAGTTGAGCTTGACTCCATCCTCAACCCGAAAAGGCCCCACAAGCTCATCTTTGATGATACCAGCCCAAACCAGTACTCCACCTCCACCTTGTTGGCATCTGAGTCGGACTGGAGCTCTCTGCCCTTTACCAATCCAGCCACGGACCCATCCATCTGGCCCATCAAGACTCACTCTCATTTCATCAGTCCATAAAACCTTAGAAAAATCAGTCTTGAGATATTTCTTGGCCCAGTCTTGACGTTTCAGCTTGTGTGTCTTGTTCAGTGGTGGTCGTCTTTCAGCCTTTCTTACCTTGGCCATGTATCTGAGTATTGCACACCTTGTGCTTTTGGGCACTCCAGTGATGTTGCAGCTCTGAAATATGGCCAAACTGGTGGCAAGTGGCATCTTGGCAGCTGCACGCTTGACTTTTCTCAGTTCATGGGCAGTCATTTTGCGCCTTGGTTTTTCCACACGCTTCTTGCGACCCTGTTGACTATTTTGAATGAAACGCTTGATTGTTCGATGATCATGCTTCAGAAGCTTTGCAATTTTAAGAGTGCTGCATCCCTCTGCAAGATATCTCACTATTTTTGACTTTTCTGAGCCTGTCAAGTCCTTCTTTTGACCCATTTTGCCAAAGGAAAGGAAGTTGCCTAATAATTATGCACACCTGATATAGGGTGTTGATGTCATTAGACCACACCCCTTCTCATTACAGAGATGCACATCACCTAATATGCTTAATTGGTAGTAGGCTTTCGAGCCTATACAGCTTGGAGTAAGACAACATGCATAAAGAGGATGATGTGGTCAAAATACTCATTTGCCTAATAATTCTGCACTCCCTGTAAGGGGAATATTTATCAAAGCATCAATCTCTGTGCATTTGCTGGCGTCAATACGCTCACCAGACATCGCTGTCACGGATCTGCATACGATGACCTTATTTATAAAAAAATTCAGTCAAAAACACGCGCGTCAAGTACGACGTGATGAGCAGCGGACTGAAGATAAATAAGAGTCATTGATGTTGTGGATATTTTGTTTTTTCCAAATTTATACCATTTCATTAATGTCCATGAACAAGCACATTTCTCTAAAGCTAATCTTATTTTTCATCTGTTAATGTCCAAGAAATAGCTAGATGTATACCCGAACAAACTATAATATCTCACAAAAAGTTCTGATATATAATATTTTCACATAAATTAATGTGTATTTGTATTTCTAGAATTCACAATATGCCTATCTCATTTTTTTATTTTTTAAAATGATTATTAATGCTAGATTTGTACATATATCTTTGCACATACTTGTGTGTGTATATATATATACTGTGTGTATATATATATATATATATATATATATATACTTTTATATATATATATATATATATATATATATATATATATATATACTGTATGTGTTTTATCGGACATCTTTTGCAAACATATTTACATGTCCCTAAATTCTTTTTTTTTTGTTCTAAACAATGTTGTCTTTCATATCTCCGTGTTTATTTATACCACTATATGTAAATAGTTTAAATATATTATTATTCTGAGCAGGAATAATTGCGAGTATAACATGTCATCAGGGTATCATATGCATTTATTTGCAATCAATGGATATATTAAGAGCTGGGCCAGTTTCCTCTCTGCACCTGTGTAACCCTTTTTGATTGCAGTGATTTTTAAACACCACCCTTACACAGGTGTTATAAAATCGGTTGGCATATAAGATGACATTTCTTAAAGTAAAGGTAAACTTTGGTGAATGAAAGTCCGTTTTTTAAAAATACTATTAAAAAAATGGGCACTTTCATTCATCAAAGTTTACAAAGCAGCCGTTTAGTTAAAAAAATTACCTTTTTTTCTTTTCACTGCTACAGCAGCTTCCCCCACCTAGAGATTCTCTATTCACACGTCAGCAATGACTAATCTGGCTTCCTCCAATCAAAGCATGGCCTCAGGCAATGACTACCCTGGGGGGGGGGAGCTGTGATTGGAGGAAACAGGATTAGTCATTGCTGACGTGTGAATAGAGGATCTCTAGGTGGGGGAAGCTGCTGTAGCAGTGAAAAGAAAAAAAGGTGATTTTTTTTAACAAACCGGCTGCTTTGTAAACTTTGATGAATGAAAGTGCCCCTGTTTTTAATAGTATTTTTTAAAAAACGGGCTTTCATTCACCAAAGTTTACCTTCACTTTAATGAAAATGAAATTTAAGAGAAGGAAGAAAAACACAGTTAGTTATATTAACCCCTTAAAAGCTTGTATGAAAATATCCTACATTTTGCATGACACCATAGATTCTGATTTATAGAAAAAAAAAATAGAAAATCCATTCCTTTGCGTGAAACCATGACAAGCCATACTTATAAATGTAAGAGTAGCACCATAGTTGGGCATCATTTTACACTAAATGATCACTTCAGTCATATTGTAAAAATCAGTATGGTTAAATTAAGCATCAAGTACACCCAGTTCTAGTGAACTGCTTGTGCAATGCCACCCCCTGCGGATTCGCGGCCCGAAGGCTCACATGGAAACAGGGGTAAACTGCCCAATTCGGGCCATGATATATCAGCCCCTATGTTTAAGATGTTCATGCACGTTTACATAAGCAGGAGCAAGCAGGAGTCTGTAATCTGTCTTTTCATATGTAGGAAAGGAGGGAGGGGGTAGTGTCAGCTCTTACTGCTTCCCCAGCTCCTTTCACTGTTTGCCCCAGCCTAACCTCATCAACAGTGCCAAACTGGAAGCTTCTAAGAAAGTTTTTAAAAGGTTTTATACTGGATTTTTAGATCAGTATTTGTGCATATTCTTCTTTATAGTAGGGCATATTACATACACTTATATGAAAATTGATGCACACTGTCCCTTTGAAAGTGTCAAACAATAGGAATAGGAACCACAGGGATAGTAAGCCATGTAGCAAATACTAGGCTGATAGTTACATTAAATGGCAGCCCCTTTAATAAATTGGAATGCCATCAACATCTCCTTATTTACTATGCTTTTATGCCTAGGGGAACTTTTTTTAAAAGAAACATATTTAAAATGTTTGTGTTGCTTCAACAGTAAACTAGTGTAGTTATCAGACTATTTATTATAGTAATCTTTAAAGGGACAGTTCACCCAAAAACTTTCTCCCCTTTAAATTAATCCCATTGATCCTTTTTACCTGCTAGAGTGTATTAAATTGGTTGCAAGTATCTCCTTTACTCATATTTCAGCATTTGAAATAGCTGATTTAGCTTGTGGTTTCCCAACCTATACTGAAAGTTTTTATACTGGCGTATATACTATTGACAAGCCTAAGTAAACACAATCAGCAGAAGGAATTAAACTCACAGTGGGGGGCAGGATAGTTAAGTAATAAAATGATAATTTTCCATTGTTCTCTCTATGTATTGAGCTTTGGTGTTCCAGACAAATATAAGATAAGGAAGCAAGTTTGTGTACACAAAGTGATAACATAATGAGATCTGATATTACCTGAAGCCCAACCCATTGTAATAGGCTGTGGTTTCAAAGCACAAAATCAGCTACTTCATATACACAAATAAACCCGAAAATGCAATTTCTCAAATATTTTATACTCTGCAGTTGATATAACAAGTAATTTAAAATACATTTATAGAAAAACAATTTTACAGTGTACTGTCCCTTTAAGGTAATGCTGGAGTGACATCAGAAAGTAATTCTGCTATTAAAATCTGGAGCAGAGTTTATGTAGTTAGAGCCTTTTATAGGAACGTCAGAACAGAACACATGCCTAGATTACGAGTGGCGTGCAAACTGTAGCGCATGGGCGATATGTTTTTTTTCCGACTCCCTAGAGCATCTTGAGCCTCTCTAGCCTCAACAGTCCTTATGTTATTAAAAAATATTTAATAACATAAGGACTGGTGAGGCTGAAGACGCTCTAGGGAACGGGAAAAAAACAAAGCGCACTTGCGCTACAGTTTTCGCGCTACTTGTTATCTAGGCGACAGTGTTTTAAACCAGTGCCAGTAGAACACTGTTTTAATTCAGTATTTTTTTTATCTCATATATGATGTCCTCATTGATTTTACTACTGATTGCATATTGTGTTTTATTAATACATTGTAGATTATATCAATATCAGATAAGATTCCTTTGATACTGTTATGAATTTACATTTGCTAAACATAAAAGTAAGTATTCCCTGATTTTTGAGCTTTTGAAGAACCTAAATATTGGCTTCAACAAACATTTTTGTAAACTGAGTATTTTTATTAAATTATATATGGTAGATAATACGGAACTATACAGATAAAATGGCCTAAGGTAATAGACTTTCTCCAAGAATAAAAGGTTCAGCATTTCACCAGCATAATTTTGCATTCAACTTCTTAGACTATATTCATAAATCTGTCTCTTTTATGTATTGGAATGTGGTTTAACTGTGTTAGAGATAAATGGACTTCACCAAATTCACCAAAAAAGAAATCACAATTACACTACACAGCATTGTAAATATAGATAGAGTCAAAGTGTGGTGACTATAAGATGATAAGGTTGCTGCCTGGGCAATATTATTATGGCATATCTGGTATATCTAAGTCACAAATCATTGGCCCAGATTACAAGTTTTGCTTTAGAGGCTATGCGGTACTAACGAGCAGTTTTGTCTCACCGCTCACTTACCTGCAGCGGTGGTATTACGAGTTTTCAGAAACCCGTCGTTAAAAGACAAGAAGTGAACGTTGAGCAAAATTTTGCTCATTACCGCACTCCAATACCAGCGCTGCTTAAGTCAGCGGTTAGCTGGTCGTACGTGCTTGTGCACAATTTCCCCATAGGAATCAACGGGGAGAGCAAAAAAGCAGCGTAAAACTCACTAACGCAGCCCCATTGATTTCTATTGGGAAATAAAAGTTATGTTTACACCTAACGCCCTAACATAAACCCCGAGTCAAAACACCCCTAATCTTACACGTATTAACCCCTAATCTGCTGCCCCAACATTGTTGCCACCTACATTATATTTATTAACCTCTAATCTGCCGCTCCAGACACCGCCACCATCTACATTATATGTATTAACCCCTAATCTGCTGCCCCCAACATCGCCGGCACCTACATACTATTTATTAACCCCTAATCTGCCGCCCCCAACGTCGCCGCCACTATATTAAAGTTATTTACCCCTAAACCTAAGTCTAACCCTAACCCTAACACCCCCTAACTTAAATATAATTTCAATAAATCTAAATACATATTACTATCATTAACTAAATTATTCCTATTTAAAACTAAATACTTGCCTGTAAAATAAACCCTAAGATAGCTACAATGTAACAATTAGTTACATAACTACTGACTTTTAAATGAGTTAGGACTCTTGACTCTAGGGTGTACCACTCACTTTTTGGCCTTCCAAGACAGCGCTATGGAAGTCCCATAGAAAAAAGACTTTACAAAGTTTACGTAAGTCATTTTGCGGTACCTGCTAGAGTGTATTAAATTGGTTGCAAGTATCTCCTTTACTCATATCTCCTTTACTCATATTTCAGCATTTGAAATAGCTGATTTAGCTTGTGGTTTCCCAACCTATACTGAAAGTTTTTATACTGGCGTATATACTATTGACAAGCCTAAGTAAACACAATCAGCAGAAGGAATTAAACTCACAGTGGGGGGCAGGATAGTTAAGTAATAAAATGATAATTTTCCATTGTTCTCTCTATGTATTGAGCTTTGGTGTTCCAGACAAATATAAGATAAGGAAGCAAGTTTGTGTACACAAAGTGATAACATAATGAGATCTGATATTACCTGAAGCCCAACCCATTGTAATAGGCTGTGGTTTCAAAGCACAAAATCAGCTACTTCATATACACAAATAAACCCGAAAATGCAATTTCTCAAATATTTTATACTCTGCAGTTGATATAACAAGTAATTTAAAATACATTTATAGAAAAACAATTTTACAGTGTACTGTCCCTTTAAGGTAATGCTGGAGTGACATCAGAAAGTAATTCTGCTATTAAAATCTGGAGCAGAGTTTATGTAGTTAGAGCCTTTTATAGGAACGTCAGAACAGAACACATGCCTAGATTACGAGTGGCGTGCAAACTGTAGCGCATGGGCGATATGTTTTTTTTCCGACTCCCTAGAGCATCTTGAGCCTCTCTAGCCTCAACAGTCCTTATGTTATTAAAAAATATTTAATAACATAAGGACTGGTGAGGCTGAAGACGCTCTAGGGAACGGGAAAAAAACAAAGCGCACTTGCGCTACAGTTTTCGCGCTACTTGTTATCTAGGCGACAGTGTTTTAAACCAGTGCCAGTAGAACACTGTTTTAATTCAGTATTTTTTTTATCTCATATATGATGTCCTCATTGATTTTACTACTGATTGCATATTGTGTTTTATTAATACATTGTAGATTATATCAATATCAGATAAGATTCCTTTGATACTGTTATGAATTTACATTTGCTAAACATAAAAGTAAGTATTCCCTGATTTTTGAGCTTTTGAAGAACCTAAATATTGGCTTCAACAAACATTTTTGTAAACTGAGTATTTTTATTAAATTATATATGGTAGATAATACGGAACTATACAGATAAAATGGCCTAAGGTAATAGACTTTCTCCAAGAATAAAAGGTTCAGCATTTCACCAGCATAATTTTGCATTCAACTTCTTAGACTATATTCATAAATCTGTCTCTTTTATGTATTGGAATGTGGTTTAACTGTGTTAGAGATAAATGGACTTCACCAAATTCACCAAAAAAGAAATCACAATTACACTACACAGCATTGTAAATATAGATAGAGTCAAAGTGTGGTGACTATAAGATGATAAGGTTGCTGCCTGGGCAATATTATTATGGCATATCTGGTATATCTAAGTCACAAATCATTGGCCCAGATTACAAGTTTTGCTTTAGAGGCTATGCGGTACTAACGAGCAGTTTTGTCTCACCGCTCACTTACCTGCAGCGGTGGTATTACGAGTTTTCAGAAACCCGTCGTTAAAAGACAAGAAGTGAACGTTGAGCAAAATTTTGCTCATTACCGCACTCCAATACCAGCGCTGCTTAAGTCAGCGGTTAGCTGGTCGTACGTGCTTGTGCACAATTTCCCCATAGGAATCAACGGGGAGAGCAAAAAAGCAGCGTAAAACTCACTAACGCAGCCCCATTGATTTCTATTGGGAAATAAAAGTTATGTTTACACCTAACGCCCTAACATAAACCCCGAGTCAAAACACCCCTAATCTTACACGTATTAACCCCTAATCTGCTGCCCCAACATCGTTGCCACCTACATTATATTTATTAACCTCTAATCTGCCGCTCCAGACACCGCCACCATCTACATTATATGTATTAACCCCTAATCTGCTGCCCCCAACATCGCCGGCACCTATATACTATTTATTAACCCCTAATCTGCCGCCCCCAACGTCGCCGCCACTATATTAAAGTTATTTACCCCTAAACCTAAGTCTAACCCTAACCCTAACACCCCCTAACTTAAATATAATTTCAATAAATCTAAATACATATTACTATCATTAACTAAATTATTCCTATTTAAAACTAAATACTTGCCTGTAAAATAAACCCTAAGATAGCTACAATGTAACAATTAGTTACATAACTACTGACTTTTAAATGAGTTAGGACTCTTGACTCTAGGGTGTACCACTCACTTTTTGGCCTTCCAAGACAGCGCTATGGAAGTCCCATAGAAAAAAGACTTTACAAAGTTTACGTAAGTCATTTTGCGGTAAGGCCAAAGAAGTGTGCGGTGACCCTAAACCTTCAAGACTCGTAATACCAGCGGGCTTTTTTCACCCTAACGCACAACTCGTAATCTAGCTGAATGTTTGTAATATAAAATAAATACAGAAATAAAGGTCCAAATTACAAGTTGAAAGTAAACACGACCGCACATGCACAAACTAAATTTGTACTCTTCGGAATAGCATGACTGAAGAAATTGTGTAAAGGTTTAGGTCTAAAAAGAAAAGTTGCATTAAACACAACATAAATACATTAAAATAAAGTGTTACGCTCATATATACAATATCTAATAAAAGTTATTACTATAAATATATATATTTTTACATCATCAGTTGCTGCCTAACATAACTTCTCCATCTGTGGTATGTGGTATGTTAAAATATCCACTACGCCGATTCCATGTAATTACCAGAGTTTTGATGTTTGACCCTCCATGCATTTGTTACTAAATATCACCTAGATTACGAGTTTTGCGCTAAACAGGGTGCGAAACTAACGCCAAAAAAGTTGCGTTATTTCACCCTCCATAGCACTGCCATTGCAAGTTACTGAAAAGGCTCCTTGTTCATGCGATTTGGTGGCGATAAGCTCCATACCGCACAAAATACAAGGGCTGCTTTGACGTGCTCATGCACGCTTTCCCCCAAAGACATTAATGGGGAGAGAGTGTTAGAAAAAAAACTAACACCTGCGATCGCGGAATGAAAATTCTCTGTAACGCAACCCCATTCATGTCTATGGGGGAAAAAAAAGTTAAGTTTAAACCTAACACCCTAACATAAACCCCAAATCTTAACACCCCTAATCTGCTGCCCCCGACATCGCCGACAACTAAATAAAGTTATTAACCCCTAATCTGCCGCTCCCGACATCGCTGACACTATAATAAAGTTATTAACATTTCCATTAAATAAACCTATTAACCCCTAAACCGCTGGCCCCCACATCGCAAAACACTAAATTAAACTATTAACCCCTAAACCTAACATCGCCTAACTTTAAATTAAAATTACGATATAACTATCTTTAAATAAATAAAAACTTACCTGTAAAATAAAAATAAACCTACCATTAAACTATAAATTAACCTAACATTACTATTCTAATAAAATAAAATACTACCAATTAAAATGGGCTATTGGTAGTTTATTGTAGGCTATGGGGTGTTTTTATATTGGGGGGGGGTTATTTTATAGGGCTATTAGATTAGGTGTAATTGTTTTTATTTTTGATAATTCTTATTTTTGATAAAGCTTAGTGTTTATTATTTTTTGTAATTTTAGATATTTAATTTTTTTTCATAGTGTTTTTAAATTTGTAATTTATATATTTTAATTGGTAGTATTTTTTATTTTATTAGAATAGTAATGCTAGGTTAATTTATAGTTTAATGGTAGTTTTTTTTTGTTTTCACAGGTCAGTTTTTTATTTATTTAAGGTTAGTTATATTGTAAGTTTAATTTAAAGTTAGGGGGGTGTTAGGTTTAGGGGTTAATAGTTTAATTTAGTGTTTTGCAATGTGAGGGGCCGGTGGTTTAGGGGTTAATAGGTATATTTAGTGGCCGAGATGTGGGAGGCCGGAGGTTTAGGGGTTAATAGGTTTATTTAGTTGCAGCAATGTGGGAGGCCGAAGGTTTAGGGGTTAATAATGTTATTATAATGGCAGTGATGTCGGGGACTGGCGGAATAGGGGTAATAACTTTATTATAGTGGCAGTGATGTCAGCGAGACGTGGAATAGGGGTTCATATTTTTTATTAGTGTCGGCGATGTCGGAAGCGGCTGATTAGGGGTTAACCCCTTAATGACCACAACACTTTTCCATTTTCTGTCCGTTTGGTACCAAGGCTATTTTTACATTTTTGCTGTGTTTGTGCTTAGCTGTAATTTTCCTCTTACTCATTTACTGTACCCACACAAATTATATACAGTTTTTGTCACCATTAAATGGACTTTCTAAACATACCATTATTTTCATCATATCTTATAATTTACTATAACATTTTTTTATAAAATATGATGAAAAAATGGAAGAAAACACACTTTTTCTAACTTTAACCCCAAAATCTTTTGTCCTGAGTTTAGAAATACCCAAATGTTCTTTCCTTTTCTCGCAAGTTATAGGGCAATAAATACAAGTAGCACTTTGCTATTTCCAAACCACTTTTTTTCAAAATTAGCGATAGTTACATTGGGACACTGATATATTTCAGGAATCCCTGAATATCCCTTGACATGTATATATTTTTTTTTAGGAGACATTCCAAAGTATTGATCTAGGCCCCCCCAGTACGCGCCCCCGGCTACCCCCGCCCTCTCCGCATCACAAGGCCCATCGATGGCCACCACCCACCTCCCACACCGGCTCCCACCCACCAACGATACCGGCCATCGATGTCCGGTGCAGAGAGGGCCACAGAGTGGCTCTCTCTGCATCGGATGGCCAAGGACTGTTATTGCTGGATGTCTCGATATTGAGGCATCACTGCAATAACCGGAAAGCGTCTGGAAGCGATTAGGATCGCTTCCATCGCTTTCCCAGACCGACGACGTACAGGGTACGTCCTCGGTCATTAACTGTATTTTTTTTGAGGACGTACCCTGCACGTCGTCGGTCATTAAGGGGTTAATAAATGTATTTAATAGTCACGATGTGGGTGGGCAGCAGATTAGGAGTTAATAGGTTTAATATAGTGTTTGCAATGCAGGAGGGCAGTGGTTTAAGAGTTAATAGGTAGTTTATGGGTGTTAGTGTACTTTGTAATAGTTTAGTTATGAGTTTTGTGAAACATTTTTGTGGCGTAAAACTCATAACTACTGCTTTCAGATGGCGGTATGGATCGTGTCGGTATAGGCTGTAACGCAAGCTTTTTAGCCTCACCGCACAACCTGTAATACCAGCGCTATGAAAATCCCACACAAAATGTAATTTTTTTTAGTGCAGAATGGACGTTGCGTTACAGGCTAAAATGCTTGCAATACAGCTATACCGACACGACTCGCAATAGCTGCGTTACTGCTTTTACGCTGAAATTGCCATTTTTTCAGCGTTAAAAGCTGTAACGCAAAACTCATAATTTACCTGCTTGTAAATTATTCTTGGTGCGTTTTTTTTCTTATCGCCAGAGGAGATCAGAGTGGTGTTTCTTTCTCTTCATTTTTTTTTTTTTGTTACTATTATAAAATCTATTTGAACCTTATTTACATTTACAAATTAAAAGAAAAAGTAATCAATAAAAACTTAGAGCTAGAAAGTTTACTTGTGGAGAATGTAGCTTAATAGTGAATAAATATTATGGGGCATATGTATCAAGGTCTGGCGGACCTGATCCGACACTGCGGATCAGGTTCGCCAGACCTCGCTGAATACGGCGAGCGTATATTCAGCATTGCACCAGCAGCTCACAAGAGCTGCTGGTGCAACGCCGCCCCCTGCAGACTCGCGGCCAATCAGCCGCCAGCAGGGGGTGTCAATCAACCCGATCGTACTCGATCGGGTTGTATTGTGGCGATGTCTGTCCGCTTGCTCAGAGCAGACGGACAGGTTATGGAGCAGCGGTCTTTGTGACCGCTGCTTCATAACTGCTGTTTCTGGCGAGCCTGCAGGCTCGCCAGAAACACGGGGCATCAAGCTCCATTCAGAGCTTGATACATATGCCCCAAAGCCTCTTTAATTTATGTCTTTTAAGATGTTACCTGTGGTTTAAAACAGAAATAAATTGCACCCGTCCTTTAGGATTTCATCCAAAAAAGGATCCAATTTTAATATTTCTAGTTTTTTATTTATAATCCTTTTTATTGCACCAAATTGCCTACTATATCCTGTACTATACTTCTCTTTTGTTTTCTTTTAATCTTAATTTATTATCTAGAAGTTGTTGTCTATCTATAGGCCCATCATAAAATCCTTTTTATTATATCCACGTTTCACTGTCCTATCCACTAGTTCCAATGAGTGTTTATCATAACAAATTTCCGTATACAATTTCTTCTTATTCTTATAAATTGGTCTCTGGGTATAGCTTTCACAATGTGTTTAGGATGGTATGAATCTGCTCTATGGATGGTTTTGCTAGTTATTTCCTTCCTATATGATTCTACTTTCACTTCATATGATTCCATATTTCCAGTGGCCAAAACATCTAGATATTTTATCTTTTGTGTCCCATATTCAAATGTGAATTTAAGATTAAGATTATTGTTATTTAGATACTAGTAAAAATACAGAAAAAAATAAACACTATCCAAAATAAAAAAATTAAGACTAATCCCTATGAAAAGAAAAAAGCCCCCCAAAATAAAAACACCCCCTAATCTAAGAATAAACTACCAATAGCCCTTAAAAGGACTTTTTGTAGGGCATTGCCCTAAAGAAATAAGCTCTTTTACATTAAAAATAAACAAATTCACATCCCACCCATCAAACCCCCCAAAATAAAAAAAATCTAACACTAATAAACCTAAACTACCCATTGCCCCTAAAGGGGCATTTGTATGGGCATTGCTCTTAAAAGGGCATTCAGCAAATTGCCCAATAAACCCTAATCTAAAAAAATAAAAAAAACTTACACTAAAGCCCCAAATAGGTACTCACGGTTTTAGAAGTCCGGTGGAGAAGGTCTTCTTCCAGACGGGTCCATCATCTTTATCCACAGCGAAGGCGGTGTGGAGCAGAAGTCCAGAACGGTCTTCCTAGATGTGGTGATCCTCTGCGGTGGTCATCTGTGGTGGGGTCGGCAGTCCTCGGCGGCATGAAGGCTCGTCTTCATCTGATGTCCGTTGTATACTGAATATTGAATGCAAGGCACCGCAATCAATTTGGGGTACCTTGCATTCCTATTGGCTGAATTTTTCAAAACAGCCAATAGGATTAGAGCTACTGAAATCCTGTTGGCTGTTCAAATCAGCCAATAAGATTTCAGTAACTCTCATCCTATTGGCTAATGTTGAAAATTTCAGCCAATGGGGATTCAAGGTACCCATATTTATTGGGGTACCTTGCATTCCCATTGGCTGAAATTTTCAAAATCTTCAGTGTGCAGCGGACGATTGCATGAAGAGGAACCTCCATGTCTTTGCCGAGGACCGCCGCCACGATGACAACCGCAGAGGATCGCCACATCAGGGAAGACCACTCTGGACCTATCTGGGAAGACCTCTCTGGACCTCCGCGCCGCCTTCGCTCCACGCACATCTGGGAAAACCACCACATCTGGGAAGACCACTCCGGACCTCTACTCTGCGCTGCCTTTGCTGTGGATTAAGATAATGGACACGCCTGGAAGAAGACCTTCTCCGCCGGACTTCTGAAACCGTGAGTACCAATTTGGGGCTTTAGTGTTATGTTTTTTTTTTTATTTTTTGCGTTTTTTTATTTTTTAAATTAGGGTTTTTTGGGCAATTTGAAAAAGAGCTGAATGACCTTTTAAGGGCAATGCCCATACAAATGCCCCTTTAGGGGCAATGGGTAGTTTAGGTTTATTAGTGTTAGCTTTTTTTATTTTGGGGGTTTGGTGGGTGGGGGGTTTTACTGTTAGAGGGACTATTATTTTTCTTTAGGACAATGCCCTACAAAAAGCCCTTTTAAGGACTATTTGTAGTTTATTCTTAGATTAGGGTTTTTTTTTTTTGTTTTGTTTTTTCATAGGGATTAGCTATATTTTTTTTATTTTGGATAGTGTTGTTTATTATTTTTTGTAATGTTAGCCTTTTTTATTTTCTTTAATGTTAGATTAAAGGGACACTGAACCAATTTTTTTTTCTTTTGTGATTCAGATAGAGCTTGCAATTTTAAGCAACTTTCTAATTTACTCCTGTTATCAATTTTTCTTCATTCTCTTGCTATCTTTATTTGAAAATGAAGGCATCTAAGCTTTTTTTGGTTCAGAACTCTGGACAGCACTTGTTTATTGGTGGGTTAATTTATCCACCAATCAGCAAGAACAACCCAGGTTGTTCACCAAAAATGAGGAGTAAATTAGAAAGTTGCTTAAAATAGCATGCTCTATCTGAATCACAAAAGAAAAAAAATTGGGTTCAGTGTCCCTTTAATGTTATGTAATTTTTTTTAACTTTTATTTTAATTGTAATCTAGTATTTTTTTTTATGTAACTAAGGGGTTAATTTAGGGGGTGTTAGGTTAGGGGGCGTAGTCATTAAATTACTTTTTATTATTATTTGTGTTGTGGGGGTTGACGGTTTAGGAGTTAATAGGTAAATTAGGTTTAATACGTTTAATAGATGTATTAGGTAGTTTGCGATGTTGTGGTTGGCGGATTTAGGGGTTAATAATTTAATTGGGTATTTTTTTTTCTTAATACTTCATGCGGGCAGTTTTTTTTTTTTTTATTACTTATTGCGGGCGGTTAGTTGATTTTTTTCTTAATAGTTCGTACGGGTGGTTAGTTTTTTTTATTACTTATTGCAGATGTTTAGGTTTTTGTTTATTGAGGATGGATAGTTTGTTTTTTTCTAATACTTATTGCGGGCTTTTTTTTTTTTTTTTTTTTATGCTCCGTTTGCCATTGCTGTATCCCGGTGGATTCTTTTGGCTGCCTCACGCTGCCAACATTCCTTTGAGGATGTGTGCGCAACTGCCGACGGCGAAGGACGCTTTACAAACGCGATTATAGTATAGATTCGACAAATTTCCTTGCCTCATTCTCACTCCTATTCCATATGAACAACAAATCATCTATGTAGCATACATACATAATTAGGTCAGAGAGAAACGGATTTGAATCTCCAAAGATGTTTAACCACTCATACCAACCGAAATATAGGTTGGCATAGGATGGGGCAAATTTAGCACCCATAGCAGTTCCACATCTCTGGAAATAAAATATTATTATTATTTATTATTTAATAAAAATTTGAGTCAACAAATCTTCCAATACCTGTAATATATTCAAAATCAGTTCATCGTAGGTACTGTGTTGTTTCAAAAATAACTCAACTATCTTTAACCCAAGATGGTGAGGAATACAGCAATATATTGAATTGGCATCTATGGTTAGCCAGCTATAGGAATGACTTCCATCTCACATGTTGTACTTTTTGTAAGAGATGCTTTGTATCCCTTAGATTTATTTATTTATTTATTTTTATTTATAAAATATTTTACCAGGAAAGATACATTGAGATTTCTCTCATTTTCAAGTATGTCCTGGGTACACAAAACATTGCATTGATACAATGGGTACAATAAAATACAAAACAATAATAATACATAATACAATCTAACTGGGTAGATTGACCAACAAATGGTTGTAGTAAATTTTCAACCTATTTTCCCAAGTGCTCATTTAGTACACCTACTCCTGACACAATTGTTTGCCCTTGTGAGGAATGTAAGTTTTTGTGCACTTTCAGTACTATCCTGAAATTATCCACTTTGGGTTTCTGGGGTGAAAATATGCTATAATTGTGTCTTCTAATATACCAAGATGCTAGCAGTGTCTGGCAAATTCAACTATTGTTTTTTAAATATATCTGTCAGATTACTATTAAGCAGTGAGTAAGTATACCTGAAACTCAACTTTCTCATTACTTCCTTTTAATATTGGTCCCTGTCTTGTACCACTATGGAACCACCCTTGCCAGCTGTTGTAATCATTATGTGTTTATTCTGCTTCAGTTAGTTCAAAGCTCTCTCTTTCTGTAGGGTTAGCTTACTATAATGTTTAAATTTACCACTATCCCTTTCTTTCTTTCTTTTTTCATATAATTGTATAATCTCCTCATGTACCTTTTGATGAAAAAGTTCTATTCTAAGGTCTCTAGCATCTACTGGGTAAAATGTACTTTTATCCTTAAAGGGCCATAATACCCAAATGTTTAAACACTTGAAAGTGATGCAGCATAGCTGTAAAAAGCTGACTAGAAAATATCACTTGAACATCTCTATGTAAAAAAGAAAGATATTTTACCTCAAAAGTTCCTCAGTAGCCACCTCCCATTGTAAAGGATTTCTAAGCAGCATATCAGTATGTCTGTCCCGGGACAACTGAAAGATTGAGCTTCGTGCACTCTCAAATTATTTCACCAATCAGGTAAAGGAAGCTTACTATGAAATCTCATGAGAGTTAAGTCAAATCTCATGAGATCACAGTAAGAGTTCATGACTTCAGCACTGCTGATGCTGATTGGCTGCTGTTCATTTCTTCATTTTTTTTTTTTTTTTACCTGCAGCTGGGAGCAGGTGAAGTATAACTTTTTACACAGAACTTACTCTGCTGAGCTGAGGAGATGGTGAGGTAAAATATCTTCCTTTTTTACATACAGATGCTCAGGTGATATTTTCCTGTCAGCTTTTTACAGTTATATAGCACCAGTTTCAAGTGATTTAGCATATGAGTATTATGTCCCTTTAAGTGCTTATTTAATTCTATTTTTTTTTTCAATAGGTTCTACTGTCCTATGTACATCATGTTGTAATTCTATCAAAGATTGGGTTGCTAGTAGATCAGGGAATAGAACTAATTCTTGTTTTGATGTATCATTATGTTTTAATGGATCACTACCAGTGTTAATTTTGACAGACAAATTTCGATTTAGTCTTAGTTTTAGTCTTTTGACTAAAATGCCATTTTAGTTTTAGTCGTATTTTAGTCATCTAATTTGTTTTAGTTTTAGTCTAGTTTTAGTTGACTAAATCTCCAGTAGATTTTAGTCGACTAAAATCTAAGGGGTTTAATTTCCAAACTCATTATATACTCCTGGAGTAAACATAACACATGTTATTATTTATGGTATTAAGGTTTAAACATTCAATACAGACACAGATTTAGCCATTGTGCTATATAACATCTTTATTAAATTTAAAATTAAATAAAACCAAGATTCATAAACAAACAGTTTTTTAAAGCAACTTTAAAATATAGAAAAAACTGTAAACTGTATTGGCAGTAACGCCATTGCACATATTACCCAATATAAAAACGTTAACAATTCTCTGTTAATAATTAATACAAGTATCAAGTAACTCAACACAACAAAACGTTTCTACAGATAGCACAGGAACAGCATAACTGAAACCCATACTCGTGAGTTATTCTTATTTCTATAGGAAGAATCAATTGATTGTTTACAGGTTTGAAAGATTTTCGGCAACTAAATTAACACTGCTCTAGAACTTCTAAACTCATTATATACTCCTGGAGTAAAGGTTTATTAACCTGTTTTTATTTATGGTATTAAGGTTTGAACATGCAATATAGATTTAACAGATTTAACTGTTGTAGTATAAAACATGTCTTTATCTTAAAACTAAATAAAACCAAGTTTCGTAAATAAACAAGAAGATAGCCTTGCTTTTTTTTTTTTTTTTTTTTAAAAGAGCAGTAATTAGATATGGATTGATTATAACATTTGCATAAAGTGTTAATTTTGACAGCAAATTTTGATTTAGTTTTAGTCATAGTCTTTTGACTAAAATGTCATTTTGATTTAGTTTTTGTCATAGAGGCATATTTATTAAATGTCTGGCGGACCTGATCCGACAGTGCGGATCAGGTCCGACAGACATCATTGAATGCGGAGAGCAATACGCTCTCTGTATTCAGCATTGCACCAGCAGCTCTTGTGAGCTGCTGGTGCAACGCCGCCCCCTGCGTACTTGATCGGGTTGAATTCCGGTGATTCCTGTCCGCCTGCTCAGAGCAGGCAGACAGGGTTATGAAGCAGCGGTCTTTGTGACCGCTGCTTCATAACTGATGTTTCTGGCGAGGCTGAAGACTCGCCAGAAACACGGGCCCTCAAGCTCCATTTGGAGCTTGATAGATAGGCCCCAATGTCTTTTGACTAAAATGCCATTTTAGTTTTAGTCGTATTTGAGTCATCAATTTCTTTAGTTTTAGTCTAGTTTTAGTCAACAAAATTAACACTGATCACTACTACTTCTTTCATTTACAAGTGCAGCTCATTAGAATCCACTAATCCATCTCCAGGGTTAAATTTCCATCTATTCTCATCAAACTGTCCAAAGGAATGTTTCCTCAAGGTAATCAGTCTTACTAATTTGTTAACATCAGTTATTGTTGTAAAGAGGTCAAAGTACACTGAAGAGGAGAAACCAAGTCCCTTTTCCAACACTGACTCTTTTATGGGTGTCAGTTGATATTTGGAAATATTTATTACAGTCCATATCTGTTGGCTCTCATCTTTTTGTTCCTTGGTTGTTGTTTCTGATTGTTGTGATCCTGTTCTGGATTGCAATTGCATTGTTCCCTCTCTTTCTCTGACACCACTTCAATGTCACTATTAGTTTTCATCTTCCTCACCTTGCTTTTTGAGGTTGATGGAGTCTGATCATCTTGTTCATAGTTTGAGTCTTCAATGTCTATGGATCGTGTTATCAGAGTTGAGGCTAAGTAGCTTTTAGTTTATACTGTAGATTCAGAAAAGCTAACACTTTTATTGCTGCCTTTCTGTTTATAGCTTTTGTTCTTTCGAACCTCCCTTTAAAAAAATTGTTGTGATCTTAATGAGGACTGGTTCTGTTGTCTTTTCATCCTTCTATCTGTAATCAAGCTATACACTATGGTGAGGGAATACTCTTTTTTGTCATGTACATACTTAATATTTTTGCGGATGATCAGTTCCTGCTCAAATTCCACAAGGGTAGTACTTAAAGAGCATTCACTTAATGTTATATTCCACTCTTGTATAAAGTCTGAGTCCTCCCTGTCTGAAGTTGGAAACTTTTTCATTCATAATCCTCTTGTGATAATATTATCTTTGATGTATTTGTCCAGGTATACTATCTCATACCCCAATTTTAGTTCTTCTATATATGGGCTTTCTCTATGTTCAAGAATAAGTTGCTTAAATTTCCTGCTTCAACTATTATGGGATCCATCATGTCCTTGGCTTCCTTGAATGTCAATTTTCGATGAAACACATACTCAAGGGCTTTACTCTTTGACATGGTGAACCCGTGAAATTGTAAAAAGTCTGCAAATATAACAGTGTTATTGGTGTTATCTCGCTATCAAAGTTAGAAATGAAATCAATATTTTTTATAAAAAATGTTTTTTGAAAATGTTCACTACAACAGAAGGAAGTTAAAGAAAGTGTGGTATCACTTATTATACAACAGTTCATTCCAAAGGGAATTAGGTTAAAGTTGAGTTCTTAAATTAGCCACCTGTAGGCGTGATTCTCATCATATAATACACTGTGTATCAAACTGTTATATACCTATAAAGGTATTGTTTAAGGCAATTTACTATCTTTGAAAAAGTGCAAGTAAGAGTGCAAAACATGTCAGATTATGTAGCTGTCTGGGATCTACCATTCTACACATGGATTGTATTACACTGTTTTACTGGGAAATGAAAGAAAAAATTTTAAACAGAAATTTTCTCTTGGGCTTCTCTTGTGACATTTGGATATTGATACCAGATCACTAAGAATTGCTGTGAGAGTCTCGCCCTGTAAAATTGCATCAGTGACATTAATGAATGGGATAGATTAAGGCAATACCCTGGAGATACTGCACAGAGCAGACCCTGGATTTTCAAGGGTTAGTGTAAGTTTTACAACTTAGTTATCGGTATGGGCTTGTATGTTCTAGTTTGTTTCAATGCGTCTCCTATTGGTTCCTCTCTTGTGTATACTAAATAAAAGAACTGGTTTAGCACCTCAGCCTTCCCATCATGTTACCCTTCTAACATTTTAATGTGTATATATTTTCCTTCTTAGATTTTTTTTTGCCATTTATATACTTTTTTTTAAAAATCAGGGTTTGACATAAAATATTTTGCATTTAATTTTTCCATTTTCAATTATTATTATTATTTATTGTCTTCCCTTTTCCTTCAATGTAAGTCTAAAAATAAAGAATGATCCTGTTAATAGTGCATATGGCAAGCTTCACATACCTAACCTTAATGTATATCTGTACCTAATTAGCTTTAGCGGAGATGATAAGAAATGCAAATCAATGGAGAGTTTGCCAACATAATGACCATGTCCAGTCTTGTCTATTCTAGTAACAAGTCCTGAATGTCTCCTTTAGATAAGGCAAGTTTTTAAATGTACACAGTATGTTAGTTTATTTCAAAACTGTAGAATAATCTTCTAATTACAAGGTGTTTATTGTCTCTTTAAATAATATCACTGCCAATTGTGAAGCAAAACTTATCAAATGGCTATTACATATCTTCCTCCCTTTCATGATTTATTCATATGAATATTCTTGCAATCTTTTATAGATAAAGATTTTTGTTCTGATTCTCCCATACTTGGGTTCAAATTGCAGATGATACAAGATACACAGATGCATGAATCAGACTATATACAATGATCTATTTTCTTTTTCTTCTGACATTTTCTAGGAAAGCATATCAACTAAAGATTTATGAATATCACTTGCAATTCATGGTCTTTTAAATACAAGTGTATAATAACTTATAATTATAGACATAATTTATTATCAAATTGTGTAATTCTTTTAAAATGTTTCTTTCTTAAATGGTCATTAAAGTATTGTTTTTAATATATGTATAATTTATATCAGTAATTTAGTGCTGAACTGCAAAAGACCTACATACAAAATATTTTAAAATAATTTAAAAATGTCACTTTGTTAAGGATTAAGGCTGGATTGGCCTACCAGGACACCAGGACATTTTCCAGTGGGCCACAGCAGGGTCTGACCAGCTACACTTTAAAGGGACAGTGTACACTAATGCTCATATAACTGGATGTACAAGACTACTATAAACTACTACTACTACAACTACTATATAGAAGAATATGCACAGATACTGATTTAAAAACCTAGTATAAAACCTTTTAAAATGTATACTTAGAAGCTCCCAGTTTAGCACTGTTGATGAGGTTAGGCTGGGAAACCAAGTGAAATGGGCTGGGAAAGCAGAAAGAGCAGACACCTCCCACCCTCCCTCTTCCATGCATATGAAAAGACAGATCACACAAACAATGGTAGAAATAATCTGCAGACCTAGGTCTACATATGATACTCTGGGGCTTGGATAGAAGTCTGATAATCTGTACAATATTATTAAAAAATAAGCAAAACTAAACACTGTTATAAAAACACTCCCAGATGGGCTATATAAATGTATCATCTACAAAAAATTTATGCACAGAAAAATCTAGTGTACAATGCCTCTTTAAGGGAAGGTGATGCATGCGAGGCAATGCAGCTGTATCACCTCTTTTCTAGTCTTAGCTATACTTATTAAAGGGACATTAAACCCAAATATTGTCTTTCATGATTAAGATAGAGCATACATATGTAAACAACTTTTCAATTTACTTCTATTATCAATTTTGCTTCATTCTCTTAGAATCCTTTCTTGAAGAAGCAGCAATGCATTACTGGGAACTAGCTGAACACATTGGTAAGCCAATCACAAGAGGCATATATGTGCAGCCACCAATCAGTAGCTAGCTCCCAGCTTCTGAGCCTATCTAGATATGCTTTTAAACAAAGTATACAAAGGGAACAAAGCAAATTAGATAAATGAAGTACAATGGAAAGTTGTTTAAATTTGTGTGCTCTGTCTAAATCATGAAAGAAAATTTTTGGGTTTCATGTCCCTTTAAGGTCACAAAGTATTTCCTTGTAAGTTTTATTTCTTAGACCATGTAGCATTTTAGTAGCCACCCTTTGAATGGTTTCTAGTGTCTAGTCAAGTTACTGTGAGACAATGGGGCCCATTTATCAAGCTCTGAGCAGGCGGACAGGAATTGCCGGAATTCAACCCGATTGAGTTCGATCGGGTTGATTGACACCTCCCTGCTGGCTGCCCATTGGCCGCGAGTCTGCAGGGGGCGGCGTTGCACCAGCAGCTCTTGTGAGCCTCTGGTGCAATGCTGAATACGGAGAGCTTATTGCTCTATGCATTCAGCGAGGTCTTGCGGACCTGATCCGCACTCTCGGATCAGGTCCGCAAGACTTTTGATAAATTGGCCCCAGAGTGACACAGTGTTTTTAGTGTCTTCTCAAGATCACACTATGGCTCCATTTATGAAGCTGTGATAGCAGTTACAAAGCCCTGTCGAAGCAGTCGAGAGCTAAGAAGCATCTGTCATCAGACAGCCGGTACTCAACCCCTTACATCAGCTGTTATGTGGCATATCTAAATCCCCCTGGACTTTTTTTGACAGGGGGTAGTGATACACACTTCCCGTAGTGTACAATGATAAATGCAGGCAGCACATTGCTGCCCACTAGATGTGATGCAGGGCGAACAGTGGCAAAGATGTATGGCCTTGTCCGCCTGTTCACTGTTAAATCGGGGGCTATGGATAATTATTTTAACACACATTTACAAACTAATATTGTTTTATTCTGAAAAAAGACAGAAGGGAAAGAGTATACCAGTAACCCCCTTGAGAAAAATGGGGCATGTGGATTCTACGGAATCAATGGAAAATTATTTTGATTTCTAGTCCTGTTAATGATTGGTAAAATCTGAAAACTCTTATGAGTATGCTTTTTTTTATCTCCCTTCATTGTGAACAATTCGTATAAATGTGTTTCTTCCATTGCTTTAAGTAATCACTGTTTACTATGTAGCTGGTATATGCAACTTTGTGGCATTTCAAAGTAAACCAAGATTAAATCATTTGCTTTTTGGACTTTCTAGGAATATAGGGCAAGCACAATTTCTATTCAAACTCAATAGATTTTAACGTCTCTTAAAATAAAATGCATATAAAATGAATAATGTCCTAGGGGCCGATTTATCAACTGTCTGTCCAACATGATCCACTACGCAGATCATGTCCGACAGACATTGCTGAATGCCAACAGCATACGCTGTTGGCATTTAACATTGAACAAGCAGTTCTGGTGAACTGCTTGTGCAATGCTGTCCCCCTGCAAATTCGCTCTGCAGAAGCAGTGGACGAGTTAAGGAGCTGTTTCCGGCGAGCCTAAAGGCTCATGCAAAAACAGCTGCATTGGAGACGATTGACTGCTTGAAATTGAAAAAGACAATTAGCTTATTGCAATTATTAATATGTAAATTACCAGACTGTGATAGTTTTGTTGGGTGGAATTAGAGTTACATTTTGGAATTTCCTTTAAGATTTAAACTCAATAGGATGAGACTTTTCTGCATTTAAAATGTGGTATAAATCAAAGGTTGCAATCTTGACCTATTTGGGACAAAATGTAGAATTGTTTTGTTTTTCACTAAATTTGGAGATGATAAGTTTTACATAAATAGATGTATCTTACTTATATTTTACCAAAATGCAAATGAGCATTTATTAGCTTGATATCTGCCATTGTCTTGGTATGGCACAAGTGACATCTGCCTGTCAGCATAACACTGTGTTTATGGCACCTGTGTCATTGCACAGATCCAAACAGACACACCTATATGATTTCTTTCAGTTTTCCATTCTGGTACATGTAGATCAGTGAACATTCACTGCTTGTAGATAAATATTTCTATTTGCATATCAAACTACTAAAAGCTTCCATTCTGGGATTAAATTAAATTAATGTGGCCCACATCACTTAGGTTGGTAAGACCTGCTAGCAACAAAATGATGTCTCTTTAATTATATACACATGTCCCACTCTGTGATTACATGACTCGCCGACTGAGCTGTCCAAACTCCACCCCATCTTATCTGGTCCAAGTTTAAAAAACCCCAAAAAAAA
Organism: Bombina bombina; assembly: GCF_027579735.1. NCBI lineage: Eukaryota > Metazoa > Chordata > Amphibia > Anura > Bombinatoridae > Bombina > Bombina bombina. The sequence continues at coordinate 958,230,095 of NC_069500.1, forward strand.
CATTGGGAGGTATTTACGTATTTACCGGGGATTGGGAACAGATAAGATTAAATCTAGAGTTAGTGGTGTGTGCTGCTATTCAGTTGTATAATTTTAAATTGTTATTGTGTATACCCAAGTAAAACTGAAATTGCTCACTTTAAACTATAGATTTCAATATTTAGTGAGCCTATCACCATACGGTACGAGCAGAATAATTAAAAGTAAAATTAAATATTTGTAAAAATCAACTGAATTGATGGCTTTTCATTTCATTTATCTATTTTGTAATGTGTCCTGGTAAAATATTTACTAGCTGGTCTTGTGTTGCTCTTTTATTTGAATGTGATACAATTACATATTTTGTATCTGTGCTCCTAAAATTGCAGAACATTTATCTTCTAATTAATTTCCCATTTTTTTCAGAAATGTTTTCTGAAAAAGACAAGTGTAGTTGGCAAGAATAGCAGGAAGCCAATGACATTAGATTAATTTTTACTTGTTAAAAATGTTGATAAAAATTAAAACGTTTTTCTTATATTCAGTGACATAAAATACTTATCCTCTGATATGAATATATTTACAAAGGTATATTGTTAGTTCACATGATGGTTCCAAAAATCTAATTAATGTGTGTGAGACTGGATGTGGATTTATTCCCCAGGCATAATGTATTTCTTTAAAAATGTTTAACTGCCTGTAGGAGTTTCTCACATTGAATTGTTTAAAGGGACACTCAAGTCAAAATAAACTTTTATGATTCAGAAAGCTCAAGCAGTTTTAAGACACTTTCCAATTTACTTCCATTATCAATTTTTACACAGTCTTTTTATATTCACACTTTCTGTTGAACAAGATCCTACTAAGCATGTGCACAAGCTCACAGGGTGTAAGAATATATAACCAAAGTGCTGCCATTTTGTATCTAAGAAGCCATTTATGAACTAACATTGAACTGTTGGGTTTTTCCTTTATTTTGTTATATGACATCTGTTCCTTGGGGAGTAACATCTGTATTTCATTACTAAGGTAACCATGCAATTAAGAGCATTCTTAGATTCATTGTTATCTTATTCTCAAGGATGAATGTCTCTAGTCTTAAGCAATGGATCGTATGTCTGTTAAATTCTTTAAGTCTTACATGTAATAAGGGGCATGTATGAAGACCCTCTGTGTAATTTACATTTATGTGATGTAAGCTATATAACTGCATTGTAGGTGGTCAATAAACAGAACCGTGTTACACTCCATTTGTGTGGTTGACTCTGTTCTCCAAGATATTGTGTAAAGTGCAATGCTTTTCTCTAGATGAGATTCAGAATACTTAGTGTTAATAATTTGTATCCGGTCATCTAATTTACCCCTAACAATTTGGTGTCAGAAGTGGGATATACGTATACTAGTCTGTGATTAGATGCTATCTGTTACATGATACAGGGGGGCGTAAAATGGGAGAAAAAATACATTTTTCAGAAAAAAATCTACTGCTTATTTGAAATTCAGAGTAAGTGCTATTGCATTGTCTTTTTATTATGTACTTGTTAATTATGTAATTCTACTGCATTGAGTGTTCCTTTAAATAAAGTGTGTCAGAAAGTATTGTTTAAATAAAGTGTACACTGAAATGTACTAAGTTATGAACATGTGGTACTGTTTCCTAAAAACTTACAGTAGATTTGGGAATTATAAAAATAGAAGTATTGTACATTATACATCATTTATATTTTAATTTATTATTACTATTTTTTTAATGTGCACTAACATAGTGTAGATTATATTATTAAAAAAGACAAATAGACATAGTTTATGAAGATATATAATCATTTTCTTATAGATATTATTCATCTAAGAACAACCAAGTTATTCCTCAGAGCTATTCAGCTGAGAACTTATAATGGCAAATGCATTAAGTACAGCTATGAACAAATTCAAAGGTGGTGAGGACTCTGTGCGTTACATTTTATAACCTGGGGGAATTGGGGGAAAAATAAAATACTTGTTTGAGAGGATGAAGTTTGTGTCCAGCTGCACAGCTGCTATATCATTTTTTTTTATCCACATTTTGTTTTATTCTGGTTATTTTCTGAACAGCAGGATTATAAAATGTGTATTATTGAAAAGCCTTCTTTAGTAAATAATGTTTCCAGTCTATACCTGCTTTTGGTTGTTATTTTTAAAAATATATTCAATGGCACAGGACCCTAATTTTAGCTAACATGGAACAATTTGTGTTTTTCCTCTTTATGAGTCTCTGTGTTTTATATTATTCTGATACATCCATTTGTTTTGCTAAACAGATTCACAGCAGTAGTTGGTTTGAACACACATGCTGATTCTATTGAAAAGCTGGCCAATAAGGGTAAAAACTGTTGTATGTAAACAAAGTGTTATAAAATAACCATACAGATTATATGGCACATGTTAATTGTCCACAAGTCATCCATCCATCCTACTTTATATTTTATTGCAGATCCAATTTTAAATTATAATGTATTGTAGCTTTACAAGTGACCTATTAAATTCTTGTATTTAATAAAACAGATTCACACGTTTGAAATACCATTAAAGGGATAGTCTAATACATTCTCTTTTATTTAATAGAGCATAAAATGTTTGCATTACCAGCCTAGTAAAGGGGTTGAACATTTATGTAAGGTACCCATTAGGAACCCTTTCCCTAGCAGGAAGCTGCCAGTGATTGGTGGCTATGTGTCACTGCTACTCATGATTGGCTTATTAGCCATGTTCTGCACTGGAGCATGACAACACGTAGTTAGCTAGGGAGTGTAATGCATTATGTCATAAGACTGTCCCTCTTATTTTGTCACTTAGAATAACTGTTTACCCTATTTAATAGCACTTATATTAAAAATGTCAATCATGTATATCTGGGAAGAAATTATAGTGAATATTGTAGGGTCAATCATCCTTTAATACTACTCCCTTGGTTTAGCTGACCTAGGGTTGGAATACAAGTGGAGCACTATCTTAACAGGACACTGAACCAAAAAAAATTCTTTCATGATTGAGATAGAGCAATTTTAAGCAACTTTCTAATATACTCCTATTTTCAAATTTTCAATTTTTTTTATTCTCTTCGTATCTTTATTTGAAAAGCAAGAATTTAGATGCCGGCCCATTTTTGGTGAACAACCTGGGTTGTTCTTGCTGATTGGTATATAAATTCAGCCACCAATTAACACGTGCTGTCCAGTGTTCTGAACCAAAAACTGTCTGGCTCCTTAGCTTATATGCCTTCTTTTTCAAATAAAGATATCAAGAGAACGAAGAAAAATTCATAATAGGAATAAATTAGAAAGTTGCTTAAAATTGCACTCTCTATCTGAATCACGAAAGAAAATATTTGTGTTCAGTGTCCCTTTAATGTGCGCCCGTAAAGGGGCAAATTCTCCCCTTTACTGGTGCATGTTAAATAACCAGCCATTGCAAGTGGCTGGTTAATGCTCCGGCGAGCTTGCATTCACATTGCGCCTAACTCGTAATCTAGACCCTAGCTAGCCTAAGAGATATTTTTCCCCTTTACGGGTGCATGTTAAATAACCAGCCATTGCAAGTGGCTGGTTAATGCTCCGGCAAGCTCGCGTTCGCATTGTGCCTAACTCGTAATTTAGACCCTAGCTAGCCTATAATGTTACAGTTTAATCTCCCTTTCAAGGGACATGAAACCCAACATTTTTCTTTCATGATTCAGACAGAAAATACAATATTAAAAAGCTTTTCAATTTTCTTCTATTATCAGATGTATGTTGTTCTCGTGTTATTCTTTGTTGAAGAGATATCTAGATAGGTAGCATGGACATGTCTGAAGCACTACATGACAGGAAATAATGCTGCCATCTAGTGCTCTTGCTAATGTATAACATTGTTGCAAAACTGCCGCCATATAGTGTTGCAGATACGTGCACACACTTGAACTTACCTTCCTGCTTTTCAACAAAGGATAACAAGAAAATGAAGAAAATTTGATAATAGTTATACTTTGGAAAGTTGTTTAAAATTGTTTGTTCTATTTCAATGTTGATTGAAACATTTTTGATTTTATGTCCCTTTAAGGTCAATGTTAACCATGTATGTTCTCTTTTACTTCACAAGTTCATCCTTTGGCCCCTATTTATGAAAGGTCTTGCGGACCTGATCCGACAGTGCAGATCAGGTTCGCAAGACCTCGCTGAATGCGGAGAGCAATACGCTCTCCGTATTCAGCATTGCACCAGCAGCTCACAAGAGCTGCTGGTGCAACGCCGCCCCCTGCAGACTCGCAGCCAATGGGCCGCCAGCAGGGGGGTGTCAATCAACCCGATCGTACTCGATCGGGTTGATTTCTGGCAATTCCTGTCCGCCTGCTCAGAGCAGGCGGACAGCGTTATGGAGCAGCGGTCTTTGTGACCGCTGCTTCATAACTGCTGTTTCTGGTGAGTCTGAAGACTCGCCAGAAACACGGGCCGTCAAGCTCCTTTCGTAGCTTGATAGAAAGGCACCTTTCTCTGAAGTAATTACATATTTCTCTTCTGCAAATATCACTATAAACCACCACCATGATTTGATTCCTCTAATGCTTCATAACATTTCTTTTTTAGGTCATGCTTGTTATATTTATTTTTATACAAATGTTCCCTATAATCCTCAGTTTATTTCCTTGTTACACGTACTAGCGTCATATTATTTTGAGACTCTAAAGGCTTTTTTTTCTGTGTGGTTCAAAAAGTCATTGGCTTTTTTGTCAAATAAAAAAGGATTTAAAATTGGCATGGAGTTTTATGTAGTTTCCTAAAAGTTTTCATAAAATGTCCTTAAAGGGACATGAAACCCACATTTTTTCTTTCATGATTTAGAAAGAGAATGCATTTTTAAACATCTTTCTAATTGACTTCTATTATCTAATTTGTTTTATTCTCTTGATATTCTTTGCTGAAAAGCATATCTAGATATGCTCAGTAGCTGCTGATTGGTTGCTGCACATAGAAGCCTCATGTGATTGGCTCACCCATGTGCATTGCTTTTTCTTCAAATATGGAGATCTAAAAAATGAAGCAAAATAAATAATAGAAGTATATTGTAATGTTGTTTAAATTTGTATGTTCTATCTGAATCATGAAAGAAAGATTTTGGGTTCAGTGGCCCTTTAATTTCAGGTATGTGTGCAAAACTATATAGGTCTTAGATAATAATACTGCAGGAATGAAGTTATGTACAGATTAAAAGAACCCTCATATAGGACTTGTTATGTGCAGTGTAAGATCTGAAAAGCGAAATAAAGAATTATTTGTCTTAATTCTGCAAGTGTGTTAGTGCTTGCTCACAATGCTGATTCGTCTTATCACTTGAAAGTCACAGACACGTGACTCACAATAAAGCCAACATGGAATACAGCCCATAGGAATATCTGGAACTCAGATTGTACTTTGGCCAATGGGATAAAGGCAGGAAAGCACAGCGGCAAAGAATTCTAAAGTTTATGAAGCTATAGCTTGTCACTGAGATATTTCATTTTTTGTTTATGGGGTAGATTTAACATCAGTTGAGCGGACATAATTCGCTGTAGTGAATCATGTCCGCTCAACCTCGCTAAATGCTGACAGCATACATTGTCGGCATTTAACATTGCACAAGCATTTCTGGTTAAAATGCTTGTGCATTGCTGCCCCCTGCTCACTGGCAGCCAATCGGCCTCTAGCAGGGGCCGTCAATCATCCCGATCGGATCGGGATGATTTCTGTTTTAAGACCACTGCTTCTTAACTTGAAACTATGTGGTTCCAAAGCAGCATCCGCTGATTAATAAATGGAGCCCTAGGTCCCAATTGCATACTCTGTATTGTTTGGGGAGACAATAATGTCTCTTTAGTGGTATATAGTTTTGCAAATTAAGAAATTAGCTTTTACTTTACCAAAAAAATGTATTTTCTTGTCCCAACATGATTAATAAATCCAGGCCAGATTGTTTAAGCAGAAAGTCATCTATCTGAAGTTGTGTGTCCGTAGTTGGGAATGTCACTAGTATAGGGACATTAAAAGGACACTGTCTATTGTAGAGAAATCTTTACAGTGAAAGGAGGATCTGTTTGTTGAAAAATAGAAATAGCTTCAAAGATCATGTGATCTATGACTAGACTGTTAGTAATGTCTGACTTGTGCACAAAAGGAAAAAAGGAGCAATCCGTGCAACTATGTTTATTGCACTTCAAAATATGTGAGCTTGCTACAAAAAAAAAGATTATAATGATAACATTCTAATATTATATTTGATAATCAAATGCAGCATTTGATAACAGAAATATTAACAATAATTAAAGGGACAGTCAACACCAGAATTGTTGTTACTTAAAAAGATAGATAATCCCTTAATTACCTATTCCCCAATTTTGCATTATCAACACAGTTATGATAATACACATTTTACCTCTGTGAATAGCTTGTATCTAAGCCTTTGCAAATTGCCCCCTTATTTCAGTTATTTTGACAGACTTACATTTTAGCCAGTCAGTGCTCACTTCTAAGTAACTTCACGTGCATGACTTCATTGTTATCTATATGAAACACATGAACTAACTCCCTCTGGTGGTAAAAATTTGTCAAAATGCTTTCAGATTAGAGGCAGCCTTCAAGGTCTAAGAAATTAGCATTTAAATCTCCTAGGTTCCTAAGAATACCAAGAGAACAAAGCAAAATTGGTGATAAAAGTAAATTGGAAAGTTGTTTAAAATTGCATGCCCTATTTGAATCATAAAAGTTTTCTTTGGACTTGACTGTCCCTTTAATAAAATGAATGTTGAATTTTAGGCAAACATTCAACATTTATTTAGAATAGACAAATGCAGCCAAAATATATTAATTTTAATAAATACAGTGAAACATTTGCTCATGCCTAGCAAATGTGTTAGCTTTTAATAAGTATCACCTAGATTACAAGTTCTGCGTTACGGTTTTAATGTTGAAAAAATGGCCATTTCAGTGTTAAAACAGTAACGCAGCCATTATGAGTCTTGTCGTTATAGTTATCCCACAAGCATTTTAGCCTGTAACACCACGTCAATTCCGCACTCAAAAAAATGTTTTGCATGGGATTTCCATAGCGCCGGTATTACAAGTTTTGTGGTGAGGTTAAAATGCCTGAGTTTCAGTCTATACTGACGATCCATTCCGCTATTTGAGACAAGTAGTTACGAGTTTTGCGCAACAAACTGTTACTCAAAACTCATAACTAAAATGTTACAAAGTACACTAACACCCATAAACTACCTATTAACCCCTAAACCGAGGCCCTCCCGCATCGCAAACACTATTTAAAATGTATTAACCCCTACTTTGCCGCTCCCGACATCGCCACCACTAATAAAAGTTATTAACCCCTATTCCGCCCCTCCCCGACATCGCTACCATTATAATAAAGTTATTAATCCCTATTCCCCCGCACCCCAACATTGTAGACATTATAATAAATATATTAACCCCTAAACATCTGGTCTCCCACATCACCGCCACCAAACAAACCTATTAACCCCTAAACCGGCAGCCCCCCACATCGCAATAAACTAATTTAAACTATTAACCCCTAAACCTAACAACCCCCTAACTTTAAATTAAAATTACAATATCCCTATCTTAAAATAAATAAAAACTTACCTGTGAAATTTAAAAAAAACTAAGTTTAAACTAACAATTAATCTAACAACTATTATACTAAAATTAAAATAACTACCAATTAAATAATCTAAATTACACATTAAAAAAAACTAACACTACTAAAAAAAATGAATTCTAAAGTTACAAAAAATAAAAAATACTAAATTTCAAAAAATAACAAACACTAAATTATAAAAAATAACAAACACTAAATTACAAAAAATAACAAACGAAATTATCCAAAATAAAAACAATTATACCTAATTTAATAGCCCTATAAAAAAATAAAAAATAAAAAAATTTAAAAAAACCTAGCCTACAGTAAACTACCAGTAGCCTTTAAAAGGGCCTTTTGTAGGGCATTACCCTAAAGAAACCAGCTCTTTTACCTGTAAAAAAAATATAAAGACCCCCCCAACAGTAAAACTCACCACCCAACCAATCCCCCAAAATAAAAAACCTAACTCTTACAAAAGCCTAAGCTACCCATTGCCGTGAAAAAGGCATTTGTATGAGCATTGCCCTTAAAAGGGCATTTAGCTCTTTTGCATTACCCTTAAAAGGGCATTCTGCTCTTTTAAAAAAGCCCAAACCCTAATCTAAAAAATAAAAACACCCTAAAAAAGTAAAAAAAAAACCTAACACTAACCCCCGACAATCCACTTACAGTTTCTGAAGTGTGGACATCCAGGCAGCGAGAAGTCTTCATCCAGGCAGCGAGGTCTTCATCCATCCAGGCGGCATCTTCTACCTTCATCCAGGCGGCATCTTCTATCTTCATCCCGGCGGCGTCTTCTATCATCATCCCGGCGGCGCGGAGTGGTTCCATCCTTGAAGACATCCGGAGCGGAGCGTCCTCTTCATACGGTCACCGCCGTATACTGAATCGTTAATGCAAGGGAGCCTTTTAAAAATGGCATCCATTGCATTTCTATTGGCTGAATTGATTTTTGAAATTCAAATCAGCCAATAGAATTTCAGTAGCTCTCATCCTATTGGCTGATTTGAACAGCCAATAGGATTTCAGTAGCTCTCATCCTATTGGCTGATTTGAATTTCAAAAATCAAATCAGCCAATAGCAATGCAAGGGATGCCATTTTGAAAAGGCTCCCTTGCATTGAAGATTCAGTGTACGGCAATGACCTATAAAGAGGACGATCCGCTCCGGATGTCTTCAAGGATGGATCCGCTCCGCGCCACCGGGATGAAGATAGAAGACGCCGCCGGGATGGGAGGGTTTGGGATTTTTTAAAAAGAGCTAAATGACATTTTAAGGGCAATGCAAAAGAGCTAAATGCCCATTTACGGGCAATGCCCATACAAATGCCCTTTTCAGGGCAATGGGTAGCTTAGGTTTTTGTTGGAGTAAGGTTTTTTTTATTTTGGGAGGTTGGTTGGGTGGTGGGTTTTACTGTTGGGGAGTCTTTTTATTTTTTTACCGGTAAAAGAGCTGATTTCTGTAGGGCAATGCCCTACAAAAGGCTCTTTTAAGGGCTATTGTTAGTTTATTGTAGGCAAGTTTTTTTTATTTTGGTGGGCTTTTTTATTTTTATAGGGCTATTAGCTTAGGTTTAATAGTTTTTATTTTGGATAATTTCGTTTGTTATTTTTCGTAATTTAGTGTTTGTTATTTTTTGTAATTTAGTGTTTGTTATTTTTTGTAATTTAGTATTTTTAATTTTTTGAAATTTTAGAATTAATTTTTTTTAGTAGTGTTAGTTTTTTTCAATGTTTAATTTAGTTGATTTAATTGCCAATTTGTAGTTATTTTAATTTTAGTATGATAGTTGTTAAGTTAATTGTTAGTTCAAACATAGTTTTTTTTTTAATTTCACAGATAAGTTTTTATTTATTTTAAGATAGGGATATTGTAATTTTAATTTAAAGTTAGGGGGTTGTTAGATTTAGGGGCTAATAGCTTAATTTAGTTTTTTTTGCGATGTGGGGGGCTGACGGTTTAGGGGTTAATAGGTTTATTAAGTGTTGGTGATGTGGGAGGCCAGAGGTTTAGGGGTTAATAACTTTATTTAGTGGCAGCGATGTCGGGGAGCGATGGAATAGGGGTTAATAGCTTTATTATAGTGTCTGCGATGTTGGGGTGCGGGGGAATAGGGGTTAATAACTTTTATTAGTGGCGGCGATGTCGGGAGCGGCAGATTAGGGGGTTAATAACTTTATTTAGCTGGCAGCGATGTCACGGACAGCAGATTAGGGGTTAATTATTTTATTTAGGTGGCAGCGATGTCGGGGGCGGCAGATTAGGTGTGTTTAGACTTGGGGTTTATGTCAGGGTGTTAGGTTGAAATTTCACTTTTTTTTCCCCATAGACATCAATGGGGTTGCATTACGGCGATCGCCATTCCGCGCTTCAGGTGTTAGTTTTTTTTCTAACACGCTCTCCCCATGGATGTCTGTGGGGAAAGCGTGCACGAGCACATATTCTCAGCCCTTGGATTTTGTGCGGTATGTAGCTTATCGCCACCATATCGCATGCACAAGGAGGCTTTTTAGAAACTTGTAATGGCAGCACTATGGAGGGTAAAATAACGTAACTTTTGTTGCGTTCGTTTCGCACCCTCTATAGCGCAAAACTTGTAATCTAGGTGTATATGTATTCTAGTTTTTGGGAAATGATTTGTTATTAGCAGCCAGACTTAGGAAATATCATGCACTAAGTCAAATGGATTTGGATCCTAAATGAAATAAATGAATGAGGTGCTGCCTCTGCACTCTTTAGCTGATTAATTAGCAGTGTGTTTGACTCCAGCATTAACTTCTAATCAGGCAGACATGTACATTTATAGATATAGCTGGGACATTGTAAGAGTAGTTTATTTGGCAGTTTGGGCCAATAAATGCAACTTCCAAACAAAAGAAGTGATGATTCCTAATATGGGGCCAAGTAGTTTGGATTCTGATCTGGAAAATGTTCCTAACCTTGCATTTTTATTATAACCGAGTAAAAGATCCATGGTTATTGGCCATTTTGAAATGAGCTGTAGAGTTTGGTCAGGTAATATATATTTTATTATGTCTGATTTATAAGTAACTTCCAATTACACTGCAATAGGAAAGACAAATTTGTAAGGGAACTCAACAATTTTTTTTGATTACTTATTAATCTTTAAATAGAAAACCTGGAAAAGATCTTTGTAAAGCAATAAACCTTTGGATGCATGTTAAAACTGGATTTGCCTTCAGGTCAAATATATAATCAGCAGAATATATCAACATTCCAGAAATAAACAGCAGGTGAGGATATATTGATTAATTTTCCCAGAAACACAAAACACGTGTCCTCCCATTTGTCAAATGATAACTGGTAAAAGTTCAATAATACAAAATAAATAAGAACAGATTTAACATTCTGTAGAGTTGGTACTTTTTACCACCTAATAATTAAAGTTTAGATCAGAGCCGGGCAACACTTGGCTACATTATCTATAATTTCATAATGTTCTTTTTCGTCTTTTTGATTTAGATGTGAGAACTCTAAGTTACTGATACAGATAAATTTGTAGCCAATAGGAAAGTCATTCAAAGGGCACATACTTAGCAGTTTTTATAAAAAGCAATCTCAGACACACTTGCTTATTAAATAACATAATAAAATGAACAAAAAAGTAAAACTCTTGAATAATATAAATTCTTATGCATCAGTTGGCTTCTGATATGCTATAAAAATCACAGATTGTAAGTAATTGCATACTGACTAATGTTATAACTCAGATGTCTCGTGATCAGCAACACTCATTTTAGCTTGGAGTACCAAGTCAGTATTGCAATGTACCTAATCATTATTTAATGTGTGTATTGCATTGAGCTAGATTTAAAAAAACAAAAAACATGTATCACTCAACAATTTCTAAACACTTTGTTTTAAATTAAGTTAGTTAATTTATTTTAACAACTAAATTCTTAACAATTCAAATGCAGATTGTTAAGATGCAGATTGGTTATCTGATAAAGGGTGGGTACCACAAAATAAATGTAGATGCCTTTACTATGTGTACTGCTGTTTTGCTTCTGTTTGGCCCATTGTTGTTTACAACAAAGTTCTAAATCCAGCATGGCTTTAGTAGTAGCGTAATTAGGAGCAAATTTGTGCGGCCGAAACAATTTTGTATGGATTTTGAATGGCAATTCCAGCGGCTTAAGTTGTGAAAAATTGAAGTCCTGTATTGTGTCCTTTAACAAAATGTGTCTGGGAAAGTGTTGTGTATGTAGCAACTAGGGACGGTTGAATTTTTCGCAACAAATTTTAACACATTTTTTCGTTCATTTTGAATTTCGAATGTTTGTAACATTCTAACATTTGTTTAATGTAATAGTATTTCTAATGCTTTCTTTAAATGTAATATTTGATTCGAACTTTTCTAATAATTCGAATTATGCAATATTCGAATTAAAAAAATTAAAATTTATATATTTGTAACAGTATTTCTAATACTTTATTTAAATGTAATATTTGAATTTTGCAATATATAGAAACATTCTAAATACATATATTTGTATCTATTATGTATCAATTTACTAAATTCCCTACTACATGAACTATTGAAATTCGGAAAAGTATTTGTAAATCAAATGTTACATTCGAAATTTCGACATTTGATTTAATTATGAACATTCAAAATCGAAAGTGACACTCAAAAACTGTAAATAGCATTCAATTATAGTATATTTAAGAATATTCATTCTTATCAACATTCGATTATGTAAATCGAATTTCTACAATAACATTTGTTCTAAAATTCGAATTTGAATATAAACACATTCGTCCATCCCTACCCATGCTTTTTCTGCCATAATGTGGAAGGCTGAATTTCACCAGTTTTTTCCACTATGCAAACATTTTAATAGTATTAAAAAAATTGGGGGCGTGTCCGGATGGCTGACATGAATGGCAGCATAAACTGAAGCTCCTGAAAACATCTCTATTATTTGGCGTGTATTCTTGCTTATAAACTAAACTTATAAATAATTTCTGCAGATTCTGTGGAGGATAACATTGCTTTGCAATTGGAGCTATTTTGTTTTGTGAAAATATTGATATACAGCAAGCCGGTCTGGACAATCATTTTGATAAGGCTAAGGCCTACGATATTGACATACATTCCCCCCTTGTCCTGGCAAGTAATCCAGGATCAACTTACTAAAGGCTTTATTTGACAAGATGGAGGATTACCAGTTATACATATGTGCTGTGCTAAAAGACCTTGCACATAAAGTGGATGAAGGGTTCAATGATTTGAAAACTCTCATTAAGCATGATTGCAGGAAAGATGAAGCACGTCAAACTTTTCAGCCTGACCAGGACTCTGCACCACGAGGTGGGGATCATTTACTTTCCCAACAGATGCCAATTCTCCAAATATTAGAGGATCATACGGTCTCCAGATCAGACATCGAGGAGAAAGCGGATCTTTTCCAGGAGGCACCTATTACACTTGCTTTACTTGGTGTCTCTGCGTCAGCCCAGATACTCAGGAGGAAAGCCACCAAGTATGTATTGGGAGGTAGGCGGACCCCCGCCATTGAACTTAAATGTTTACCCTCACTCAAAATAGGAGCGATCGGGGAGCTGAGACAAGACCTTTTTTCTCTGACACCTCAGCCGGGAGCTGCGGCCGACTCCCGGGTACGGGGCCCACAATTTCCTCAGAAGCTCGCTATATTAGAGTTGAAAGGCAAACAGGGGAAAACTATACCGTGTACTTCAGGGAACGAACAAGTAAGATATTACCGAGACTTACTGCTGGATCCTCACAGAACAAGCAAAAGAATATGGGACACTTGTTGTAGCAGGCTAGCATTGATCTGGGCGGGTATAGGCTAGACCAGATGTAAAATGCAGGCCATGTCATAGTTCTGTATAAATGTGACTTAACTAAAGATTTTTCAATTGTTTATTGTGCCAAGTTTTTATTTTTATCTTTCTCTCTCTCTTCTAAAAGTCTTAATAACTTTAATATAATGTATCAAAGTATGGATAAAATAAAGCTGAATTAAACGAGTGTTTTAAAAGTTGAAATACATATCATCTTGCGTAAAACTTCAGCATCACTGCAAATCTTAAACTACTACTTCTAGTGCATTCCATGGCCCTTTAAATGTCCACTCCCAATAATTAGTCCTATAACAGCTATGAAAAACTTGCAGCCACTCTAAATCTGTTATGGGAGCAATGTATGGAAATGTACAATTCTAATTGGCAATGGGCACTAAGTATGGGCAAATGTGCTGAAAGTGTAATTTGTTTGGTAAATGAATAGTCCCATGGACATAGGTTTTGGACAATCAAATGTAAGAATAAAAATCCATTAAAATTTGGTAATCAAATATTATTTCTGGTTTTCAAATGTTACTTTCGTTTTTGAGTGTTCATAATTAGATTGAATATCCACATTTGAAATTTAGAATGTAAGATTCAATTTATGAAATACTATTCAGAAGTTCAACAGTTCATGTGGTAGGGAATTTGATACATAATAGAACAGTTATATCAATTTGAATGTTTCTTTTTCAAATATTGCATAATTCAATTACATTTAAAGAGAGTATTAGAAATACCATTACAAATATATTGATTCAAATTTTTCTAATTCGTATATTGCATAATTTGAATTGAATTTTTAGAAGAATTTGATTTAAATTATTAGAAGAATTTGAACAGAATATTGCATATAAAGAAAGCATTAGATAAACTATCACATTAAACAAATGTTAAAATTTTGTACAAACATTCGACATGAACAAACAAATTTGTTAAAATTAATTTAATTTTTCAATGAATGCGTGCGCGTTCTCGTATTTGCCAAGCTATGCACATGCACTAAGTTACGCAAACTCTGTCTAACCACCTTGATGACCGATATGGAATTGCCTTTTGAAATGCGCATGTGGCTGTTGGGAACGCGCTTGTTGAGTGAATTTAAGTTTCGGCTTTCATGCATGCGCACTATAGCAAGCGGGAGGTTATCCTGGCAATTTAGACGCCAATGGGGGAACCAATCCGTTATATACGGATTGAATTGTCACGCGTGCAATAAAAGTTTTTTTTATGTAGGTGGAGGAACGGCGGTAATCTTCATCAAAAGAAAAAAAGAAATATATTTAGAAAGCGATTCAAACGAATTGATGACTGAAAGTACACTTTATTTTTAATATATATTACATTGCACTTTAAGGGAACTAACGCCTAGATTTAGAGTTGGGCGGTAGCCGTGAAAACCAGCGTTAGAGGCTCCTAACGCTGGTTTTTACCGCCCGCTGGTATTTGGAGTCAGTCAGGAAAGGGTCTAACGCTCACTTTCCAGCCGCGACTTTTCCATACCGCAGATCCCCTTACGTCAATTGCGTATCCTATCTTTTCAATGGGATCTTTCTAACGCCGGTATTTAGAGTCGTGGCTGAAGTGAGCGTTAGAAATCTAAAGACAAAACTCCAGCCGCAGAAAAAAGTCAGTAGTTGAGAGCTTTCTGGGCTAACGCCGGTTCATAAAGCTCTTAACTACTGTGCTCTAAAGTACACTAACACCCATAAACTATCTATGTACCCCTAAACCGAGGTCCCCCCACATCGCCGCCACTATATTTAACTTTTTTAACCCCTAATCTGCCGATCGGAGCTCACCGCTACTCTAATACATTTTTTAACCCCTAAAGCTAATTCTCACCCTAACCCTAACACCCCCCTAAGTTAAATATAATTTTATTATAACTAAATAAATTAACTCTTATTAAATAACTTATTCCTATTTAAAGCTAAATACTTACCTGTAAAATAAAACCTAATATAGCTACAATATAAATTATAATTATATTGTAGCTATTTTAGGATTAATATTTATTTTACAGGCAACTTTGTAATTATTTTAACCAGGTACAATAGCTATTAAATAGTTAATAACTATTTAATAGTTACCTAGTTAAAATAATAACAAAATTACCTGTAAAATAAATCCTAACCTAAGTTACAATTAAACCTAACACTACACTATCAATAAATAAATTAAATAAAATACCTCCAATTACCTACAATTAAACCTAACACTACACTATCAATACATTAATTAAATACAATACCTACAAATAACTACAATTAAATAAACTAACTAAAGTACAAAAAATAAAAAAAGAACTAAGTTACAAAAAATAATAAAATATTTACAAACATTAGAAAAATATTACAACAATTTTAAACTAATTACACCTACTCTAAGCCCCCTAATAAAATGACAAAGACCCCCAAAATAAAAAAAAATGCCCTACCCTATTCTAAATTAAACAAAGAATTCAGCTCTTTTGCCTGTAAAAAAAAACATACAATACCCCCCCCAACATTACAACCCACCACCCACATACCCCTAATCTAACCCAAACCCCCCTTAAATAAACCTAACACTAAGCCCCTGAAGATCTTCCTATCTTATCTTCACCGCGCCGGGTATCACCGATCTGTCCTGGCTCCGAAATCTTCATCCAACCCAAGCGGGGGCTGGCGATCCATAATCCTGCGGCTAAAGAGGTCCAGAAGAGGCTCCAAAGTCTTCATCCTATCCGGGAAGAAGAGGCGATCCAGACCGGCAACCATCTTGATCCAAGCGGCATCTTCTATCTTCATCCGATGAGGAACGGCTCCATCGTGAAGACCTCCAGCGCGGATCAATCTTCTTCCTCCGACGTCCAACTGAAGGATGACGGTTCCTTTAAGGGACGTCATCCAAGATGGCGTCCCTCGAATTCCGATTGGCTGATAGGATTCTATCAGCCAATCGGAATTAAGGTAGGAAAATTCTGATTGGCTGATGGAATCAGCCAATCAGAATCAAGTTCAATCCGATTGGCTGATCCAATCAGCCAATCAGATTGAGCTTGCATTCTATTGGCTGTTCCGATTAGCCAATAGAATGCGAGCTCAATCTGATTGGCTGATCGGATCAGCCAATCGGATTGAACTTGATTCTGATTGGCTGATTCCATCAGCCAATCAGAATTTTCCTTCCTTAATTCCGATTGGCTGATAGAATCCTATCAGCCAATCGGAATTCGAGGGACACCATCTTGGATGACGTCCCTTAAAGGAACCGTCATTCTTCAGTTGGACGTCGGAGGAAGAAGATTGATCCGCGCTGGAGGTCTTCATGATGGAGCCGTTCCTCATTGGATGAAGATAGAAGATGCCGCTTGGATCAAGATGGTTGCCGGTCTGGATCGCCTCTTCTTCCCGGATAGGATGAAGACTTTGGAGCCTCTTCTGGACCTCTTCAGCCGCAGGATTATGGATCGCCAGCCCCCGCTTGGGTTGGATGAAGATTTCGGAACCAGGACCGATCGGTGATACCCGGCGAGGTGAAGATAAGGTAGGAAGATCTTCAGGGGCTTAGTGTTAGGTTTATTTAAGGGGAGTTTGGGTTAGATTAGGGGTATGTGGGTGGTGGGTTGTAATGTTGTGGGGGGGTATTGTATGTTTTTTTTTACAGGCAAAAGAGCTGGATTCTTTGGGGCATGCCCCACAAAAGGTCCTTTTAAGGGCTGGTAAGGTAAAAGAGCTTTGAACTTTTTTTAATTTAGAATAGGGTAGGGCATTTTTTTATTTTGGGGGTCTTTGTTATTTTATTAGGGGGCTTAGAGTAGGTGTAATTAGTTTAAAATTGTTGTAATATTTTTCTAATGTTTGTAAATATTTTATTATTTTTTGTAACTTAGTTCTTTTTTATTTTTTGTACTTTAGTTAGTTTATTTAATTGTAGTTATTTGTAGGTATTGTATTTAATTAATGTATTGATAGTGTAGTGTTAGGTTTAATTGTAGGTAATTGGAGGTATTTTATTTAATTTATTTATTGATAGTGTAGTGTTAGGTTTAATTGTAACTTAGGTTAGGATTTATTTTACAGGTAATTTTGTTATTATTTTAACTAGGTAACTATTAAATAGTTATTAACTATTTAATAGCTATTGTACCTGGTTAAAATAATTACAAAGTTGCCTGTAAAATAAATATTAATCCTAAACTAGCTACAATATAATTATAATTTATATTGTAGCTATATTAGGGTTTATTTTACAGGTAAGTATTTAGCTTTAAATAGGAATAAGTTATTTAATAAGAGTTAATTTATTTCGTTAGAATAAAATTATATTTAACTTAGGGGGGTGTTAGGGTTAGGGTTAGAATTAGCTTTAGGGGTTAAAAAATTTATTAGAGTAGCGGTGAGCTCCGATCGGCAGATTAGGGGTTAATACTTGAAGTTAGGTGTTGGCAATGTTAGGGAGGGCAGATTAGGGGTTAATACTATTTCTTATAGGGTTATTGAGGCGGGAGTGAGGCGGATTAGGGGTTAATACATTTATTATAGTAGTGCTCAGGTCCGGTCGGCAGATTAGGGGTTAATAAGTGTAGTTAGGTGGAGGCGACGTTGGGGGCGGCAGATTAGGGGTTAATAAATATAATATAGGGGTTGGCGATGTTAGGGCAGCAGATTAGGGGTACATAGGTATAATGTAGGTGGCGGGGGTGTACGGAGCGGCAGATTAGGGGTTAAAAATAATATGCAGGGGTCAGCGATAGCGGAGGCAGCAGATTAGGGGTTAATAAGTGTAAAGTTAGGGGTGTTTAGACTCGGGGTACATGTTAGAGTGTTAGGTGCAGACGTAGGAAGTGTTTCCCCATAGGAAACAATGGGGCTGCGTTAGGAGCTGAACGCGGCTTTTTTGCAGGTGTTAGGTTTTTTTTTCAGCTCAAACAGCCCCATTGTTTTCTATGGGGGAATTGTGCACGAGCACATTTTTTAAGCTGGCCGCGTCCGTAAGCACCGCTGGTATCGAGAGTTGCAGTGGCGTTAAATTATGCTCTACGCTCCCTTTTTGGAGCCTAACGCACTGAAAACCCAGCCATTCTGTGAACTCTAAATACCAGCGGTATTTAAAAGGTGCGGGGGAAAAAAAGCATGCGTAGCTAACTTAGTTTAACATGTTTTGATATTGAAAATAAAAAAACGGAGGTCCGCCTACACTATACCCCTCCTGCCTTGCCGCCTTGCTTCTGTCCTAATCAGCGGCACTAACTACTCTAATACCCGGTAAATATGGATGCCGAACTCCCCCCACCATTACGTAGCTGCCTTCTTCTTCAACTGATAAGCAAATCAGAATCCAGTCCTTGGACAGAAATTGCACGCGCATGCAATTTCTGTCCGAGGACTGGATTCTGATTTGCTTATCAGTTAAAGAAGAAGGCAGCTACGCAGGGAAAAGCCAGATCTATAAGTCTAGAAGCTCCTCTGTTAAGTAATGTTATAAATAGCAAGTACATTTAGAAATTATGATATCATCTTAGTTAAGAGTGTTAAAGGGATACTAAAGTCAAAAATAATCTTTCATGATCAGACAGAGCACCCAGTGTTAAAATACACCTTTTAAATTTACTTCCATTATCAGATTTTGCATAATCTTTTTATATGCACACATTCAGAGATACCAGCTCCTACTGAGCATGTGCAAGAGTTTGCCTGATGACTGTCACGTGATAAAAGGGGCAGTGAAATTAAAGGGAACTTTGAAAAAAATCTACTGTTTGTTTGAATTTTTAAATATGTATCGCTAGAGTGTCTTTCTATAATGCATTTGTTGAGTATGCAATTCTGCTGTATTTAATGATCCGATAAAGGGATAAAAAAAAACTGTCATGCATGTTATTTAAAGGGACACTAAACCCAAATTTTTTTCTTTCGTGATTCAGATAGAGCATGCAATTTTAAGCAACTTTCTAATTTATTCCTATTATCAATTTTTCTTCATTCTCTTGCTATCTTTATTTGAAAAAGAAGGCATCTAAGCTTTTTTTTCTTGGTTCAGGACTCTGGACAGCACTTTTTGATTGGTGGATGAATGTATCCGCCAATCAGCAAGCACAACCCAGGTTGTTCACCAGAAATGGGCCGGCATCTAAACTTACATTCTTGCATTTCAAATAAAGATACCAAGAGAATAAAGAAAATTTGATAATAGGAGTAAATTAGAAAATTGCTTAAAATGTCATGCTTTATATGAATCACGAAAGAAAAAAATTGGGTTCAGTGTCCCTTTAAACATTGTTGAAAATATGTTTTAGATGAAAAGAAAGGTTAAGATGTTTATTTTGATTTTTAAGCAAGCAGGAAGTACATGTCTTGGCCTTAAAAGGACAGCCTACACCAGAATTGTTATTCTTTAAAAAGATAGATAATCCTTTTATTACCCATTCCCCAGTTTTGCATAACCAACACAGTTATATTAATTCACATTTTACCTCTTTGATTACCTTGTATCTAAGCCTCTGCAGACTGCCCCCTTATTTCAGTTCATTTGACAGACTTGCATTTTAGCCAATCAGTGCTGACTCCTATGTAACTCCAAGTGCGTGAGCACAATGTTATCTATACAGCACACATGAACTAACGCCCTCTAGGTGTGAAAAACTGTCAAAATGAATTTGGATAAGAGGCAGCCTTCAAGGGCTAAGAAATTTCTTTTTTTTTTTTAACTAAGAATACCAAGAGAACAGAGCAAAATTTATGATAAAAGTAAATTGGAAAGTTGTTTAAAATTGCATGCCCTATCTGAATCATGAAAGTTTATTTTTTACTAGACTCACTAGACTGTCTCTGATCTGATTGCTCACTCTGTAATTCGCAGAACCTCCTTATTCTCTATTCTCCTTATTCTCTCTATTGGTAGATATTAGCATAGCCTTATCAGTACAGGAACATCTGTTTTACACAACCCCCCCCCCCACACACACACACAAACACAAACACAAATATTTAAAAATGTTGTTTATTACATACAGCAAATAAAATAAAAATAATATTGAGTCCTAAAGTGATATCCATATTAGCTGCCTGTTGTACTTACAGATGGTGCTGTTATCTCTCTCTGTCTACTGCAAGACTTCACTGTGCTGTAAGGAATACAAACCAATGTATGTTTCACATGCTACCTACTTTAGTAAACTTTATTTGCGTCCCAGAGAGTATTCCACGCCTCGCCATACCATATACCTTGTGTTGGGTTTACAGACTGCATCTGTAAACTTCAACTATTTGTCTCATTATTTTCATAAACTAGGTCTGAAGGAGCAACTTGGAAAGGGTATAAGACAATTATCTAAAATTCTTTAACAGGCAAGGAAAGGTATTTCTTTAGTTAGGATTCCATTAGGTAATGTCCCTATTATTTTTCCCTTCTCTGCATCTGCTTTATCATTTACCCTGCAGCATTTCCTTCAACATATGCTCACATATTTTTATGAGAAGCATATTCTTCTGAACCACTTTTAACTGAAATTTTCTGCAATACTCATTGATGTATTTGAAGAAAAATAAGTTTTCCTTTGCTTATACTTCTTTTTTTTGTTTGTTTTCTTTTTTTAATCTGCAAATATTATGAAAAGTGTTATTAGCACAATCTTGTAGTCATTTCATACTTTTGAACAATTTACACATAATAAATTCTACATTACTAAAATGTCTAACTTTCCTTAAAGGGACAAAGTATTGTAAAGTTTTCTGTAGTTTAATGTTTTCCTGGTGATTTATTTTACCTGCTGGACTTCATTAAACGATTTACAAATAATTCATTTTGCTTTATTTTGTTATTTGAAATAGCTACAGAAAAGCGATATAAACAAAACGCATCAGAAGAAATCAACCTCCAAGTGTGGGGGGGGGGGGGGGGTGAGAGAGTTAGAGCTCAGGCCTTTTTAATGAGGGGTCCTATATCAACTTTAAATAAAATGAGCTCTTATCCGCTGCCTGTCTGAGCACACTGTGGCCTAGATTTAGAGTTCGGCGGTAAAAGGGCTGTTAACGCTCCGCAGGCTTTTTTCTGGCCGCACCATAAATTTAACTCTGGTATCGAGAGTTAAAACAAATGCTGCGTTAGGCTCCAAAAAAGGAGCGTAGGGCATTTTTACCGCAAATGCAACTCTCGATACCAGAGTTGCTTACGGACGCGGCCGGCATCAAAAACGTGCTCGTGCACGATTCCCCCATAGGAAACAATGGGACTGTTTGAGCTGAAAAAAAACCTAACACCTGCAAAAAAGCAGCGTTCAGCTCCTAACGCAGCCCCATTGTTTCCTATGGGGAAACACTTCCTACGTCTGCACCTAACACTCTAACATGTACCCCGAGTCTAAGCACCCCTAACCTTACACTTATTAACCCCTAATCTGCCACTCCCGCTATCGCTGACCCCTGCATATTATTATTAACCCCTAATCTTCCGCTCCGTAAACCGCCGCAACCTACGTTATCCCTATGTACCCCTAATCTGCTGCCCTAACATCGCCGACCCCTATGTTATATTTATTAACCCCTAATCTGCCCCCCACAACGTCGCCGACACCTACCTACACTTATTAACCCCTAATCTGCCGAGCGGACCTGAGCGCTACTATAATAAAGTTATTAACCCCGAATCCGCCTCACTAACCCTATCATAAATAGTATTAACCCCTAATCTGCCCTCCCTAACATCGCCGACACCTAACTTCAATTATTAACCCCTAATCTGCCGAGCGGACCTCACCGCTATTCTAATAAATGTATTAACCCCTAAAGCTAAGTCTAACCCTAACACTAACACCCCCCTAACTTAAATATAATTTTAATCTAACGAAATAAATTAACTCTTATTAAATAAATTAATCCTATTTAAAGCTAAATACTTACCTGTAAAATAAACCCTAATATAGCTACAATATAAATTATAATTATATTATAGCTATTTTAGGATTAATATTTATTTTACAGGTAACTTTGTATTTATTTTAACTAGGTACAATAGCTATTAAATAGTTAAGAACTATTTAATAGTTACCTAGTTAAAATAATAACAAATTTACCTGTAAAATAAATCCTAACCTAGGATATAATTAAACCTAACACTACCCTATCAATAAAATAATTAAATAAACTACCTACAATTACCTACAATTAACCTAACACTACACTATCAATAAATTAAATAAACACAATTGCTACAAATAAATACAATTAAATAAACTAGCTAAAGTACAAAAAATAAAAAAGAACTAAGTTACAGAAAATAAAAAAATATTTACAAACATAAGAAAAATATTACAACAATTTTAAACTAATTACACCTACTCTAAGCCCCCTAATAAAATAACAAAGCCCCCCAAAATAATAAATTCCCTACCCTATTCTAAATTAAAAAAAGTTACAAGCTCTTTTACCTTACCAGCCCTGAACAGGGCCCTTTGCGGGGCATGCCCCAAGAAGTTCAGCTCTTTTGCCTGTAAAAAAAAACATACAATACCCCCCCCCCCCAACATTACAACCCACCACCCACATACCCCTAATCTAACCCAAACCCCCCTTAAATAAACCTAACACTAATCCCCTGAAGATCTTCCTACCTTGTCTTCACCATCCAGGTATCACCGATCCGTCCTGGTTCCAAGATCTTCATCCAACCCAAGCGGGGGTTGGCGATCCATAATCCGGTGCTGAAGAGGTCCAGAAGAGGCTCCAAAGTCTTCATCCTATCCGGGAAGAAGAGGCGATCCGGACCGGCAACCATCTTGATCCAAGCGGCATCTTCTATCTTCATCCGATGACGACCGGCTCCATCCTGAAGACCTCCACCGCGGACCCATCTTCTTCCGGCGACGTCCAACTGCAGAATGACGGTTCCTTTAAGGGACGTCATCCAAGATGGCGTCCCTCGAATTCCGATTGGCTGATAGGATTCTATCAGCCAATCGGAATTAAGGTAGGAATATTCTGATTGGCTGATGGAATCAGCCAATCAGAATCAAGTTCAATCCGATTGGCTGATCCAATCAGCCAATCAGATTGAGCTCGCATTCTATTGGCTGTTCCGATCTTGGAACCAGGACGGATCGGTGATACCTGGATGGTGAAGACAAGGTAGGAAGATCTTCAGGGGATTAGTGTTAGGTTTATTTAAGGGGGGTTTGGGTTAGATTAGGGGTATGTGGGTGGTGGGTTGTAATGTTGGGGGGGGGGGTATTGTATGTTTTTTTTTACAGGCAAAAGAGCTGAACTTCTTGGGGCATGCCCCGCAAAGGGCCCTGTTCAGGGCTGGTAAGGTAAAAGAGCTTGTAACTTTTTTAATTTAGAATAGGGTAGGGAATTTATTATTTTGGGGGGCTTTGTTATTTTATTAGGGGGCTTAGAGTAGGTGTAATTAGTTTAAAATTGTTGTAATATTTTTCTTATGTTTGTAAATATTTTTTTATTTTCTGTAACTTAGTTCTTTTTTATTTTTTGTACTTTAGCTAGTTTATTTAATTGTATTTATTTGTAGCAATTGTGTTTATTTAATTTATTGATAGTGTAGTGTTAGGTTAATTGTAGGTAATTGTAGGTAGTTTATTTAATTATTTTATTGATAGGGTAGTGTTAGGTTTAATTATATCTTAGGTTAGGATTTATTTTACAGGTAAATTTGTTATTATTTTAACTAGGTAACTATTAAATAGTTCTTAACTATTTAATAGCTATTGTACCTAGTTAAAATAAATACAAAGTTACCTGTAAAATAAATATTAATCCTAAAATAGCTATAATATAATTATAATTTATATTGTAGCTATATTAGGGTTTATTTTACAGGTAAGTATTTAGCTTTAAATAGGATTAATTTATTTAATAAGAGTTAATTTATTTCGTTAGATTAAAATTATATTTAAGTTAGGGGGGTGTTAGTGTTAGGGTTAGACTTAGCTTTAGGGGTTAATACATTTATTAGAATAGCGGTGAGCTCCGGTCGTCAGATTAGGGGTTAATAATTGAAGGTAGGTGTCGGCGATGTTAGGGAGGGCAGATTAGGGGTTAATACTATTTATGATAGGGTTAGTGAGGCGGATTCGGGGTTAATAACTTTATTATAGTAGCGCTCAGGTCCGCTCGGCAGATTAGGGGTTAATAAGTGTAGGTAGGTGTCGGCGACGTTGAGGGGGGCAGATTAGGGGTTAATAAATATAATATAGGGGTCGGCGGTGTTAGGGGCAGCAGATTAGGGGTACATAGGGATAACGTAGGTGGCGGCGCTTTGCGGTCGGAAGATTAGGGGTTAATTATTGTAAGTAGCTGGCGGCGATGTTGTGGGGGGCAGATTAGGGGTTAATAAATGTAATATAGGGGTCGGCGGGGTTAGGGGCAGCAGATTAGGGGTACATAAGTATAACGTAGGTGGCGGTCGGAAGATTAGGGGTTAAAAAAATAAATCGAGTTGCGGCGATGTGGGGGGAGCTCGGTTTAGGGGTACATAGGTAGTTTATGGGTGTTAGTGTACTTTAGGGTACAGTAGTTAAGAGCTTTATAAACCGGCGTTAGCCAGAAAGCTCTTAACTCCTGCTTTTTTCAGGCGGCTGGAATCTTGTCGTTAGAGCTCTAACGCTCACTGCAGAAACGACTCTAAATACCGGCGTTAGAAAGATCCCATTGAAAAGATAGGATACGCAAATGGCGTAGGGGGATCTGCGGTATGGAAAAGTCGCGGCTGCAAAGTGAGCGTTAGACCCTTTAATCAATGACTCCAAATACCAGCGGGCGGCCAAAACCAGCGTTAGGAGCCTCTAACGCTGGTTTTGACGGCTACCGCCGAACTCTAAATCTAGGCCTGAGACTTTAAAGCCCATGACCGGAAATGCAGGTCCGCTCCAATAGCAGGTAGATTGTAGTCATTGTCTGATGATAGCTGACAAGCGTCAACCTCCATTCCTTCTTAACAGCTAACTACTCTGCTCTGTGTTACTGCAATCATCTGGCTGTGTTTGTACTTAAAGGGACAGTATACACAAATTTTCATATAACTGCATGTAATATATAATGTACTATAAAGAAGAATATGCAGAGATACTGACTTGAGTCTACATCTGATACTTTGGGGTTTGGTTAGGAGTCTGAAAATCAGCACAATGTTATTAAAAAAATAAGCAAAACTATACATTATTACAAAAACATTCCTAGATGGGCTATATAAATGGATTATCTACAAAACATCTATGCAAAAAAAATCTTGTGTACAATGTCCCCTTAACAATAGAGTTCTCTGCCAAATAAACGGGGAACTGTTTTACCTGTACAGAGGTGTGGATGTGTGTGGAGCATAGACTACCACTGTCTTTTTAAATAGCTGTCCTGACAATAAAGGCTGAAAAACAAAACTCACATGGTAAGGTGCAGATGCTCCCTATGCCATATGCATTATTTGAAATAATGTGTGGTTGTATTTTAAGCATTTTTTCTGCTTGTTTTTTTTAATTATATATATATATATATATATATATATATATATATATATATATATATATATATATATATATCATATATATCTGTCATATTGTAAGATGTCTATTGAGTGGGATCCTCATATACATCTGTTTTAGTCTGCCCTCTTGACTATTCATCATACCCCCTGTATGGTGCTGCAAAAACAGTTGCTGTGTTGTAAATAAAGATGATAGGAAACAAACAGTCACTGGGGTTATTTATTGGGGTCAAGATTCTTCCCTCAGTCAGGGAGCTTGTAAGATTTATTTTGCTTTGGGCTGTGTTTTTTAGTTGGTGAAAGAAATCACAAACTGTGTGCAAACAAAAGTTCTACATTATAACAATCATTAGTACTGGGAGTTATAAATGGCATAATGATTGCTATTATAATGTATTATTAGCATTTACTTGTAAAGTGCCACCATCCTGGAGCACTGGGTACACGAGTAAGGTATACAATGATGATAATTCATAGTAAAAAAAAAAAATACTAATAGATATAACAGATTTAAGGGATAGGGAAGTACAAATGAAACGCATAATTCAGATAGAGGGCTCAATGATCTAAAACTTGCATTGAGAGAAATCACACAAAACCTTTTATAAATTTTGTTTAGACCTCATATTGTGGTATAGGAGTCTCTGCTTCACATACAGAACCCTGTATAGTGAGATAAACATCTCTTAAGGTAAAATTTGTGTTTCTAAAATTCGTTGAGGAACCTCGCTGTACTGACGAGACTACTGCCTGAGCAGAGAGCTTTAGATCATCAGACTCAGAGCATACAATTTTAATACATTTTTAAATTCACCTCTTTTATCAGATTGTCTTTGTTCCCTTGGTATCCTTTGTTGAAAATAATATGTACATATCCTACACTACTGGAAACTAAAACAAGTTAACATATAGAATGGTCTATAGGGGGCGCTGTGGTACCAACCAATCAATATAATAGCAATGAGATACACAAAAGTACACCAAACCCTATTAGGGGTTGATATAGTCCCTTAGTGTCGAAAATCAATTCAATATAAAATAATCAGAGTTCATCAACAGGGTCAGGATGGCGGCACTCCTCTTCTTATTTATAGGGGTCAAATTATCAAGCTCCGTATGGAGCTTGATGCCCTGTGTTTCAGGCTCGCTGTCGGCATTTATCGATGTGTGGCGGAGATGATACGCGACATTGTATCATGTCCGTCCGCACAATAAAAAATAGACCCCATTATTATTATTTATTTATAAAGTGCCAACAGATTCCGCAGCGCTGCCCATGGGTACAAGGATTAAAGTACAACAGAGAAACAATACAATAAGAGACAAATTTTACAGACAAATACAGGGGGAATTGAGGGCTCTATTCCCATGGAGACAACTTGACGGTATCTAACAAACAAAAGAGAGGAACCTCATGTGTGTATCAGTAGTCCATATCCAAGACAGATTAAATCAAGCAAACAGGGTACTCACATTTGTGAAGAGCACCCCAAGGGCGTAATATGGCCTAGGCCAACAAGGCCGGTGTCTAGGGCAGCAGATTTGGGAGGGGCAGCACATCTGCTTTATCCCCTCTCTAAAAGCCAGCACACAGTACAGTGAGCGATAAAGTGCAGGCTTTTACAGAGAAGACAAGGCACGTGCGCTGATTAAGGCCGCTCTTTACAGGCAATACTCCTTTAAACCATTGCTTCATTTAGAGCCGCCGGCATTTTTGCAGTGGAAGCATTCTTGGGGAGAAACTTGACCGGGGATATGCTTACAAGGTGAACTGGAGGTGAAGACCTTGTGCCGATATGCTGCCTCCCCTTGTCAGCTGTGGTGGGTCTGCTCACCCACTCCCGGTTGCTGCCTGATGAAACAGCTATTAGCAGAGAAACGCGTTGTATGACCTGGGCTAGCACCTGGATGCACCCAGTTTTTATACACTGGATTGTTTTAATTGGTTTTAATAAATCAACTTTTTAATGGCCAGTGCTAACAAGCCTATGCACCAACAATTTAAGTGTGATCTGAGATCCTAAAGGATTCCTGGGACAGTTGCAGCAACCGGGAGTGGGTGAGCTGATATACTGCATCTAACAGCACATAAGGGTGCTCTTCACAAATGTGAGTACCCTGTTTGCTTGATTTAATCTGTCTTGGATATGGACTACTGATGCACACATGAGGCATCTCTCTTTTATTTGTTAGATACTACTGGAAACTAGCTAGGTAATTGGTGGATACACTCAGCTATGTCTTGTGATTGGCTCACCAGATATGTTAGATAGCTCCTAGTATTGCATTGCTGAGCTGGAGCTGATGTTAACCATTTGTTTTATACTTTTGCAGGGGTTAAACACACCATTATATACAAGCAATAGTGCAATAATACAATTATAAAAAATATTAGAGCAATTTCTTTTTTAACTTTTATTTCTTTCATGTAATTAGCAAGAGTCCATGAGCTAGTGACGTATGGGATATACATTCCTACCAGGAGAGGCAAAGTTTCCCAAACCTCAAAATGCCTACAAATACACCCCTCACCACACCCACAAATCAGTTTTACAAACTTTGCCTCCCATGGAGGTGGTGAAGTAAGTTTGTGCTAGATTCTTCGTTGATATGCGCTTCGCAGCAGGCTGGAGCCCGGTTTTCCTCTCAGTGTGCAGTGAATGTCAGAGAGATGTGAAGAGAGTATTGCCTATTTGAATTCAATGCTCTCCTTCTACGGGGTCTATTTCATAGGTTCTCTGTTATCGGTCGTAGAGATTCATCTCTTACCTCCCTTTTCAGATCGACGATATACTCTTATATATACCATTACCTCTACTGATTCTCGTTTCAGTACTGGTTTGGCTTTCTACTACATGTAGATGAGTGTCCTGGGGTAAGTAAGTCTTATTTTTGTGACACTCTAAGCTATGGTTGGGCACTTTTATATAAAGTTCTAAATATATGTGTTTAAACATTTATTTGCCTTGATTCAGGATGTTCAACATTCCTTATTTCAGACAGTCAGTTTCATTATTTGGGATAATGCATTTGAATAATCAATTTTTCTTACCTTAAAATTTGACTTTTTTTCCTGTGGGCTGTTAGGCTTGTGGGGGCTGAAAATGCTTCATTTTATTGCGTCATTCTTGGCGCCGACTTTTTTGGCACAAAAAAAAAATTTTCTTTGTCATTTCCGGCGTCATACCTGTCGCCGGAAGTTGCATCATTTTTTTTTACGTTTTTGCGCCAAAAATGTCGGCGTCACCGGATGTGGATTTAGGCGCCAAATAATGTGGGCATCTTTTTTTGGCGCTAAAAAATCTGGGCGTCATTATTGTCTGCACATTATTTAAGTCTCATTGTTTATTTGCTTCTGCTTGCCAGAAGCTTGTTCATTGGCATTTTTTCCCATTCCTGAAACTGTCATTTAAGGAATTTGATAAATTTTGCTTTATATGTTGTTTTTTTCTATTACATATTGCAATATGTCTCAGATTGACCCTGAATCAGAAGATACTTCTGAAAAAAATTGCTGCCTGATGCTGGATCTACCAAAGATAAGTGTATTTGTTGTAAACTTATGGTAACTGTTCCTCCGCCTGTTGTTTGTAATGAATGTCATGACAAACTTGTTAATGCAGATAAGATTTCCTTTAGTAATATTCCATTACCTGTTGCTGTTCCATCAACATCTAATATTCAGGGTGTTCCTGTTAACATAAGAGATTTTGTTTCTAAATCTATTAAGAAGGCTATGTCTGTTATTCCCCCTTCTAGTAAACGTAAAAAGTCTTTTAAAACTTCTCATTTTTCAGATGAATTTTTAAATGAACATCATCATTCTGATTCTGATAATGATTTTTCTGGTTCAGAGGATTCTGTTTCAGAGGTTGATACTGATAAATCTTCATATTTATTTAAAATGGAATTTATTCGTTCTTTACTTAAAGAAGTCTTAATTGCATTAAAAATAGAGGAATCTGGTCCTCTTGATACTAAATCTAAACGTTTGAATACAGTTTTTAAATCTCCTGTAGTTATTCCAGAGGTTTTTCCCGTCCCTGATGCTATTTCTGAAGTAATTTCTAGGGAATGGAATAATTTCGGTAATTCATTTACTCCTTCTAAACGGTTTAAGCAATTATATCCTGTGCCATCTGACAGATTAGAGTTTTGGGACAAAATCCCTAAGGTTGATGGGGCTATCTCCACTCTTGCTAAACGTACTACTATTCCTACGGCAGATAGTACTTCCTTTAAGGATCCTTTAGATAGGAAAATTGAATCCTTTCTAAGAAAAGCTTACTTATGTTCAGGTAATCTTCTTAGACCTGCTATATCTTTGGCGGATGTTGCTGCAGCCTCAACTTTCTGGTTGGAAGCTTTAGCACAACAAATAACAGATCATAATTCTCATAGCATTGTTAATCTTCCTCAACATGCTAATAACTTTATTTGTGATGCCATCTTTGATATCATTAGGGTTGATGTCAGGTATATGTCTTTAGCTATTTTAGCTAGAAGAGCTTTATGGCTTAAAACTTGGAATGCTGATATGTCTTCTAAGTCAACTTTGCTTTCCCTTTCTTTCCAAGGTAATAAATTGTTTGGTTCACAGTTGGATTCTATTATTTCAACTGTTACTGGGGGGAAAGGAACTTTTTTACCACAGGATAAAAAATCTAAAGGTAAATTTAGGTCTGCTAATCGTTTTCATTCCTTTCGTCACAATAAGGAACAAAAACCTGATCCTTCCCCTACAGGAGCAGTATCAGTTTGGAAACCATCTCCAGTGTGGAATAAATCCAAGCCTTTTAGAAAGCCAAAGCCAGCTCCCACGTCCACATGAAGGTGCGGTCCTCATTCCAGCTCAGCTGGTAGGGGGCAGATTAAGTTTTTTCAAAGAAATTTGGATCAATTCGATTCACAATCTTTGGATTCAGAATATTGTTTCACAAGGGTACAGAATAGGCTTCAAGATAAGGCCTCCTGCAAGAAGATTTTTTCTTTCCCGTGTCCCAATAAATCCAGTGAAGGCTCAAGCATTTCTGAAATGTGTTTCAGATCTAGAGTTGGCTGGAGTAATTGTGCCAGTTCCAGTTTTGGAACAGGGGCTGGGGTTTTACTCAAATCTCTTCATTGTACCAAAGAAGGAGAATTCCTTCAGACCAGTTCTGGATTTAAAAATATTGAGTCGTTATGTAAGGTTACCAACATTCAAAATGGTAACTATAAGGACTATTCTGCCTTTTGTTCAGCAAGGGCATTATATGTCCACAATAGATTTACAAGATGCATATCTGCATATTCCGATTAATCCAGATCACTATCAGTTTCTGAGATTCTCTTTTCTAGACAAGCATTACCAGTTTGTGGCTCTGCCATTTGGCCTAGCAACAGCTCCAAGGATTTTTACAAAGGTTCTCGGTGCCCTTCTATCTGTAATCAGAGAACAGGGTATTGTGGTATTTCCTTATTTGGACGATATCTTGGTACTTGCTCAGTCTTCACATTTAGCAGAATCTCATATGAATCGACTTGTATCGTTTTTTCGAGAACATGGTTGGAGGATCAATTTACCAAAGAGTTTGTTGATTCCTCAGACAAGGGTAACCTTTTTAGGTTTCCAAATAGATTCAGTGTCCATGGCTCTGTCTCTAACGGACAAGAGACATCTAAAATTGGTTTCAGCTTGTCGAAACCTTCAGTCTCAATCATTCCCTTTGGTAGCCTTATGCATGGAAATTCTAGGTCTTATGACTGCTGCATCGGATGCGATCCCCTTTGCTCGTTTTCACATGCGACCTCTTCAGCTCTGTATGCTGAACCAGTGGTGCAAGGATTATACAAAGATATCACAATTAATATCTTTAAAACCAATTGTACGACACTCTCTAACGTGGTGGACCAACCATCATCGTTTAGTTCAGGGGGCTTCTTTTGTTCTTCCGACCTGGACTGTGATCTCAACAGATGCAAGTCTGACAGGTTGGGGAGCTGTATGGGGGTCTCTGACAGCACAAGGGGTTTGGGAATCTCAGGAGGCGAGATTACCAATCAACATTTTGGAACTCCTTGCGATTTTCAGAGCTCTTCAGTCATGGCCTCTTCTAAAGAGAGAGTCGTTCATTTGTTTTCAGACAGACAATGTCACAACCGTGGCATATGTCAATCATCAAGGAGGGACTCACAGTCCTCTGGCTATGAAAGAAGTATCTTGAATACTTGTATGGGCGGAATCCAGCTCCTGTCTAATTTTTGCGGTTCATATCCCAGGTATAGACAATTGGGAAGCGGATTATCTCAGTCGCCAAACATTACATCCGGGCGAATGGTCTCTTCACCCAGAGGTATTTCTTCAGATTGTTCAAATGTGGGGACTTCCAGAAATAGATCTGATGGCTTCTCATCTAAACAAGAAGCTTCCCAGGTATCTGTCCAGATCCAGGGATCCTCAGGCAGAAGCAGTGGATGCATTGTCACTTCCTTGGAAGTATCATCCTGCCTATATCTTTCCGCCTCTAGTTCTTCTTCCAAGATTGATTTCCAAGATTCTAAAGGAGGCTTTGTTTGTTCTGCTGGTGGCTCCAGCATGGCCTCACAGGTTTTGGTATGCGGATCTTGTTCGGATGGCTACTTGCCAACCGTGGAATCTTCCGTTAAGACCAGACCTTCTATCGCAAGGTCCTTTTTTCCATCAGGATCTCAAATCCTTAAATTTGAAGGTATGGAGATTGAACGCTTGATTCTCAGTCATAGAGGTTTCTCTGACTCCGTCATTAATACTATGTTACAGGCTCGTAAATCTGTGTCTAGGAAGATATATTATCGAGTCTGGAAGACTTACATTTCTTGGTGTTCTTCTCATCATTTTTCTTGGCATTCTTTTAGAATTCCTAGAATTTTACAGTTTCTTCAGGATGGTTTGGATAAAGGTTTGTCTGCAAGTTCCTTGAAAGGACAAATCTCTGCTCTTTCTGTTCTTTTTCACAGAAAGATTGCTAATCTTCCTGATATTCATTGTTTTGTTCAGGCTTTGGTTCGTATAAAACCTGTCATTAAGTCAATTTCTCCTCCTTGGAGTTTGAATTTGGTTCTGGGGGC
Source organism: Bombina bombina (assembly GCF_027579735.1). Classification (NCBI taxonomy): domain Eukaryota; kingdom Metazoa; phylum Chordata; class Amphibia; order Anura; family Bombinatoridae; genus Bombina; species Bombina bombina. The sequence goes on from NC_069500.1 coordinate 958,263,114, forward strand.
TCTTCAAGCTCCTCCGTTTGAACCTATACATTCACTGGATATTAAATTACTTTCTTGGAAAGTTTTGTTTCTTTTGGCCCTCTTTTCTGCTAGAAGAGTTTCTGAATTATCTGCTCTTTCTTGTGAGTCTCCTTTTCTGATTTTTCATCGCGGTTTTGCAAACTTCATTTAAATTTTTACCTAAGGTTGTGAATTCTAACAACATTAGTAGAGAAATTGTGGTTCCTTCGTTGTGTCCTAATCCTAAGAACTCTAAGGAAAGATCGTTGCATTCTTTGGATGTAGTTAGAGCTTTGAAATATTATGTTGAAGCTACTAAAGATTTCCGAAAGACTTCTAGTCTATTTGTTATCTTTTCTGGTTCTTGGAAAGGTCAAAAGGCTTCTGCCATTTCTTTGGCATCTTGGTTAAAATCCTTGATTCATCATGCTTATGTCGAGTCGGGTAGAACTCTGCCTCAAAGGATTACAGCTCATTCGACTAGGTCAGTCTCTACTTCCTGGGCATTTAGGAATGAAGCTTCGGTTGATCAGATTTGCAAAGCAGCAACTTGGTCTTCTTTGCATACTTTTACTAAATTCTACCATTTTGATGTGTTTTCTTCTTCTGAAGCAGTTTTTGATAGAAAAGTACTTCAGGCAGCTGTTTCAGTTTGATTCTTCTGCTTATAATTTCAGTTTTTTTCATTATAAGATTTAAACTTTATTTTGGGGTGTGGATTATTTTTCAGCGGAATTGGCTGTCTTTATTTTATCTCTCTCTCTCTCTAGTAACTCTTGCGTGGAAGATCCACATCTTGGGTATTCATTATCCCATACGTCACTAACTCATGGACTCTTGCTAATTACATGAAAGAAAACATAATTTATGTAAGAACTTACCTGATAAATTCATTTCTTTCATATTAGCAAGAGTCCATGAGGCCCACCCTTTTTTGAGGTGGTTATGATTTTTTTGTATAAAGCACAATTATTCCAATTCCTTATTTTATATGCTTTCGCACTTTTTTCTTCTCACCCCACTTCTTGGCTATTCGTTAAACTGATTTGTGGGTGTGGTGAGGGGTGTATTTGTAGGCATTTTGAGGTTTGGGAAACTTTGCCTCTCCTGGTAGGAATGTATATCCCATACGTCACTAGCTCATGGACTCTTGCTAATATGAAAGAAATGAATTTATCAGGTAAGCTCTTACATAAATTATGTTATCCCTGTAAACAAAAGCAATGATTACAAGAGGGAGATGGCTCTGCTCCAAGGAACTTAGAATCTACATGTAATTAGAATTTATTGTTTTATATATTTTTAATGTAATTTGTCAAATGGGATAACATTTTATACCATACAGGAAATTGATATGATAATAATATCTGTGATGGTACACATGCCATGGAAGTATTTATGCAGAGAAAATCATGTTTTCCAAATATTTTAATGGACAATAAACACCTCTAGTTTCTGTGTAAAAACTGCACCATTTTGAAAAAAAGCTTTTCTATGGAGTCTGGGAAATGTACAAATATCCTAAACCAGCTATTTCATTTGTAACCTTTTGGGAAAAAAAAAACTGTTACAGGCTTTGCTTTTTGGCCTGTTTACACAAAAGCAAGAGGTATTTAATGTCCTTTTTAAATTACTTTTTTTTCTATGCTTTAGAATTTTCCATAAATGTATTTTTGCTCTTGTGCAAAATGAATAATAAGTTAAAATATTTTCTGTATTTCCGCATTAAATGAAGAAGAGGTGATTCATCATCCATAATTTTGACATGATACAAAAACAACACATGGGTTAATTTGATTCACATAGTCCAGAACAACAGCTCAATATCTATTTGGCTTCCTGACTTAAAATAATCCTGTCATCATAGAGGTTAGATTTAATTTTTGTATGTTTACTCAACTGTCTGCAAAAGCTTTTAGAGATTAACTTTCATATTTGAATTAAAAAAACAATGTCTATCATCCCTATGGATTTTAAATGTCAGGCATGCATTATTGTTAGCGATAAGGTGATAAAGAGATATAAAAATGATAAAAGGAAAATATATATATTTTTTAAATATTGCTACTATAACAAAATCAAGGTTTTTCTTTTTTTCATTTTAAAGGGACATGCAACCCAAAATTTGTCTTCCATGATTCAGATAGAGCATGGGATTTTAAATAACTTATCTACTTTTTTTTTATCAAAATGTCTTTGTTCCTTTGGTATCTTTTGTTGAAAAGCAGGAGCATGCGTGTGTCTGGAGCACTATATTGCATCAGTTTTGCCATGTCCCACTCCAGACACCTAACAAGGTATCTCTTCAACAAAGAATAACACGAGAATGTAGCAAATTTGATAATAGAAGTAAATTTGAAAAAATATTAAAATTGAGTGCTATGTCTGAATCACAAAATATTTTTGGGGGGTTTCATATCCCTTTAAGTCATATGTTTGCAGTATGTTTCACAGTCGTACTCGTTCTATGCGCCAAGAACTGAACAGTTACAATATTGAGGCTGATCCATTTTTTATAATGGAGAGTGACTCACAGCTGTGACAAAGGGACATATACAAATCAATTTGAATTCTACAATTTTTCAGCAATTTCAATGTAGCTGTATGTTTTAGTTTCACAAATAGGTTCTATTGAACCTGGAACAAACTGTCACTATAATTGTTTATGCTTAAATTCAATATTCTATGTTCAAACCCTCACACTTAGGTGCATTCTCTTCTCTCTTCTATAAAGCTGGATTTTACTAAAGCAGTACTGTATATGTGGAAACGCTTTCTCAAGCAGAGCTGGTAAGCACAAACGCAATTAAATAGTCTGTGATTTGACCAATAGTTTTAACATTGTTTTATTAACTCAGGAAAAGATTGTGTTTACAATTACAAATCCCAAAATCCGGAATTCTAAAATCCAGAATTATTCCAAAATACTAACTTTTTCAATAATATATTTTTACAAAAAAATAAATTTATAAAAAATTACCACACCAGTAAGTCACAATGTTCTCTGTCTGAATCTTTTGTTTGGGTTTTATGTTCTAGAATACAGAAATAGTCTATATTTATTTAAAAACAACAAATATCATATTCATGATGGCTGGAGAATCTATCACCCGCAAGTTAAAGATTACTTGTTCTATTCCCACCCCCATCAAAATTATTCATGCATCGATTATCTGTTGATAGATGTTACTAGCCTGGCCCTAGTTCAGTCTACTGAAATATACCCTATAACTTGGTCCGACCATGCCATGATTAGTTGCTCATTGAATTGGCCTACTTCCCAGAGACAGGCCCGCACATGGAAACTAGATGAATCATTATTGTCTGACTCATTGACTAACTTACAAATACAAGAAAAACTCGAGGCATATTTTCAGACAAACTCCACCCCCGATGTATCTCCGCTTCATATATGGGAAGCACATAAGTGTGTGATCAGAGGGGAACTGATAGTGATAATGGCAGATGGGAATAGACTAAATTCTCTGGTACTAAAAAACTTACTAGAGGAATTAGATAAGTTGCAAGATACCCACAAGAGACATCTCAAAGTACATTCACTGCTTGAGTACATACAACATAAACAGAATCAGCTGAACCATCTTTTGGGCTCGGAGGCCAAACGTAGGGCCCTCTTTCTTAGGAGGAGATTTTATGAGGGGGAAATAAGCAGGATAGACTGCTGGCAAGGCTATTGTGGATTAGATCCTCTAGAGGTTATAGTATGTCCATAAAAGATAACAAAGGGAAGGTCTGGTCCACATCTACTGACATTGCAAATAACTTCAGAAATTACTATGAAGACCTCTATAATTTGGACAGGAAATCTACTCCACCTTCTCCTTCAGACATTTCAGACTACCTTGCTACACTTCAACTCCCTTCCCTGACTGCAGACCAAAAATCAGACCTAGAATCCCCTTTTACCTTAAAGGAAATATGGAGGGCTATCCTCTCTTTCCCTCCCGGCAAGGCACCAGGCCCAAACGGTTTTGGCCATGAATACTACTCTAAATATATTGACACTCTTGCCCCTCATCTCCTAACCCACTTTTCTGATATTGATAATAATAAATCCTTTCCCCCTCAATCTCTTCAAGCGCATATATATCCATAATCTCTAAGCCAAATAAGACTCCCGGCCATATTCCCAATTATAGACCAATCTCCGTTTTAAATGCGGACATTAAAATTTATGCAAAAATTATATCTATTCGACTAAATCAATATCTCTCATATTTAATACATCAGGACCAGGTCAGGTTTGTCCCCTTCAGAGAGGCAAAGGATAATACGGTCCGTAACCTCCACCTCTTGTGGCATTCTAAAAAGCAAGGCTTTCCTGCGATATGGCTTTCTACCGACGCGGAGAAGGCCTTCGACCAGGTTAGATGGTCCTTCCTCAAAGCCACCCTACAAACACTAGGTATTGGAGAATCCATGCTCCATAGAATATTTGCGCTCTATAACTTCCCTAGCGCTCAAATCTCCATAAATGGTATACTTTCCCCTCCTTTCCCGATCTCGAACAGCACCAGACAGGGGTGTCCCCTGTCCCCTCTACTCTTTGTCTGTCTATTGGAGGCCTTCGCTGCCAAAATAAGACAGAACCCGGAGATTGAACGTATAGCGGTGGGAGAGGAGACCTATAAATTATCCCTATTCGCGGATGGCATGATGTTTACCCTCACCAATCCTTGTCGATCCCCACCCTCCTAGAGGAATTGTCGCTCTTTGGTAGATTGACCAACTTCCTCATTAATCACTCTAAATCTGAATTCCTGGGGGTCTCCCTATCTCCTTCCCTTGACCAGCAAATTAGGCTTATCTGCCCCTTCCGCCGGTGTAAAACCTTTCTCAAATATCTGGGCATTCTCCTCACTGACAATCTAGAATCGTTATATAATTTAAACTATGTCCCTTTCAAACAGACTCTGGAATATGAACTCTCTTCCTGGCATTCTAGACACCTCTCCTGGTTAGGTAGAATTAATTCAATAAAAATGATGGCCTTCCCCAGACTACTATATTTATTACAAACTCTCCCTGTCCCCCTCCCTCCTCGATTCCTCATGAAAATTCAACAGCTATTCAACTCGTTTATATGGAAGGGTAAACACTCAAGAATTAATAAAAAGATAATGATGACTCCCAGGATCCATGGTGGTTTGGGGGTTCCCAATATAGACTTATAACGGCATTCAATTTTCATCCAAAGAATCCTTGATTGGAGGACACATAAATCCCAGAAAAGGTGGATTCACCTCGAGGAGCACCTGCATAAAGACCTAAACCTGCAATCTTGCTGCTGGTCCCCTCAATATGGAGACCTAATAAAAAATATAGAAAACCCGATCACTAGGGAGACTATGACTAACTGGGAAAAGGCTAATAGGATTAACCCATATCTTTCTTCTACACCTTCTCTACTCACTTCTCTGATTCATAACTTTGAGTTTACCTTGTCTGACCTGGGGATACATATCACTGATCTTCAATCTCTCCCAGACATTGCCGTACATCATCTTTCAGAAAATGAACACCTGCATTCGCACATAAAACTACAAGAGCTGGGATTCAGTTGGGCCCACAATTGGTTCAATTATAGGAGAGTACACCACTACATTACAACCCATAAACAACAACACAACATGCTTAGACCCATGACTAATCTAGAGAAATTGTTGTCATCCACAATCTCACTTAATCATACCTTATCTAAGATCTACTCGATCATATCTCAACCCCCCCAGGTAATTTACCTTGCTCTATTCCTGGGAGAGGGAACTGGGGGTGATTATTCTTCCTCAGATGGTGTCCTCTATGTTTATTAACACTAAGACATCCTCCTCTTCGGCAGGGCTGTTAGAGTTGAACTATAAGATACTCCTTAACTGGTACCTTACCCCTAGACGTTTACATACATTATACCCCACAACTAGAAACAGATGCTGGTGTTGTGGCTATATAGGCAGCGGCATGGGCCACATGTGGTGGTGGTGTAACAGTATTAACCAATTTTGGAGAGCCCTTATTGGGGAAATAGAGAAGATTTTTCAGACATTATTACCATTAGATCCGCTAATATTTCTACTTAATAAACACATCAAGCTCCCCTCCAAGGCCCATAATATTCTGTTTCGAATTTTTACCAATAGCGCCAAATCACTTATTGCTAAAAACTGGAAATCCCCAGACCCCCCTGATATAATAATGTGGAGAAATAAGGTCTCTGACCTCATGGAACTAGAGGAATATAGATCTTTCAGACTAGATACTAGAGACCTTTTTATCATAGCTCAAAACATGTGGGATCAATATGTAAAACAGGATTTTAACCTGCTTGCTCTTTCACATAATTAACCTACCTAAGTCACGGACAGATTGATATGTGGAGACATATACTTCTACTCACCATGACCTTATACACTTACCATAGTGGTTTTGCTGGAACAGTAATACGACCTATTTGGTTTCTTTTATTTTTATGTTATATTATTGTTTCTTTTTTCTTTTTTGTTGTTCTCATATTTCCATAAGAGAATAGTATTTATTGTTAAACTATGTTGATTGCACTGTAATGTTATCGGACAGTTTGTTTTTGTTTATCCGATAATGTTATTTTTGAAACTTTCTCAATAAAAAAGAACTTGGATTAAAAACAACAAATATCACCTTTCTGATTATAGTACTGTACTATCTTTCTGCTGTTACTATGTATACAAAAGTATTAAAAATTATATAAAACTGCCTTTAGGTTGCATTATAAGTTGTGTTATAGCATTAAATATTGCCTAAATGACTTAAAATATTGCAATTTACACTTTGTCCCATTTTACAGATGCAAATATACAAATATAATGAAATCAAAACTTTTCAACAATCCAAATATTTTCCGGTCCCGAGCAGAGGGTTTTCTACCTGTAATAGTATGTGAACCATGTAAACAAATATGACATCAGGACAGTTGAATTTAAAAAGTCTAATGATCAAGAAAAAATCATAAGCTAAATGTTTTTCTCTTATTTATTAGATTAGCAATTTTTTTCAATGCAAAGAACAAGTTAAGTTAATCAGGTGTAAAGCCATCTTTCTAAAATACTATTGTGTTAAAATGTAAAGGGAAAGTATAGACTGTTTGGCTGGCATATTAAAGAGTATTTTTTTCCATGAGTGAATTTAAATTTACATTGAAGCTAGCCGAAAATGCATGTTGCAATATTCTTCTCTATTCATTACCAAATACTCATTTCCACAACTTCACCAGAGCTACTGTTTGACTAGAACCCCACAAGACCATATTTCTCCAAAAACAAAAAAGTGTAAATGTTTAAAATTTTTCCTTTCAGATGGAACAATTACAAAAAATGCATACAATGTCTGTATCATTTTGAGTACACAATATGATAAAATCATATTTTACCCATTTATTTGTCAGCTTCCCATACTTGGAGTCTTATTACAGAATGGCAATGCAGCAGCTATAATAGATTTGGATGGAAGTCACAGTATTTGATGAAGAATGTTGTCCAAAAAGGTCTTGCCTTCGGACAACAGGAAATGAAGGCAATATGACGTCAATTACAATTCTGCTATTGCCACAGAACTCTCTATATTCCATATTATTCACAACCTTCTTACTAATTTCTACCCTTCTACTGAGCTTATGGGGCCGATTTATCAAGGGCAGAAATGTGCCTGATGCCCCTGTTTCTGAGGGAGCCTTCAGGCTCGCCGGAAATAGCAGTTATGAAGCAGCAGTTTTAAGACTGCTGCTCATTAATTGGTCCATCTGCTCTGAGGCTGCGGACATCAATCTGCCTGATCTCATACGATCGGACTGATTGACATCCCCTGCTAGCAGCTGATTGTCCGTGAACCTGCAGGGGGTGGCATCGCACAAGCAGTTCACAAGAACTGCTTGTGCAATGATATTCATTGATGTCTGTCGGACATGATCCGCTGAGTGGATCATGTCGTACAGACCGATGATAAATCAGCCCCTTTATATATTTATAGATCAATAGCCTTGTATACTTATAATGTTAATATCAGTTTATCGATTTGAGTTCTGTGTTTCTTGCATAAAGGAGCAGTTAAAATTACAAGTAGCCATTTCTATCTAGGGTAAAGTGGATATTTTATTTAAAATATAAGATTGACCTAACCAGAATGTCGCAATTTTAAAATATATTGTTTTACTTATCATTCATATTTCATCTATCTCCTAATTCAGTTTGGTGTAATTATTTCTGATGCCCAAAGAAACTGACTCTAGACTTTAAATTATTATTCCCTTTAAGGGCCATGATACCCAAATGTTGAAACACTTGAAAGTGATGCAGCATAGCTTTAAAAAGCTGACTAGAAAATATCACCTGAGCATCTCTATGTAAAAAAGAAAGATATTTTACCTCAAAATGTCCTAAGTATTCAAACCCATTGCAAAGTAATTTAAGCAGCAAATCAGTATGTCTGTCCCGGGACAGGCAAGGGACTGAGCCTCGTGCACACTCCTGTAATTTCCCTATTCAGTTTAAGGAAGTTTACTATGAAATCTCATGAGAGTTTAGTCAAATCTCATGATATCACAGTAAAAGAGTGCATGACCTCAGCACTGCTGATGCTGATTGGCTGCAGTTCATTTCTTCATTTTTTTTAATTTTTTTTATACCTGCAGCTGAACAGCAGCTGAAGTATAACTTTTACACAGAACTTACTCTGCTGAGCTGAGGAAATTGTGAGGTAAAATATCTTTTTTTTTACATAGAGATGCTCCAGTGATATTTTCTTGTCAGCTTTTTATAGTTATACTGCATCAGTTTCAAGTGATTGAGCATATGGATATTATGTCCCTTTAACCAATCTAATCAACTGTACTTACAGAAAATTCTTTATCATTCCTCACCATTTGGTTTGATATCAACATTGCATTAAATCATGAGCTGACCAGTTTATATTAAACATAAAAGCCAGACCAATGTTTTATATGAATGAATATATATATATATGATAATCCAAAAAGTAAAATTTTATGTGTTGTGTCTGTTCAGCTACGATAATTTGCCAAGCCATCCATTAAATAAATAAATCTACACCTTTTGTAACATTTTTAACCCTTTGAGTGCTAATGACAGCTCTGAGCCGTCACAGTGTTTCTCACTCTGGTGCTAATGACGGCTCAGAGCTGTCATGAGCACTCTCCCACCTTGAGGGAGATCTGGGGGCTCCTAACAGCTCCTACCCCGACAATCGTTGCCTTTAGAGTGACAGGCATCGCCGGGGCTTCACGTGATGCACGGTGACGTCACGTCCAATAACTTGATGACGTCACCGTGCAACTTTATTTATACTTAACAATGTTAAGTATAGGAGGAGGGGGCATCCTGCTTAGAAGCCTGTATCTCAGGCATCTAAGCAATAAAAAAAAGTTAAAAAATGTTTTTTCAAAAATTAAATAAATTAAAAAAAATCTTAGACAATATTAGCACCCAGGTGGGAAAGTGCTTAGCACTCAAAGGGTTAAAATATGTTAAAAGGACATGAAATGCAACGTTTTTTGTTCATAATTCAGACAGAACATGTAATTTAAAAAAAAATTGTCATTTCATTCTATCATGATTTTTTTTCTTATTTCTCTTGGTACCTTTTGTTGAAAAGCAAGGACGTAACCTCAGGAACGTGCACATATCTGGAGTACTATATGGCAGCAGTTTTGCAAGAACACTAGATGGCAGTACTATTTCCTGTCAGACAGTGCTCCAGACACCTACCTAGGTATCTGTTAAAGAAAAAGACAATGGACATAGAAGCAAATTGTATGTATATATATATATATATATATATATACAGGTGGCCCTCGTTTTACAACGGTTCAATTTACACAGTTTCAGAATAACAACCTTTTTTTCCAGTCATGTGACTGCTATTGAAAAGCATTGAGAAGCAGTGCATTTATTAAAATAGCCAGTAGGTGGAGCTGTCCGCTTGTGTTGCAGCAAAGCCAAGCAAGCTGAAATTAATCAGTTTAACCAGAGCTGAGCTATCGAGCAGATTTCTAAGGATCAAGATCTTCCTGTCTATAAATCAGTCCAGAATGGAATGCATAGAAAGAAATGTTTGCAGAAAAATGCAAGTGAAGTCTGTGTTGTGTGATTATTTTATTAGGTTTATAATGCTGTTTAGCATTTAAAGTCTTAATTTCAAAGCTTTAAAGGGACAGTCTACACCAGAATTTTTATTGTTTTAAAAGATAGATAATTCCTTTATTACCCATTCCCCAGTTTTGCATAACCAACACAGTTATATTAATATACTTTTAACCTCTGTGATTATCTTGTAACTAAGCCTCTGCAAACTGCCCCTTTATTTCAGTTCTTTTGACAGACTTGCAGTTTAGCCAATCAGTGCCTGCTCCCAGATAACTTCACGTGCATGAGCACAGTTATCTATATGAAACACGAGAACTAACACCCTCTAGTGGTGAAAAACTGTTAAAATGCATTCTGAAAAGAGGTGGCCTTCAAGGTCTAAGAAATTAGCATATGAACCTCCTAGGTTAAGCTTTCAACTAAGAATACCAAGAGAACAAAGCAAAATTGGTTATAAAAGTAAATTGGAAAATTGTTTAAAATGACATGCCCTATCTGAATCATGAAAGTTTATTTTGGACAGACTGTCCCTTTAAAAATAATGTATTGGGTGTTACTTATGACAGTTTTGAGAGGGGCCTGGAACATATCTCCCTCACTTCCCTTTGACTTACATTATAAACTGGGTTTCAATTTACAACGATTTTGATTTACAACCATTCCTTCTGGAACCTAACCCCGGCGTAAACTGAGGGCTACCTGTATGTGTATATATATATATATATATATACATATATATATATATATATATATATATATATATATATATATATATATATATACAATTCAAATATGTTAAAGTGTGGTTCTTGATTGAACTTACGTTGCATCACATGTGAGAGTACCATGTGGCTTTAAATACATACACATGGACAGAATTATTCTGCTCATGGGGAAAAACAATTAGGGGCAATATAGCCAAAAAATGAATTATTCTCTACCCTTAAAATCTGTTATTAATAGGTCTCCGCGTGATTCTTTTTATTTCCGGAAAGATTTTTCACCTCCAGCTGGCCCATGATTATTTCCAAAATTGCTTTATGGCAAAACCTTACTTTTGGAATTGGACCCTCAATTGTAAATATTAAAAATATTTCAACATGTAATTCAAAAAGACTTATTCCATAATTTTCCCTATAAAGAGTATAAAAACATATTAAAGTGATTATACAAAATGATATTGCACTTCCAGTGACAAAATTATTTGTTGTAATGCTACAATTAAAAAAAAAATATGTATATATATTGCATTGCATACTTTATTGGGCACTGTGGTCTGAAATGGATAAGGGTGGAGAAGGTACTGGGCCAGTTTTTCCCTATTGTATTGTATCATGAATAATATTGCGGTATTTTAGAAATATATAAATGTGTGTTTATATATATATATATATATATATATATATACTGTGTATATATATATATATATATATATATATATATATATATATATATATACTGTATATATATATAAATATGAGAAATTCTAAGTGCTCATTTTGCAAGGAACAAGTGAGTTGTTTGTTGTTCATTTACACAATCTGTTTCTTTTTATATTAATTTTATTTAACATATTCCTTTTTACTATATGAGCACTGTTAAAGGGATAGGAAAGTCAAAATTAAACTCACACAAATCAGATAGAGCATGCAATTTTAAGAAACCTTTAAAATCAATTTTATTTTCAAATGTGCTTTGTTCTCTTGGTATCCATTATTAAAAATGAATACAGACATATCCTACATTAGTTGTAGCTAGCTGGTGATTGGTGCCTAAAAAACAAAAGGGAGAGAAGGGGCGCCTCATAGCGTAGCCATGTCGACGAGAATATCTGTATCACAGGGAGCTCGATCTGCACATAAATCCAAATAGGAAGTGTATGTATTTCTCAAATAAAACAAGTGAGCGCACACCTCAATGACAGATCATATTTGGATATGTTTAAAATATTGACAAACTTTGATACAACGCATTTCTTTGCCTAAAAAAAGTTGTTTCTTCAGGCATTAGTGCCTACATACATTTGTCTCTTGTGATTGGCTAACAAGATGTGTTTAGCTAGCTAACAGTAGTGCAATGCTGTTCCTTCAGCAAAGGGTAACAAGATAATGAAGCGTATTTGATAATAAAAGTAAATTTGAACGTTGTTTAAAATTATATGTTCTATCCAAAACATGAATTACATTTTTGGGGTTTCCTGTCCCTTTAAATATTCCTTTAAAGGGACATAATACCAAGCAATTTTCTTTCATGATTCAGTTAGAACATACAATTCTAAACAACTTTGTAATTTACTTCTCTCATCAAAATTTCTTACGGCTAGATTTAGAGTTCTGCGGCCAAAGGGGTGCGTTAGCTACGCGTGCTTTTTTTCTCTCGCACCTTTTAAATACCGCTGGTATTTAGAGTTCACAGAATGGCTGCGTTAGGCTCCAAAAAGGGAGCGTAGAGCATATTTACCGCCACTGCAACTCTAGATACCAGCGTTGCTTACGGACGCGGCCAGCTTCAAAAACGTGCTCGTGCACGATTCCCCCATAGAAAACAATGGGGCTGTTTGAGCTGAAAAAAAACCTAACACCTGCAAAAAAGCAGCGTTCAGCTCCTAACGCAGCCCCATTGTTTGCTATGCGGAAACACTTCCTAAGTCTGCACCTAACACCCTAACATGAACCCAGAGTCTAAAAACCCCTACCCTTACACTTATTAATCCCTAATCTGCCGCCCCCGCTATCGCTGACCCCTGCATATTATTATTAACCCCTAATCTGCCGCTCCGTACACCTTCGCAAGCTACATTATAGCTATGTACCCCTAATCTGCTGCCCCTTACACCGCCGTCCCCTATATTATATTTATTAACCCCTAATCTGCCCCCCTCAACGTCGCCTCCACCTGCCTACACTTATTAACCCCTAATCTGCCGAGCGGACCGCACCGCTACTATAATAAAGTTATTAACCCCTAATCCGCCTCACTCCCGCCACAATAACCCAATAATATATAGTATTAACCCCTAATCTGCCCTCCCTAACATCGCCGACACCTAACTTCAAGTATTAACCCCTAATCTGCCGGTCGGAGCTCACCGCTACTCTAATACATTTTTTAACCCCTAAAGCTAAGTCTAACCCTAACACTAACACCCCCCTAAGTTAAATATAATTTTTATCTAACAAAATAAATTAACTCTTATTAAATAAACTATTCCTATTTAAAGCTAAATACTTACCTGTAAAATAAACCCTAATATAGCTACAATATAAATTATAATTATATTGTAGCTATTTTAGGATTAATATTTATTTTACAGGCAACTTTGTAAATATTTTAACCAGGTACAATAGCTATTAAATAGTTAAGAACTATTTAATAGCTAAAATAGTTAAAATAATTACAAAATTACCTGTAAAATAAATCCTAACCTAAGTTACAATTAAACCTAACACTACACTATCAATAAATTAATTAAATACAATACCTACAATTATCTACAATTAAACCTAACACTACACTATCAATAAATTAATTAAATACAATATCTACAAATAAATACAATTAAATAAACTAACTAAAGTACAAAAAATAAAAAAGAACTAAGTTACAAAAAATAAAAAAATATTTACAAACATTAGAAAAATATTACAACAATTTTAAACTAATTACACCTACTCTAAGCCCCTAATAAAATAACAAAGCCCCCCAAAATAAAAAAATGCCCTTCCCTATTCTAAATTAAAAAAGTTCAAAGCTCTTTTACCTTACCAGCCAGAAAAGGGCCCTTTGCGGGGCATGCCCCAAAGAATTCAGCTCTTTTGCCTTGAAAAAAAACACATACAATACCCCCCCAACATTACAACCCACCACCCACATACCCCTAATCTAACCCAAACCCCCCTTAAATAAACCTAACACTAAGCCCCTGAAGATCTCCCTACCTTGTCTTCACCTCACCGGGTCCCGATCTGTCCAGAAGAGCCTCCAATGTCTTGATCCAAGCCCAAGCGGGGGGCTGAAGAGTGACGTCCATCCTCGGGCTGAAGTCGGAAGTCCATCATCGGGATGAAGTCTTCTATCAAGCAGCATCTTCAATCTTCTTTCTTCCGGAGCGGAGCGGAGCCATCTTCTTCCCAGCCGACGCGGATCCATCCTCTTCCAACGACGCCTACTCGCCGAATGACGGTTCCTTTAAATGACGTCATCCAAGATGGTGTCCCTCGAATTCCGATTGGCTGATAGGATTCTATCAGCCAATCGGAATTAAGGTAGGAATATTCTGATTGGCTGATGGAATCATTTAAAGGAACCGTCATTCGGCGAGTAGGCGTCGCTTGAAGAGGTTGGATCCGCGTCGGCTGGGAAGAAGATGGCTCCGCTCCGCTCCGGAAGAAAGAAGATTGAAGATGCGGCTTGATAGAAGACTTCATCCCGATGATGGACTTCCGACTTCAGCCCGATGATGGATTTCTTCAGCTGCCGCTTGGATCCAGACTTCAGTCCAAGGATGGACGTCACTCTTCAGCCCCCCGCTTGGGCTTGGATCAAGACATCGGAGGCTCTTCTGGACAGATCGGGACCCGGTGAGGTGAAGATAAGGTAGGGAGATCTTCAGGGGCTTAGTGTTAGGTTTATTTAAGGGGGGTTTGGGTTAGATTAGGGGTATGTGGGTGGTGGGTTGTAATGTTGGGGGGGTATTGTATGTGTTTTTTTTCCAGGCAAAAGAGCTGAATTCTTTGGGGCATGCCCCGCAAAGGGCCCTTTTCAGGGCTGGTAAGGTAAAAGAGCTTTTCTATTTTAATTTTAGAATAGGGTAGGGCAATTTTTTATTTTGGGGGGCTTTGTTATTTTATTAGGGGGCTTAGAGTAGGTGTAATTAGTTTAAAATTGTTGTAATATTTTTCTAATGTTTGTAAATATTTTTTTATTTTTTTTAACTTAGTTCTTTTTTATTTTTTGTACTTTAGTTAGTTTATTTAATTGTATTTATTTGTAGGTATTGTATTTAATTTATTTATTGATAGTGTAGTGTTAGGTTTAATTGTAACTTAGGTTAGGATTTATTTTACAGGTAATTTTGTAATTATTTTAACTAGGTAACTATTAAATAGTTATTAACTATTCAATAGCTATTGTACCTGGTTAAAATAATTACAAAGTCTCCTGTAAAATAAATATTAATCCTAAAATAGCTACAATATAATTATAATTTATATTGTAGCTATATTAGGGTTTATTTTACATGTAAGTATTTAGATTTAAATAGGAATAATTTATTTAATAAGAGTTCATTTATTTCGTTAGAATAAAATTATATTTAACTTAGGGGGGTGTTAGGGTTAGACTTAGCTTTAGGGGTTAAAAAATTTATTAGAATAGCGGTGAGCTCCGATCGGCAGATTAGGGGTTAATACTTGAAGTTAGGTGTCGGCGATGTTAGGGAGGGCAGATTAGGGGTTAATACTATTTATTATAGGGTTATTGAGGCGGGAGTGAGGCACATTAGGGGTTAATAACTTTATTATAATAGCGGCGCGGTCCGGTCGGCAGATTAGGGGTTAATAAGTGTAGGTAGGTAGCGGCGACGTTGGGGGCGGCATATTAGGGGTTAATAAATATAATATAGGGGTCAGCGGTGTTAGGGGCAGCAGATTAGGGGTTCATAGGGATAACGTAGGTGGCAGCGGTGTGCGGTCGGCAGATTAGGGGTTAAAATTTTTTACTAGAGTGGCGGCGATGTGGGGGGACCTCAGTTTAGGGGTACATAGGTAGTTTATGGGTGTTAGTGTACTTTAGAGCACAGTAGTTAAGAGCTTTATAAACCGGTGTTAGCCCAGAAAGCTCTTAACTACTGTGTACTTTAGAGCACAGTAGTTAAGAGCTTTATAAACCGGCGTTAGCCCAGAAAGCTCTTAACTCCTGTTTTTTTCTGCGGCTGGAGTTTTGTCGTTAGATTTCTAACCCTCACTTTAGCCACGACTCTAAATACTGGCGTTAGAAAGATCCCATTGAAAAGATAGGATACGCAATTGACGTAAGGGGATCTGCGGTATGGAAAAGTCGCGGCTGCAAAGTGAGCGTTAGACCCTTTCCTGACTGACTCCAAATACCAGAGGGCGGTAAAAACCAGCGTTAGGAGCCTCTAACGCTGGTTTTCACGGCTACCGCCCAACTCTAAATCTAGCCGTTTGTTTTATTGTTATCCTATGTTGAAAAACAGGAATGTGAGCTCAGGAACGTGTACGTGTCTGCAGCCTTAAATGGCAGCAGTTTTGCAACATTATATATTAGCAAAAGCACTAGATGGCCTCACCACTTCCTGTCGTATAGTACTCCAGACATGTGCACGCTACCTATATCTTGATATATCTTCAACAAAAGATAACATGAGAACAAGGCAAATATGATAATAGAAGTAAATTGGAAAAAAAAAATTCTAAAGCTCTCCTCTTAGGTGAAATTTTATGAAAAAATCTATCAGTCCTATGAGGAATGCAAGTTAGTAAAGTATGCTGAAAACAGTGCAATTGTATTTGTTTTTTGCTTAAAAAAAAGATAATTTCAGCTCTGGTTTCTCCGTGTTACATTCAGTCTCCTCTGTGAAATTCTACATTCCAGACAGTTTCATTACTTATTACTTCTATGTGAGACAGCTCAAAAATTGCAAGGGCTTCAATTTTCAGCCCCCTTATTTAGAGAATTGAGAGACTTTTTTTCCATAAATTTCCCCTTTAAAAGTTTGCCTTATCTTATATGAATAAAATATACATTACAAGAGCGCAGACCTGAGAAACTGATTTGTTTCTTGATTCTAAGTTATTGGATGGATTCTACTTAGGGATCAGCAGATGTGTATGTTTTACCATTTGAGTATTAGGGGCTGATTTATTACAGTGCAGACGGACATGATACAATGTAGTGTATCATGTCCGCTGCACATCGATAAATTCACAGTGTCGGCATTTATCATTGCACAAGCAGTTCTGGTGAACTGCTTGTGCAATGCCGCCCCCTGCAGATTGGGTGTCAATCAGCCCAATCATATAGGATTGTGCGGATTGAAGACCACAGCCTCAGAGGCAGCGGACAAGTTAGGGAGCAGCAGTCTTTAGACCGCTGCTTCATAACTTCTGTTTCCGGCGAGCCTGAAGGCTCATGTGGAAACAGGGGCATCAAGCTTTATTCGGAGTTTGATAATTCGGCCCCTTAGAATAAATGTTCAGCTTGGCATTTGTTTTCTCTAGAGCAAATGTTAGCATTCAGTTATCAAATTAAATATTGGAATATTGGAATGTTGCATTCAGTTATAACATTTGATCATTGATTCACATAGACTTACATGGAGGTTAAATAAAATAAACATTTTAATTATTAATATTAAAATATATGAATTTGACAATTGATATAAAAATAAAGATAAAAAAGGAAAGATTAATTTGACAATTGATATAAAAATAAAGATAAAAAAGGAAAGAATAATTTGACAATTGATATAAAAATAAAGATAAAAAAGGAAAGATTAAAGGGCCATAATACCCAAATGTTTAAACAATTGAAAGTGATGCAGTATAGCTGTAAAAATCTGACTCGAAAATATCACCTGAACATCTCTATGTAAAAAAGAAATATATTTTACCTCAAAAGTTCCTCAGTAGCCACATCCCATTGTAAAGGATTTCTAAACAGCATACTAGTATGTCTGTCCTGGGACAGCTAAGGGGATGAGCCTCGTGCACTCTCATATTATTTCCCTATTCAGGTTAAAGGAAGCTTACTATGAAATCTCATGAGAGTTAAGTCAAATCTCATGAGATCACAGTAAAAGAGTTCATGACCTCAGCACTGCTGATGCTGATTGGCTGCAGTTCATTTCTTCATTTATTTATTTTTTACCTGCAGCCCAGCTGCAGCTGAGTAAAACGTTTTACACAGAACTTACTCTGCTGAGCTGAGGAAGCTGTGAGGTAAAATATCTTCCTTTTTTACATTGAGATGCTCAGGTGATAATTTCCTGTCAGCTTTTTACAGTTATACTGCATCAGTTTCAAGTGATTTAGCATCTGAGTATTATGTCCCTTTAATTTTTGTCCAACATTTAGGGCTAGATTACAAGTGCAGTGCTAAATTATTGGGTGCCAGCAAACGGGCAAATTTGCAATAATTTGCTTATAATATTAACCAGAGATCAGATCTCTGGTTAATTTTATATTTCTGCCCAAAATGCCCCCAAAATCAAGTGTTAGGTTTATTTTCTTTTAAACGTAGTGCAGTCTTTTAATAACAGACCAGTTGAGTATGCAATCTTTCTGAATACATTAGTATTTTACTTGCCACAATCATTTCTCAATTGCCACATTTTTTTTTATAGAAAATATTGCATTACTATTTAATTCCTTTATAAAAGCCTGTTTTCTATGCTGAGCCCAATAAGGGTTAAATATAAATGCTACTACAGTCAGCAAACAATGGCTGTGGTGAATATAGTGGTTTGCTTGTTAAGTCTGCATTGTGTACTTTTAATTCTCCCAAGGGAAGAACAAGTTTCAGAGTTAAAGGGACAGTCTATACATATAACAAAGAAGAACGCCTCATGGTGCAAAAGGAAACTTTTTAGTGAAGGATTTTGAGATCTATTTGGTAAGGTACTCACAAAAATGGAGCCCTATATGAAAGTGCTAATATCCCAAGCTGGCCTCTCAGTCTCCAGCTCACTGTTTCTCAGGGCTCTCAGTGGCAAACCAGGGAAACAGAAAACACAAAAATAAGTGCCCAATGGTGCAGCACAGTGATATTACCAGAGGAATGTTTGTGAGATAGATATAGATGTTACTCACATTTTGATGAGCACTATTAAAAAGTGTTGAGTCTAGCAGACTGGATGTTTGAGTCACCAGCTGACTATTTATCACAGGTCTCCCAGGGGGAATGGTGGTGGATTCAGAACTCCAAATTATGCCTCCAAGGGTAAGAATAAACAAAGTAGTACAAGGCAGGTACTACTAAAACAATTTTAATGTTAAAATGACAATAAAATCAATAAAAATGCAACGCGTTTCTCAGCTGTAAGTGGCTGTTTCTTCAGGCATAAAATAACAGTGGTGTGTGTTGCCTTATATACACATAATCTAATTAGTTACTATGGTTACATCAATAAACAATGAAGACAAATATAGGTTTAAATGTTCAGATGGGTGTTAGGATATATTTTCTGAGATTTTCGCTTTTTTTAAAAAGGGACAGTCTACTCCAGAATTTTGATTGTTTAAAAAGATAGATAATTCCTTTATTGCCCATTCCCCAGTTTTGCATCACCAACACTGTTATTAGTATACTTTTAACTCATTGCCTTGTATCTAAGCCTCTGCTCACGGCCCCCAAATTTCAGTTCTTTTGACAGACATGCATTTTAGCCAATCAGTGCTGACTCGTAGGTTACTCCATGTGCGTGAGCACAATGTTATCTATATGGCACACATGAACTAATGCCCTCTAACTGTGAAAAACTGTACAAATGCCCTGAGATAAGAGGCGGCCTTCAAGGCTTTATAATTAGCATATGAGCCTACCTAGGTTTAACTTTCAAAAAAAGAATACCAAGAGAACAAAGAAAATTTGAAGATAAAAGTAAATTGGAAAGTTGTTTAAAATTGAATGTCCTATCTGAATCATGAAACTTTAATTTTGACTAGACCCTTGTCCCTTTAAACTCACAGCAGTATTCTAATCCAACAAAAAACACTTTTTGAGCAAATTTTTGTACTATTTTTAACCAGTCTTAACCATTAACCTATTGTATCTGCTCAGTTCACAATCTCAATTTTTTTTATAATTTTATATCTTGTCTTCCTACATGCTCAGAAACACTGCTATTCTCTTTGTGTTTTTTCTTGCTCATCATGTAACATATTTGCAATTTTTAAACAGTCACAAACATTTTCACATTTTATAATAATGGAAATATAAAAAAGGCACTTTTAATTTATCAAACACTGGAGCAAATTTTTTTTAAGATATCAGTGTCACATATTTATATAAAATTGGTTAATTACACCAGATATATATATATATATATATATATATATATATATATATATATATATATTGTATATATAGACCAGATTAGCCAAGTTAAATTGATCTTTAATAATGTTAACATGGTATTATAGTGTTCAAAATTGATAAATTATTTGATGATAATTTCCCATTGGCTGGTTAGAACTTCTTTCTTTGACTGTCAACCAAATGTCATGGAAGGCAATGTAAAGCCTGCAAAAGCACCATTACTGTTCATGTATTCTTATGTTTTACTAATCATCATAAACCAAGGAATATTGCATGGGTAACTAAGGTGTTTTACTAATTAAAGGTCTAATGGATTAGAATTGCATAGAAATCAAAGCCACAATCACCTACCTGGGCTGCAATCCTTGTTTTGACATGGCAGACTTTGTTGAATTGCAATGGAACCAATACTGGGAATTGCTCTCTGTACATTTAAGCTAAATCTTAGCAATAAATAGATGTACTGTTTCACTATGTTTAGAAACTGCAAAACAAAAAATTCATGGTAGCAGGTAAATGCTCTTATGTTGAAGGTGAGATGGTGTGACTATAAAAATAGTGTTAGAACGCAAATCATAATGAACTTGTAACAAGACATAAAACATAGTTATATGGTTTTCTCAGTCTTGCTCCCCATCGCTCCAGACACAGATTATGTGAGTCACGTGCCCAAAGTGATGAAAACATCAATGTTTAGACTAAACTTTATATGTGTAATGAAACTTAACATCTTAACTTTGGTACCATATGAAGAATGAGTGCATAGTACTTAATCCCCCACTTGCATTTCTTTTAGACTTAATCCACTCAAGGTTTTATATGGTGTTCTTGCAAGCAAAAGCCCCATTTTACTAAGTAAAATAAGCATTTCAATATTTCAAGGGGAACAGTATTTGTTTAAGTTTTGTATGCTTATTGGAATGTGTCTTTTGAAGACTGTGCTAAAGATCTAATTGCTATAGGCCTACTGCTAAAAGAATCTCACAGTAACCACTCATTTATTTTAAAACATTAGTTTGTAATTTAGAAATCCTTGTTGGTTGATTTAAAAATGAATTTGGAGGTTTTGCAACGGTTTTCCTTTTTTAGTAGAGAGAAGGAGTGTGCTGTTAGCAGAGGAATACAAGAGAAAACAAAGCACAGTGAAAGAAAGAGAGAGGGGTGTCAAAGCTGAAAAGAAGAATAGAAATATGAGAGGATTGAGAGAAATGGAGAAAAGAAAGAAAGAAAGAAAGAAAGAAAGAATAAATAATTTATTTTAGGAAGAGGGGTAAAAGGGTTGGCCAAGTTGCAATTTGCTAGTAGTAATACTCTAATCCTAGTTAAAGGGATATTAAAGTTTTGTTCTTTATATAGACATAAAGTCAGATTACGAGTGGAGCGTAATTTGCCCCTTTAATGGCACACATTAAATAGCCAGCCATTTAAAGTGGCTGGTTAATCTGACCGCGAGCTTGCAGTAATGTTTTGCGCTATAAATCATTAACCAAAAAACTGCACAAAGCACTTATAAGGGGATCACGTGAGGGGAAAAAAACAGCACTAAAAGTGCCTTTACATGGAGGTCTATGAGGGACTGTGTTTTCACTATAAATATATATATATATATACTGTATATATTTTCTTATATGCATATATATTTATGTGTTAATATGTGTATATACTGCTTGTGTAAGAATGCATTTTAAGCTATATTCCTTTATTGATTTTGCTTCTTTTTTTTTTTTAAATAAAAATAAAATTTTCATTTCATGAAAAAAAAGACCTTTGTCTCCATTTTCCTGCATGTATAACCTATCTACCAATAGATATCAGGGAGCGTTTCTTATCAGCATATGAGCTATCAATTCCATCCTATACTTCCTACTACATCAGTGTAAATAAATATTAACTTAAAAAACCTTATATTTTTTTATTTTAATGTCATTTTGTGTGATTTTTGGTCTTCAGGGAGATATTGAGGTTCTGGAGAGGTGCTGACATTTTGAAGTCTGAGGGGGTTATTTTTGGAATCACAGAATACATCTCAGGAATTTTTTGATTTAGAGATTACAAAAATTGTTTGGAAAACATTCCATGGTGATATCAATTTGACTTAAACAATAAAAATGCTTAGTTTTCTGAAGTCTAAAAGCAAAGACCTAAAATATTTCTTCTTCCACTGAACAAAAATGTAAATGAAGTTCTCTGTAACAATTTAGTTTTGACTGTGTTGCTTAGTTTGTTCTAGCAACATATGATTACTGTCTAAAAGACAACACTGGAAAAAAAATATTTTTGCAATCTTTTCATAATTTTGGCAGCCAAATCATATACATTGTTAAAATGATTTGGTCTATATGTCTGATTTATTATATTTTTACGTACAAGCTCTGTGATATTATTGAGCTTGAGTGTTTAGATAATTATGTGTTACAGAAATCTTACTTTAAACAGTTACGTGACATTGTAGACATAGTAATAAAATAAGACTTTTCCTTTATCAGTGTAGAATATTTAATCGTATTTCCCTGTTTTCAGTTTAAGAACCCTTGTAGCCAATTAAGCGTACTTGATGTCTGGTTTTTCTCTCTGTGTAAATGGATCTAAAATGAGGACATTTAGCATGGCTTACTGCATCTTTATATCTTAATTTCAAGTATTTGCTCTGACTAGATGTAGCATAGGCGCCAAATAGAAAAAAACGTATTTAGGCTTCCGAAATGTGTTTTTTGTGATTGATTAATCAACTAAAATGCCATATTTTTTTAAAAAAACCCATAAAAGTGTACACAAATTAACATAAGAATTCTCAAGTTAGTAAAGGATCAGCTGTCTAGAGGTCACCATGTAGACAGATAAACTGACACATGATTAATATCATAGTGTCCCAGTAATTTATAAAATCAATAGCATAAGTGGAATGCAAAGATATTTGCATAGTTTTTTTACATTCAATTTTTGCTATTTAAATTAGAGAGCTACAGTTATTTTTTTATTGTATTTCTATAGGCAGTAAATGTTTAATTTTACATGATGTGGAAACAATTTTTAAATAAAAAATATAATTATTTAAAGAAAATAAATCTACAGTAAACCTTAATTATGTATTCTGCTGTAAAAATCATGCTTGTTTCTATGCTCCCCATAGATTCTCAAAAATAAAATGTGATAACTTAAGTTTCTTTCAAAGTGCTGCAAATTGCCAAAACCAACTACATGGTAGATAGTGACTGCTTAGAACAGCATACAAATTAATTTACAGCTAGTCCTAACTGGTACTTAAAGGGACAGTAAAGTCAAAATTAAACTTCAAAGGGACACAAAACAAGTTGGGATTGAGACAAAATATAATAATATGTACTTTTATAACTTTACCTGCTCGCCATTATCCCTTTCCTTTTAGTTTCTGAATTGTAAAGCTCTAACTCCACCCACACATTTCCTTCTATGTCTGTATCTATATCTATTGTTCTTTTGGTAGAATGCAAAAGTGCAAAGGGATTATCTGATGGAGCATGACTAGAACCTGTGAACTCAGTTTAAACAGTGATAAGAGAGGTGGAGTTGGCTGCTCCAGGCAGCTAAGCTATGTAATTAATTTTGCTTATTTTTGAAAATGATTTTAAAATACATGAAAGCAATTTTAAGCAATTTTTTATGCAAACTATTTTTAATTAATTAGCCCTTTTAGGATATGCAGAGATATCAGCCTGTTTTATGTCCCTTTAATAGACTTGGTAGAGCAGGACATTTTAAACATCTTTCCAGTTTACTTCTGTTATAAATTTTACTTATTTTTCTCGATATCCTTCATTCAAGAATAATCCTAGGTGAGTTCAGGAGTGTGCACATGTCTTTAGCCAACATTGTTTATAAAAATGTTAACCACATATACAGACACTGCTGCTGTAGACTGCTAAAAACATGTGCACATCCCTGAGCTTGTAACAGACTACCTAGCTTTACTCTTAAAGGACCACTAAGTGCAGTTGAATTGCATAATTAATAAGTGCATAAAAGACAATGATTTAACACCTACTATGAATTTCAAATAATCAATAGATTTTTTTTCTGAAAAATGTATTTTTTTCTCCTATTTTCCAGCCCCCTATATCATGTGACATACATCAGCCTATCACAAACTAGTATACATATACCCTGTGAGCTTGTGCACATGCTCAGTAGGATCTTCTTCCCTAGATATTGTGCAAAATGTAATAATAGAAGTACATTGAAAAGTGTCTTACAATTGCTTGCTCTATCTGAATCATAAAAGTTTATTTTGACTTGAGTGTCCCTTTAACAAAGTATATCAAGGGAACAAAGTAAATTTGATAATAGAAGTAAATTGGAGAGTTGTTTAATATCAAATGCTCTGTCTGAATCATGAAAGTTTAATTTTAAAATGCACCGTCCCTTTGAGGGAGATAAGAAAAACATACATAGTGGAGGTTTTAAAGTGTTTACAAATCATTAAAATGTGACATCCTTTTAACTATTTTTTTGTAGGTATTTTACAGTACTTCATTTATTATATAAATTATGTATATAATTAAAATGCCCTTTTTTAATATTACATGGCTCAGTTGGTTAAGCAGTCCTCTGCTGTATCTCTTCAAATGTTAAAGGGACAGTCAAGTCCAAAAAAAACTTTCATGATTCAGATAGGGCATCTAATTTTAAACAACTTCCCAATTTAATTTTATCACCAATTTTGCTTTGTTCTCTTGGTATTCTTAGTTGAAAGCTAAGCCTAGGAGGTTCATATGCTAATTTCTTAGACCTTGAAGACTGCCTCTAATCTGAATGAATTTTGACCACTAGAGGGCATTAGTTCATGTGTTTCATATAGATAACATTGAGCTCATGTATGTGAAGTGACCTAGGAGTTAGTACTGATTGGGTAAAATTCAAGTCTGTCAAAAGAACTGAAATAAGGTAGTCAGCAGAAGCTTAGATACAAGGTAAATACAGAGTTAAAACGTGTATTATTATAACTGTGTTGGTTATGCAAAACTGGGTAATGGGTAATAAAGGGATTATTTTTCTTTTTAAACAACAGAATTCTGGTGTTGACTCTCCCTTTAATTGGCTACAATTGAAGGAGGTATGGGATTTTTTAAAAGGTTCATAAGCTAAAATACTCCCTACACTAAAAAGGACTTTATGATCAACAGATTAATAGTAGGTCCAAGATAATAATTCTGATTATGGACTCTTCAGCTGGAGGATTCTCAAGTAATACATTTTCAAGAAGAAATTAGATAAGTGAAATAAACTAAAGATTGCTATTCTGAAGAAAAACATGATGATTTGTGATGATTTGTGTTAAAGTAGCAACTCCTGATAGGCTACTTAAAAAAAACTAATTTTCTTTCATGATTCACATAAGGTTTATATAAAAATTAGTTTCACTGGTACACTAGTACCCTGGTTGATTAATTTTAGCCCCTCTGACTGTACAGTAGTTTTCTACCTTAGGAAGTGGCAATAAAGCCACAAGTAAAAAAAAAATCAAAAACAGTGTGAGGCAGCGCTATTAAAGCACTGAAAGATCTGAATAAATATATATACAACAAATGCTAGAACTATTGTTAGAAATCATTTTCTATATTTAATGTATATAATAATGACAGATATATAACATTTATAACCACATCAATCATTCATACATCATTCTCGCAGGTCAAAACTCAGCCTTTCATCCATGCAAAGAGGATCAACTGAGTGTCAAAGATTGGAGGGATAAGCAGTATATAAATAATTCAATTATTCTTTGTTTTATATGTACTTATTATGATAGCTTATGTTATTTAATAGTTAAATAGGTACTTTAGGACAATTAATATTAGAAATATTGTCTGTGGAACAGTTACAAAATTAAAGATATCAAGATAAACGTAAACAATAAATATGATAGTTGGTTCTGAATTTGATCTTAAAATTGGCTTTTACTTTGTACTTTTTAATTATTATTTATAGAAACTAGTTTAAATTACCCATAATAGACATAATTATTACCCTACAAGTCACTGGTTAAAATGACATTAAAGGTCCAGAATAAAATATAAATTCTCATTAAATGATAAATAAACGTACAAACCATTTTCTTTTTAATAAATAATATTTTTCTAAATCAAAACTAAATTAAAACTATTTTTAGCCATGGAAAACAAAGAGTTTTTTTACTTTTTTTCAAAACCCCTGAAAATCTGAATTTTTTTCGTCCCTATTTGCACTAATTATTTATAGCCTTCCTTTTGCCCTGTCAAACGTGCCTGTTATCTTTGGGAGTGTGCACACCGTTGCGCTGCAGCTCCCTCCTGTGTAATACCGCTCACACTCTGTAAACCAGCTCTGCTACATCATCTAACATTCGAGCTGCAACACACTAACCTGAGTAAACAAGGCGTTAACTCTTTTTATTTGATTTAGCACTGAAATATATACAAGATTACAATATTTGAGAACTAAGTATATGCAGTATATTACAATCCAATCACTTAAAATCAACCGACTGGCAGACTTTTAATTTACATTTTTAGCAGCTTCTTTTATAGCAAATGGTAGGCTTTCAGCACATGAATAGAAAGACCCTTTCTTGGCCACTATAGCAACCACTGAGCAGCGCACTTGCATAGGAGGCCGGCTAAGCATTTGATTGACATGTAATACAAAGTGCAGGGAGGGAACGGATGAAGATGCAGACTCAGAGAAGTGCCCACGATCAGGACTGCAGCTCGGTTCCACATGCATACCACATTATTGGACCTCATTAGCATAGTTTTAATGGAAAATATCGTTTTTTTAATTAAAATATCTTGTAATGCATGCTAAATATGTAATCGATTTATATTGAGCTATTAAATATGTTTTGCTGAACTATAGAACTAATAGGGAGTTAAACACGACTATAAAGTCCCTTTGCAGAGACTAAAACCACAATATTTGATTCTCCATAAAATGTTTAATTGTTCATAAACTTTATAATGCAGTTTTATTATGTATTTTATCTGTTTTATTCCAGTAATTTTAAGTGATGGTAAATCCTAGCATTATGCCGAGTGGCTAACATGTTATTGGCTAAAATGTGGAAAAACCACCTCATCTTCGCATAAACTTACTGCAAATAAAGGAACTTTCAGCATAAATTTTTTTATACTTTTATGACTGAAAGTCCACTTTATTTGTAGCACTGGTAAATCGTAGCGTTTCAAAAACACTAGGATTTACTATCACTTTAACTCTGAAAACTAGTGTTTCCACTCCCCCAAAGAGGCTAGAATGTGTGTTCTGTGGAATGCAAAATCCTGACAGTCCAACATGCTGCACAGTGATTGGATAATATGTGCATGAACTGGTTTGTATATATCCCTAAACAACATTCAAGAGGCATTTCCCACAAAGCATATTTTTCTAGCAAAATGACAGTTGTACATGAAGGACGTGAAACCAAAAATGTTTCTTTTGTGATTCATATAGAGCATGTCATTTTAAATAATCTTCCAGTTGACTTCTTTTCTCTAATTTGCTTCGCTCTCTTGCTATCCTTTGTTGGAAAGCTTACATAGGTAGGCTCAGGAGCTGTTGGTGGCTGAAAATATATACCTCTTGTCATTGGCTTACCAAGGTGTTCACCTATCTCCCAGTAGTACATTGCTGCTTCTTCAATAAAGGATTCCAAGAGATTGACGCAAAATTGTTAATAGAAACTACATTTGAAAATTGTTTAAAAATCTATGATCTATCTGAATAATAAAAAAAACATTTAAGATAGACAAATATACACAGTATATATATAAAATTATATATATATAATTCCTTTCATGCAGCTTTAGTTGTTATTTAATAAAGCTTTATTTTTAGATGTTTCTAAATTTGGAAAGATCTCAAGTAATTTGAAGAATTTTACTCCATACCATATTCCTTCTCCGGTAAAAAAAAATATTCTAGCATCACTTTTCTCTGTTTCTTCAAAAAAAATTTATTAAAGGATTTCATGATATCCCTTTAGAAATATAACATTTATGATTATCAGTGAATATATAATTATATGAGTAACTCTAAACTGTGAAAAATTGCCTTTCCATTCAGTTTGCCAAAAACTATCAATTAATATTGTATGCAAAAGTGGTTTGTGCTGTAAGATTTTCCAACTATCTCCATCTGCCATTGTCTTGCTCTCTCATATAAATAACTTTTTCTGTCTTTTGTCATAATTAGAGATATTATAAAAACTTTCCTAATAATCAGTTAAAAATATGTTTTACAATGGGGCATTCAGTAAGTGTAACAGTGTTTTAGTTTGAAAGATATTACAGCACATTAAAGGGACAGTAAAGTCAAAATTAAACTTTCATGATATAGATAGAGCATGCAATTTTAAACAACTTTCCAGTTTACTTCTGTTTCAAATTTGCTTCGTTCTTTGGCTATCTTTTACTGAAGAGTAAAACTATGTAGGCTCATGAGAGCCCAGGAGTGTGCACATGTCTTTTGTACTCTATGGCAGCAGTGTTTTACAACAATATTTGGAGCTTTGTTCTAAAGACATGTGCACACTCCTGATCTCTTATGAGCCTACCTAGTTTAACTCTTCAATTAAAGATACCAAGAGAACGAAGCAAATTTGATAACATAAGTAAATGTTAAAGTTGTTTAAAATTGCATGCTCTATTTGAATCATGAAAGTTTAATTTTGACGTTACTGTCCCTTTAAAGGGACATAAATCAGTGGTTTTAAGCCCCTTAGAATGCAGCCCATAAACTTGTAAAGAAATAACACAAAATATCTTTATGTAAAAAACAAGAATACTGCAAGTTTAAATAAGTGCCTTTGAAATTTTCTGTATTGAAATAATTTTACTAGAGTAGGGCTTAAATTGTTCAAGAAAGAAGTCTATTTAACAAGGGCTAAATGGCCCCTGTTACCCTTGTTTCCGCGCGGGAAACAGGAGTTAAGAAGCAGTGGTCTTAAGAACGGTGCTCCTAAACTCATACGCCGCCTCTGAGGCAGCGTATAGCAATCCGCCCAATCATGTACGATTGGGCTGATTAGCGGCCAACTGGCGCGAATCTGCAGGGGGCGGTATTGCGCCAGCAGTTCACAAGAACTGCTGGTGCAATGATAAATGCTGACAGCGTATGCTGTCGGCATTTATCGATGTGCGGCGGACATGGTTCGCTATAGCGGATCATGTCTGTCCGCACATATATAAATTGACCCCTCGGAGTGTGATTGTTATCTTGTATCCCTCTTTTTTTAACTTAAAAGGACATTACACACTAAGGGCCAGATTACAAGTGGAGTGTTATTTAACTCTCCTGCTCGAGTGTTAACTCCACTAGAAGTAAGCTTTTTGTGCAAGTCGGGTAGAGCTCGAATTAAAAGTTGAAAGTGATGTGAAAAGTTTTTACTTGCGTGCAAGATAATATATTGTCTCATAGCAATCAATGGAGCAAAAAAAGTGGGTGGTAAAATCTAACACCCTACTCTCGCGCAAACCCGATCGCATATTCTCAAGTGCGCTAACCCGACATGAAAATATTAATATTTCACATTCTAATGTTCTTCATAGAGAAGAATATGTGCTATTAATTCATAAATAGATTTTCTATATATATAAATCATGGTATTTTGGTAAAATATATATTTATATCTAATTAGATTAGATATTAGATGAATATATAAAGGTATAGATATATACAGATATATATATATATATATATATATATATATATATATATATTTATACATACATAGAACATATTCTGCGCATAACATTGGAATGTGAAATATTTACAGTAAATACATAGTTAAAATCTTTTTTTAACTCCTTAAGCAGTTTTCCATTTTCTGACCGTTTGGGACCAGGGCTATTTTTACATTTTTGCGGTGTTTGTGTTTAGCTGTAATTTTCCTCTTAACCATTTACTGTACCCACACATATTATATACCGTTTTTCTCGCCATTAAATGGACTTTCTAAAGATACTATTATTTTCATCATATCTTATAATTTACTATAAAATATGATATATATAATACACTTTTTCTAACTTTGACCCCCAAAATCTACAACCACCAAAAAACACCCATGCTAAATAGTTTCTAAATTTTGTCCTGTGTTTCGAAATACTCAATGTTTACATGTTCTTTGCAAGTTATAGGACAATAAATACAAGTAGCACTTTGCTATTTCCAAACTTTTTTTTTTTTTTTAATTAGCGATAGTTACGTTGTAACACTGATATCTGTCAGGAATCCCTGAATATCCCTTTTTTTTAGTAGACAACCCAAATTATTGATCTAGGCCCATTTTGGTATATTTCATGCCACCATTTCACCGCCAAATGCGATCAAATAAAAAAAATCGTTAAATTTTTCACAAACTTTTTCACAAACTTTAGGTTTCTCACTGAAATTATTTACAAACAGCTTGTGCAATTATGGCACAAATTTTGTAAATGCTTCTCTAGGATCCTCTTTGTTCTGAAGTAGCAGACATATATGGCTTTTTCTCGTTGCTTTTTGGTAATTAGAAGATCGCTAAATGCTGCTGCGCACCACACGTGTATTATGCCCAGCAGTGAAGGGGTAATTAGGGAGCTTGTAGGGAGCTTGTAGGGTTAATTTTAGCTTAAGTGTAGTGTAGTAGACAACCCAAAGTATTGATCTAGGCCCATTTCGGTATATTTCATGCCACCATTTCACCGCCAAAAGCGATCAAATAAAAAAAATTGTTACATTTTTCACAATTTTAGGTTTATCACTAAAATTATTTACAAGTAGCTTGTGCAATTATGGCACAAATATTTGTAAATGCTTCTCTAGAAACCCCTTTGTTCAGAAATAGCAGACATATGGCTTTGGAGTTGCTTTTGGTAATTAGAAGGACACTAAATGCTGCTGCGCACCACACTTGTATTATGCCCAGCAGTGAAGGGGTTAATTTAGGTAGCTTGTAGGGTTAATTTTAGCTTTAGTGTAGAGATCAGCCTCCCACCTGACACATCCCTCCTCCTGAACCCTCCCTGACCCCCCTCAAACAGCTCTCTTCCCTCCCCCACCTCACAATTGTCACCGCCATTTTAAGTAAGAAAGTCTGCCAGTAATAAAATAAAAAGTATTTTTAATTTTTTTTTTTCTTTTCTGCAATTGATTCTGCAGTGTTGGATCCCCTCTTAGCCCCCAACCTCCCTGATCCCCCCCCCCATACAGCTCTCTAAACCCAACCCTTTCTACCTATTTACCGCCATCTTGGGTACTGGACTGGCAGCTTTCTGCCAGTACCCAGTTTGCCCCAAAAAAATGTGTGAATTTTTTTTTAATATAATGATATATTTCTGTAGTGTAGCTGTCTCCCTCAATATCCTACCTCCCTCACCCTCCCAGATCCCTTACACAACATCAGATCCCGTACACAACACACAATTTTGCTAAACACATTACACAAACATCGCAATTTTGCAGCGAATGCACGCACATGCGCCCGTGCCCGTCCCCCCCGGCCGCTTCCGCCTTGTGAGACGCAGATGTGTTACCCCGGAACAGGACGCCGGTACATCAATGGGCCGCCCACCCGCTTCCCTGCTGCTCCCACTCACCAACGATTGGCAGCATCAATGCCCGCTGCAGAGAGGGCCACAGAGTGGCTCACTCTGCATCGGTAGCTACAAAAAGGGATTACAGTTATGCCTCAATACCGAGACATCACTGCAACCCCTTGAAAGCAATTGGAAGCGATCAGGATCACTTCCACTGCTTACAGGGTATGTCCTTGGTCACTAACTGACATTTTTTGTAGGACGTACCCTATACCAGTGATTTTCAACCTTTTTTTTGCCGTGGCACACTTTTTTACATTAAAAAATCCTGCGGCACACCACCATCCCAAAATTTTACAAAATAACACATTGTAGCTTAATACAGTGTGTGTGTATATGTATGTATATATATATGTATATATATATATATATATATATATATATATATATATATATATATATATATATATATATATATATATATATATATATATATATATATATATATATATATATATACAGGGAGTGCAGAATTATTAGGCAAATGAGTATTTTGACCACATCATCCTCTTTATGCATGTTGTCTTACTCCAAGCTGTATAGGCTCGAAAGCCTACTACCAATTAAGCATATTAGGTGATGTGCATCTCTGTAATGAGAAGGGGTGTGGTCTAATGACATCAACACCCTATATCAGGTGTGCATAATTATTAGGCAACTTTCCTTTCCTTTGGCAAAATGGGTCAAAAGAAGGACTTGACAGGCTCAGAAAAGTCAAAAATAGTGAGATATCTTGCAGAGGGATGCAGCACTCTTAAAATTGCAAAGCTTCTGAAGCGTGATCATCGAACAATCAAGCGTTTCATTCAAAATAGTCAACAGGGTCGCAAGAAGTGTGTGGAAAAACCAAGGCGCAAAATAACTGCCCATGAACTGAGAAAAGTCAAGCGTGCAGCTGCCAAGATGCCACTTGCCACCAGTTTGGCCATATTTCAGAGCTGCAACATCACTGGAGTGCCCAAAAGCACAAGGTGTGCAATACTCAGAGACATGGCCAAGGTAAGAAAGGCTGAAAGACGACCACCACTGAACAAGACACACAAGCTGAAACGTCAAGACTGGGCCAAGAAATATCTCAAGACTGATTTTTCTAAGGTTTTATGGACTGATGAAATGAGAGTGAGTCTTGATGAGCCAGATGGATGGGCCCGTGGCTGGATTGGTAAAGGGCAGAGAGCTCCAGTCCGACTCAGACACCAGCAAGGTGGAGGTGTAGTACTGGTTTGGGCTGGTATCATCAAAGATGAGCTTGTGGGGCCTTTTGGGGTTGAGGAGGGAGTCAAGCTCAACTCCCAGTCCTACTGCCAGTTTCTGGAAGACACCTTCTTCAAGCAGTGGTACAGGAAGAAGTCTGCATCCTTCAAGAAAAACATGATTTTCATGCAGGACAATGCTCCATCACACGCGTCCAAGTACTCCACAGCGTGGCTGGCAAGAAAGGGTATAAAAGAAGAAAATCTAATGACATGGCCTCCTTGTTCACCTGATCTGAACCCCATTGAGAACCTGTGGTCCATCATCAAATGTGAGATTTACAAGGAGGGAAAACAGTACACCTCTCTGAACAGTGTCTGGGAGGCTGTGGTTGCTGCTGCACGCAATGTTGATGGTGAACAGATCAAAACACTGACAGAATCCATGGATGGCAGGCTTTTGAGTGTCCTTGCAAAGAAAGGTGGCTATATTGGTCACTGATTTGTTTTTGTTTTGTTTTTGAATGTCAGAAATGTATATTTGTGAATGTTGAGATGTTATATTGGTTTCACTGGTAAAAATAAATAATTGAAATGGGTATATATTTGTTTTTTGTTAAGTTGCCTAATAATTATGCACAGTAATAGTCACCTGCACACAAAGATATCCCCCTAAAATAGCTAAAACTAAAAACAAACTAAAAACTTCTTCCAAAAATATTCAGCTTTGATATTAATGAGTTTTTTGGGTTCATTGAGAACATGGTTGTTGTTCAATAATAAAATTAATCCTCAAAAATACAACTTGCCTAATAATTCTGCACTCCCTGTATATATATATATATACACACAAACATACATACATACACACACACTGTACTGTGCTGTCATGCCATGCCTCCTACAAACTATACATGACATACTGACATTCATTCACAAACAATCATAATGATTGTCTGTGAATGAATGTCAATATGTCATGGTTGTAAATGACGCCTGATGAGCCTGTCACATACCTCCCAATATTTCAAAATTTGAAAGAGGGACACCCCCGCACTGAGAAAAGTCCCCCCCCCCCATCAGTCATCATCTCACTTAAAATAAAAAAACAGCCCAGAATAAAAAAACAAGCAAAATTTAAAAAATATGTCACATTGTTGTCAGTCTGCCGTGGCACACCTAAGGATCTCTCACGGCACACTAGTGTGCCACGGCACACTGGTTGAAAAACACTGCCCTATACGTCCTTGGTCCTTAAGGTGTTAAATATGAATATTGCATACATATGTTTTTACATGTTTTCCTCTTCTTGACAGCAAAGGGTTCCAACTTCAATTTATGTTTATATATGTGCACATATGTATTTATGGGTTTATAAGTGTCTATATGTCTGTAAATACATATATACAGTTATAAAAACATAAATACATGTGTACACAAACACACACACACACACATATATATATATATTTATATATATATATATATATATATATATATATATATATACACACACATACATATACATATTTAGACATGTACATATAAGTTTCTCTACCTCACCTGATAGAACACATCTTAAAATAATATTTATTAGATATTAATTTTATGAGTGTAAGTGTACTTTTTAATGTATTTGTGATGTCTTTAATTTTTTTGTTTTTTTTGAGAAACAGTTAACCAAAGGTCTGAGGACGTGTGTTTACTTTCAACTTGTAATATGAGCGCTAAAGCAGACAAGTGCAAACAACCACGATAAAGCCCTTTTCACTTGCGTGTAACTGTAAGCGCGCCTCTCATAATCTGGCCCTAAATACATTTCATGCACCTCCCTCCAATTATGGGTGCCGCTATTTTTTAACCAAGATTTCACTGCAGGTATCTGAAGGAGATCTAAATATTTGTAAACATATTATTACTGGAATACAGTGAAAGCTAGATTTCAACATGGCTGCACCCATGGCTAGAAGGAGGTAGGAAAATAACATCAATACTATGCTTTTTAAAAGTATTTAGTGTTTAATGTCCCTATAAAACCCTTATCCCATCAATTCTGAATATTCTCCATCCTTGTATTTTTTAAGGTGAATTAACTATGTTGCTGCTCATCTAAAGCAAAAGTAATGTTTGCAATAACATTGAGGATACTATGGTCTAAATCTTGTGTTAGTTGCTCCTTGAGTGGCTTGCAAGCTATAATGTCCATATTAATACAGTTGTTTCTGGCTGTCAGGTAGTGGCAACTTGAGCAAAGTAATGAATTCTTATACTGTCTATTGAAGACATGCAACAGCAATAGAAACAGTATCCTATGACTCTTACTACAATACTATGTGCTGTTTTTTGAGCATATCTGTGTATATCTTCAATTAAAGGGACACTGAACCCAATTTTTTTTCTTTCATGATTCAGATAGAGCATATACATTTAAGCAACTTTCTAATTTACTCCTATTATCAATTTTTCTTCGTTCTCTTGCTTTCTTTATTTGAAAAAGAAGGCATCTATGCTATTTTTTTTGGTTCAGGACCATGGAAATCACTTGTTTATTGGTGGGTGAATTTATCCACCAATCAGCAAGAACAACACAGTGTGTTCACCAAAAATGGGCCGGCATCTAAACTTACATTCTTGCATTTCAAATAAAGATACCAAGAGAATGAAGGAAATTTGATCATAGGAGTAAATTAGAAAGTTGCTTAATATTGCATGCTCTATCTGAATCACGAAAGAAAATTTTTTGGGTTCAGTGTCCCTTTAACCATAAACTTTCAAAGTTATCCTGTTTATTTTCAAACGCCACCCTTTATTCCTGCCCCTCCTCTCCTTCCTCTGTCTCCCCGAACCTTTCTTTCATCTCTGCCCCTTCCATCCTTTCTTTACTATTTCTTTAACCAATAGACAGCAAGTTTCAATAGGTAACGGGAGAGGGGGATCAAACTGTCTTTTAATCAGCCAATCATAAATGAATACACTGAAGAGATTCATTATTTAAATGTGGTGAGACCCCCTTTAAAATTATATTTAACTTAATCTCCTAAATATTGAAAGGTAGATGGAATAGTGAAGATGTAATACACTATGCAGCAACATTTATAGTATTGTAAAAATGTGGACATGAAACCTGGACCACTCACTCAACCAAACTATAAATTAATACATTGATCATGTCTTTGGCAAAGTTTATTTTTAAAATATAACATTTTATTTTAAAATTTACACATCCATGTTATTTTTAATCAATGAGGTCAATTATTTTTTAAATAAAAAATGTAATTTACAGAGTCTGTAAATAAAGGTTAGAAATGCTTTTCATCTAAACAAAATAATACATAAGTGGCAGGAATAAGACAATTAAAAAATAGAAATACTTTGTTGAACATTGGGAGAACTGCATGAATAGCATAGAAAGGGAATGGTAGGCTAAATAAACAAAACACTTAAACAACCTCATTGCAGGTTCATATCTTAGGCAGGACATCTATGATTTAAATGGTTTCAAACTCCAAACTAAAGAACAGAAATGTTCTAGACAATTTCTTAATACTAGGAAAAAGCATCCTCTGAAAATAGAACCTGAATGATTAGGAATATAATGAGATAAAGCTGAAATAACAGTATGGTGTTGCTGCTAGCCTACTTATGAATAGATCAATGCAGAGGGAGATAAAATGAGACAACAGAGGAATTATGAGAAAAAGAATATTGCTACTGTTTCTGAAATACAATGACATTGTGGCAATCTTTCAGAGTTGCATTGATATTACACTTGAAGATTTGAAGATTTAGAGCAACAGGATCAGTGAAATTCTTGTAATTGGTCTTTTTTTTAATATGATGTGCTTTTCTATCTAAATGTAATCTTATATGGGATTTCCTCTTGCTGTACAGTTACAATCAAAAGCAGTTCTTGGCTGTAGAATGTCTGAATAAAATATTCTGTGGTCACTGTATATTTTGGCACATCAGTTACAGCCATGCTTTGCAATTACAGTGTAGCCATGCAGAGTTCTGTAAAGCATTTGCTTATTGAACTTACAGATTACAGCTTAAAAATGTAATTTTGTGTTTGTTTGTTTGTTTGTTTGTTTGTTTGTGGTATGTAGACCCAGAAGTAGAGGAGTTAATTTGGATGGGTAAGAAGAATCCAATAGGGATATTCTCATATCAATAACTTTGGATGCTTTTGTGGCTACCTACCCTGCAGGTGATCAAATGTGGCATAAATTATTCTCTTTCTTCCTAACTACTGAATAGAATCTTTGTTATAATTGAGAAACAAAGCTAGGGTAAGGAGGAATAGAAATTAGTGGCATTTTTGAATATGCACAGATCATCATCACTTGCATGTGCCAGGTGCCCGTCTCTATAGTTTGTATGATAGATTTGTAAGGATGGCCAAACATTCAGATGTCCATAGTAATAAAAAATATGGCTAACAGATGATGTTTCAAACCAACATTACAGAACATTTGTTCTTCTACTATTTAGATCTTTATAGGTTGCTGCTGGAGTAAACAATGAAAAGTAGCTATCGAAACCTTCACTCATAAATATTAATCTGTGACAGACATTTAAATGATAGAAATGCTGGTGATAATAATGAATCACACTGGAGTGAAGTAATGTGGTGGGTATCTGTAGAGCTTCATGTTTGATCTGTGTCATAGAGATGTTTAAGAGTTGTGGTCTAGAGCATTGTTTCTCAAACACGGTCTTCAAGTACCCACAACAGGCCAGGTTTTCATTATAGCTGAACCAGTTCACAGGTTAAATAATCAGCTGATGGGTGAGAGCAGGTTAGTAACCATGGTGTTACTGATCAGCTGATCACTTCACCTGTTCACCGGCTATAATGAAAACCTGGTCTGATGAGGATCCTTGAGGACTATGGTTGAGAAACAATGGTCTAGAGAAGCCATTTTACATGCAAGGCCATAAGCCAGTAAATAATGTTTTTTTTGTTTGTTTGTTTGTTTGTTTTTTTACCTTAGGACACTCTTTGTACAGTTTTGAAATTC
Organism: Bombina bombina; assembly: GCF_027579735.1. NCBI lineage: Eukaryota > Metazoa > Chordata > Amphibia > Anura > Bombinatoridae > Bombina > Bombina bombina. The sequence goes on from NC_069500.1 coordinate 958,301,126, forward strand.
TCTCTTTAACCTTTATTGATTTTTTTAAGGTACAAAGTCTGTACATACTTTATTTATATGTTGCATCATGTGTATATCTTACTGCTAGCATTTATTTTAAATACTTAATATTTTATCATTTTTATTGTTTATAATATCTCTGTATCTAATTGATTATTTATGCAAGTTGATAGTCAGCTTCCCTTAAGACACAGCTTGAAATTCTGCACCAATGTTTATTTAAGACTTTTTTCTTCCATTGATGGTGTGCTACAGCCATGGACCTCACAATTCCAGATGTTGTTTAAAAAAAGTGAAATCACATTTCCAACATCTTCAGTTTTGCAGACAGGTGTTTACAAAGGGGAATACTGTGATTGCTTATCCAGATGGGTGTGGAGATTGAGGGGACATTCCTCAGAAATAGAAGATAATTCATGCCAAGGAGACATTTTCCTCTCATGATAACGATAACCTTGGCATGGATTATCCCAAACTATTTTTATTAGAAAGTGATGGAAAAAGTCTAGCAGAATAAACATGAGCTCTATCCAGATGTCTAGGAATTGGTATTACCTATAATTAACCACTAAACTGCCCACTAAACTATACTGTTCTGCATAAATATCATAGACTCTTACTGTATTATTCTTTATATTAATAATATATTTAATATGTGATATCTTTAAATAAATAATTACTTATACATTTTTGTTATTAGTGAAATAAAAATATATTTTATTATAGTTATCAGCAACTAAATCACTATTGGTTGAAAAATATCACAAACATATGTGTCTTGGTCTTTGGTCTGGTTTTAGCTGCAGCTTTGAGGAAGAAGTAAATGATATATGGATCTGCTTCTGGGTAGCATTTCAAATGGCGCTCAGCATCATTAAGGTAATGAGAATAGCAAAAAGATCAATTGAGAGAGGTGACATTTAGCAGTTTTGTCATCCAGAAAACTGCAAATTTTGAAATTTTGAGGTAAATTGGTAATTTGTATAAAAATGTTTGTTTTTGAAGAGAGAAAAGGGAACATTTTTTAGAAAGACAGCAAAAATAGATACACACAATTTTACTGATTCTAGAGGATTTATATTTTGAGGTAGAAACATATTAGTAAAAAATTATTATAGAGGTATAAAGCTTTAAAATCACATAAATAAGTATTATTTATATGTGCTTAAGAGAAGGCACTTAAAGGGACAGTCAAGTCCAAAAAAACTTTCATGTTTCAAATAGGGCATGTAATTTTAAACAACTTTCCAATTTACTTTCATCACCAATTTTGCTTTGTTCTCTTGATATTCTTAGTTGAAAGCTAAACCTATGAGGTTCATATGCTAATTTCTTAGACCTTGAAGGCCGCCTCCAATCTAAATGCATTTTGATAGTTTTCCACCACTAGAGGGCATTATCTCACGTGTTTCATATAGATAACATTGAGTTCATGCACGTGAATTTACCATGGAGACAGCTCTGATTGGCTAAAATGCAAGTCTGTCAAAATAACTGAAACAAGGGGGCAGTCGGCTGAGGCTTAGATACAAGGTAGTTACAGAGGTAAAACGTGTATAATTATAACTATGTTGGTTATGCAAAACTGGGGAATTGGTAATTAAGGGTTTATCTATCTTTCTATCTATCTATCCATTTAAAGAGCCATTTTACTTTTTTTAGCTGAAAAAAAGTGAATTGATAGATATTTATTCTTAAAGTAAAAAATAACAGCAGTGCACTTGTAAAATTCATTCTAATGTTCATTTACTGCTAGATACTTTCTGCTACTACTCTTAGGGTGATGAGTACTTTCTACTATTACCCATTGGCAAAAAGGTTCTTTCTGTAAAGGCTTATTATACATATTGGCAAGTGAGCATTCATTGGAAATATTAGTTTAATTTTTCTTCAGATAAAATTCTTAATTTGTGTGTAACATCTATTCAATACAGGAGTTTATGTTTTGAATTTTCATTAAGAAGAGAAGTAATTAGAAATTTGTCTTTTTGAGTGACAACTTTAAAGGGACACTGAACCCAATTTTTTTATTTTATGATTCAGATAGAGCATGCAATTTTAATCAACTTTCTAATTTACTCCTATTATCCATTTTTCTTTGTTCTCTTGCTATCTATTTTTCTTGGTTCAGAACTATGGACAGCACTTTTTTTTATTGGTGGATGAATTTATTCACCAATCGGCAAGGACAATCCAGGTTGTTTACCAAAAATGGGCCGGCATCTAAACTTACATTCTTGCATTTCAAATAAAAATACCAAGAGAATAAAGAAAATTTGCTAATAGGAGTAAATTAGAAAGTTGCTTAAAATGTCATGCTCTATCTGAATCACAAAAGAAAAAAATTGGGTTCAGTGCCCCTTTAAGTCTGGCCTTAACATAAGTTTATTCCTTCGAAAATATACAGAACTCTATGTAGCCTTCATGACTTGGTTCTAATAAGCTATATATATATATGAATTAAAAGCTTTGCCTTGGTTGAGTTTATGTGTATTTATCAATGTTACACATCTCCACTGCAAAGATCGCAACCTTCATTGGTGTAAGACTTCCCACACCTTGACCATTCTTTTGCTGTCTTAGCAATTCTAGCCAACAAACACATTTGAGATTTAAGTTTTCATGAACAGCGTGCCATGCCAAAATACTTTAGGGAAATTGAAGAGCTGTAGGGTGTAGATGTAGACTGCAAAAACAAATTAACAGAGTCAACCCAATTTACAAATTTCATGCTTGAAAGAGTGTTGTATTCATATAGCTAGTTGAAAGATTGCCACATAAGAGTGAGTATTTTGACAGTAAAAAAATTCAAATTACTTACTATAATTTGCGCCGGATAACAGAAGTTGTTAGAACATATATTTTGCTATGCACATTGATCATGCACTTTTTTTTTTAACTATTCAATTCCAGTAAATGTGTTAGAGAAAAATGTAAATCTCAATTCCCCTTTTAAAATGTTTATATATTTTAGAAGTGACTGATTCTACATGACATTCATTGAAGAAAACCGACATTAAAGGGACAGTCTACAATATAATTTTTATTGTTTTAAAAGATAGATAATCCCTTTATTACCCATTCCCCAGTTTTACATAACCAACACAATTATATTAAAATACTTTTTACCTCTGTAATTACCTTGTATCTAATAACCTTCTGACAGCCCCCTGATCACATGACTGTGACTATTATCTATTGACTTGCATTTTTTTGTGTTATGTCTTAAATAACTTTCTGTGCCTTAACACAGTGCTTTCTATATGGCCCACATGAACTATCAAGTCTCTTGTTGTGAAAAGAAATTTAAAAAGCATGTGATAAGAGGCAGCCCTCAATGGCATAGAAATTAGCATACAAGCCTACCTAGGTTTAGTTTCAACTAAGAATACCAAGAGAAAAAGCTAATTTGATGATAAAAGTAAATTGAAAAGTTAATTAAAATTACATGTTCTATCTGAAAAAATGAAAGTTTAATTTTGACTAGACTGTTCCTTTAAAGCATTAAAACATTAGTGTTTTAAAATATGATCTTTTATGATGTAGAAAAAGTTTGGATAGAAAAAAAGCTTAGTAGCAACTGATTGAACGGCCAGTCAAACCAAAAAAAAAACTTTCATGTTTCAAATAGGGCATGTAATTTTAAACAACTTTCCAATTTACTTTTATCACCAATTTTGCTTTGTACTCTTGGTATTCTTAGTTGAAATCTAAACCTAGGAGGTTCATATGCTAATTTCTTAGACCTTTTAGGGCGCCTCTGATCTAAATGCATTTTGACAGTTTTTCACCACTAGAGGGAGTTAATGAAAAAATCAAAGTTTAATTTTGACTAGACTGTCCCTTTAAAGCATTAAAACATTAATGCAAGTGTTTTAAAATATATCTATTCAAATATTTAAAAAATATATATATAAATTGGAGACTGACATTTTTTTAAGAAAATGAATTTATATATATATATATATATATATATATATACTGTATATATATATATATACTGTATATATATTCTTTTGTGATGTAGAAAAAGTTTGGATAGAAAAAAAGCTTAGTAGCAACTGATTGAACGGCCAGTCAAACCAAAAATAAAAACTTTCATGTTTCAAATAGGGCATGTAATTTTAAACAACTTTCCAATTTACTTTTATCACCAATTTTGCTTTGTACTCTTGGTATTCTTAGTTGAAATCTAAACCTAAGAGGTTCATATGCTAATTTCTTAGACCTTTTAGGGCGCCTCTGATCTAAATGCATTTTGACAGTTTTTCACCACTAGAGGGAGTTAATTCATGTGTTTCATATAGATAACATTGAGCTCATGCACGTGAATTTCCTGAAAGAGCACTGCAAGTTTGTCAAAAGAACTGAAATAAGGAGGCAGTCTGCAGAGGGATAGATAGATAGATAGATAGATAGATAGATAGATAGATAGATAGATAGATAGATAGATAGATTTAACGGTGTTGGTTATGAAAAACTGGGTAATGGATAATTATAGGAGTGATCTATCTTTTAAAACAACAAAAATGCTGGTGTTGACTGTACATTTAACTTCATGCTATCAAATAATATTACATGCATTTATTTCATATAAATGTACATGACTCTTCATTGCTTCCATGCCTCAGCAAAGAATCATAATTTTTAAAAAAAAATACTAGAAAACAGAATCCACATTATGAATTGTCCAGCAAAATACGGGACAACTGGGACCTATTAAGTATGAAGGAAGGCCCTAATAATTACTACCTAAAACATATTAAAAAAATGGAATTAGTGAATGAGAAATAAATGTACTTTTTTTTTTAAGATAAACTAACCATTAGTTATCATGAAGCATTATTAAACTGTTTTATTTTTCTAAGTGCAGTTTTTGACAGTACATTATTACTATTTTAAAATGTTAAAGTGTTTAGTACCTTTTTTTTTTTTTTTTACAAATTTAATGGATAAATCGGGATTGAAATTTACTCTGCTGGACTCTTTTAAATTAAATGTTGAAAGGATGACCATAAATTAACAGTAGCTGAGCATGCTACAGTTTATTGCTAATGCTGGATAAAAGCTGAGGTGTGAAGAGGAGTTTGGCTGTGAAGCAGACATCAGCTATGGTTTGGAGACAGAATATTATATAGCTTGCCATAACAGAAGCCTAAATAATTGCTGGTTTTAAATAAATGATAGTGGCTATATATTTTATTTCATGTTTGGGGCATTACATGATAATTTCCCATGGTACGAATATTTACTCCAACCAAGAATGAAATGGAAAAGATAAAATAAAGGAGAAACAATTCTAAAAGTATATTTATAGAGAGTTAAATAATCTTTGAATCACACACCTTCTATTATTCAGCAATACAGTAATTTAAATGGATACGAACATTAAAATGAACTTTCATGTTTCAGATAGAGCATGTAATTTTAAGTTCCTCTTGATCCGACGTTGAGCCCTCTTCATCCCGGTTCCTTGCACCAGGGGCACATCTCTGCAGTGGTGGACGCAGACTTCTGCAGCCTCTTCCACCGGCTCTACTCCACAATCTTCCTCAACATCAGAGTTCTCTTCATCCCAGTTCCTGGTGCAGGACCTATCTTCGTGGAAGCAGAGGAGGACTTCGGCGGCCTCTTCTGCCGCCTCCACTCCTCAATCTTCACCCCCGGTTCCTGGTGCTGGGGGTCCAAGTTTACGGAGGCTGACTTCGGTGGCCCCTTCTGCCGCCTCTACTTTGTATCATCTTATCTTGGGCTCTCTTCTATTAGCCCTCCTCTTACTGCGGTCGCCACCACACACTGAAATTCCAGAAGTGTTGAACCCCACTATATAGGGGTACCACTTAATTCTGATTGGCTGATTTTAAATCAGTCAATCTCTATTGGCTGATTTGAATCAGACAATAGCAAGAACATTTTAAATTTAATTTCTAATCATCCAATAGAAAAGGATAATTAGAATTGGATGTTGTGTGCCTCTATTCTGTACTTTGATAAATATTTTATTAAAACTATATTTTGAGAGTATTCACCCACAACACCATCATATCTTCATTGCATGATTGATTAAAGTATTTACAAAACAGCAAGTTGTTCAGCCCACATTTAAGGCTATATTTAAGAAATTGTTTGAAATTTGGTCACATTTGATTAGATGAGGAATTAAAATATTTTCAAATATACATTTGTTTATTCAAATACTGACTTGCTTTTTTGACTGCCCTCCAATGTGAAGAAATGTTGGGGAAATTGGTTTTATTGTAAATTTTTATCTAAGGATACAAACATTTGAATTGGTGAAGCATTACACTTGAATGTTGCTTGATCTAGATTTATATTGAAATGATAAATTTAATTTTATTTACAAAAAAACCAACTTCTGTAGGTAGAAAATTACTATCCAGCAAATACTTAAAAGTAAATGTGTAAGTGCTAAACAGATGGTGCACTTTGGTTAAATATTTAACCATCCACTTGTAATACCAGATTGTGCATCTTTTTATTTTGTGTGAGGTTGCGCAAAAGAGTAAAGGGACAGTCTACACCTTAGTCATCTTAAAGTCTTAGTTTTGATTAAGCTGAAAATATCCTCCTGCACCCTTTCTATATCATGCAGCAGTAACAGTAAAAAAATTATTTTAAAATAACTATTGTTTTTTGGTCACTTTGGAATTTCTGCCAAGCTCAGCCCACTGATGACATCTATGCACTCTGCTAAATAGCATTGACAGTCTGTTGAATGCAATTAGTGAGTCTTGTGTAACTAATGAAACCTTTAATGCAGCCCAGATTGTGATGTCATCAGTGGGCAGAGCTTGGCAGCCATTTCAAAGGAAAAAACAGTAATTTAAAAAAAAACTTTTTTTTTTTTGTTACTGCTGCATGATATAGAAAGTGTGCAGGAGGGTATTTGCAGCTTATTCTAAAGTAAAACATAAAATATGACTACGGTGTAGACTGTCCCTTTAACATACCCGGTGCTATCAATTATGCTTCACTTGTAATCTAGCTTTATGTACGTATTGCCTTATTAAGATTATGTAGTTTACCAGATGTTCAAATAAATAAATACATTAATTAATTCATTCATTGATTAGTTAATTAATTAATTCATTCATTAATAATGCATTTTGCTTAATTTTGTTTGTAAATCTGAAATTGACTAATTGCTCATTATGTTGCTTATAAAATGAAAGTGATTTGTTTGCATGTTTATAATTATTTAGTGAAATGTTACATTAAATTTGGTAAGTTCCTTTCATATTAACTGTTTTCTAAAAAAAATGCCCACATTGTTTTAATAAATCATCTTTTTCCTGAAAAACAGATCCAGAGAGTAGCCAGAACTTCAGAAAACAATGTGATAATAGCAAAATATTTTAAAAAGTAATAAAAACATAGCTATGCTTTATTATGGTTTTTTACTTTGAAAATGATTTGATAATACTCTAGTAAGGGGTTAAATCATTGCCAGACGTACAAATTTAGCGGAGAATAATACCTCCTATTCTTAATATAATAGATTGCATCTGTTGACTAAGAAAAACTAATTTCACATTTCTTTTTTTAACCTTTATCCTGTTTTTTTTCTTTTTTATCTTATGAGTTACCTAAATTGTATGCTAAAATAAAGATGTGTTGGCCCGTATAGTGATTTGTGCTTTTCCATGCAAACGTGTAATGCCGGTAGTGATGAATTCCTTGGAGAGACTGGAAGACAGAATTTTTTATAGCTGGCAAGGCCTTCACTAGACAATACGAACCTGTTCCACACCCATGCTGCCAATTCAGGGAAATAGCGTATAAAAGCAATTTCACCAAAGGCCAAGGTTATTTTTATGATATTGGAGTTACTATAGATTATGAGTGAAAGTCTAGGGAAATTTCCAAAACTGCGAGGTAGAAAAATGACTTCCAAATTAAGTTGACAAAACTTTCTGTCAGAGAATCTGTATCAACAGATGCCTTACTGTTTTTTTTTTCTTCTAACCAATAATTAACAGATTATAAGGGGGCTGAGAACTATTCATGTGGTTTTTCATAAGATCACACAATAAAGGGAACCGGTGGTAAAATGTGAGGTAATTGTATGTTTTTTTTTAAAGGGATAGTAAAACCCAAATTAAACTTTCATGATTTAGATAGGGCATACAATTTTAAACAACTTTCTAATTTACTTTTATCATCAAATTGTATTTGTTCTCTTGATATTCTTAGTTGAAAGTTTAACCTAGGTAGGCTCATATGCTAATATCTAAGCCCTGGTTTGAAGGCCACCTCTCATCTGAATGAATTTGACATTTTTTTTCACAGCTAGAGGGTGTTAGTTCATGTGTTTCATATAGATAACACTGTGCTCATGCACGTGAAGTTATTTAAGAGTCAGCACTAATTGCCTGAAATGCAAGTCTGTCAAAAGATCTGAGATAAGGAGGCAGTCAGCAGAAGCTTAGATACAAGGGAATTACTGAGGTAAAAAGTATATTTCTATAACAGTGTTGGTTATGCAAAACTGGGGAATGGTAAATAAAGGGATTATCTATCTTTTTAAACAATATAATGTTTGGTGTTTACTATCCCTTTAATGTTTTTTCACATACTTTGAATAGTTGGTGATCTGTGGTTTCTTGATAAGAGAAGTGATAGACAACATTATAACTTGTAATGCAATGGCAAGGATGATTTAAAGGGACAGTATACACCTTAGTCATCTTAAAGTTTTACCTTAAATTAAGTTGCGAATAGCCTCCTGCACCCCTTTCTATATCATGCAGCAGGAATGGTAAAAAAAGTTATTTTAAAAATAATATCATTTCTGGCCACTTCAAAATAGCCACCCAACTCTGCCCATTGATGACATCCCGATCTAAGCTATATATGACGTCCAATCACAAAATCCACTGAATGAAACATGTAGGGATTTACTCATTCTGCTCTTTACTGTCTGGAGATTAACAACGCTCACTGTGCTCACCGCATGGCTGGACCATACAGAGCATTTTAAATGAAATCAACGCTCACCAGAGATGCCAAAAGGAGCACCTGGCACTGTACCGTTATGATACGGTGATCTGAGTGTTTAATTTCTTAATCTTGTAAATGCAATGTTTTGCGCACAATATTAAAGTTTGTGATTACCTTTATCCTTGAATCGCAGTTTATTTCTTTATTTAATTTGAGGGATTGGTACCCCCCCGAAGTCTGCAGCTTCCATAACAGTTTTTTGGCTGTACAGGGAATTTTCTGCACTCCAAACCCTGGAGGTCACAAATTTATTTAATCCATTAACCCGAGGATTTAAAAAGTTATCATTTGACATATAGCTGAAATCTCTACATTGTATCAACATATGATTGTTTTTGTCAACTCTCCGTCTGATAGCACTGCTATTTTTTCACTTTTCATGTAATCACAAAAGCCTCACTAGTTGGATTCTGAGGCATGAGCAACTGCACCTGTTGCTGGGTGGTGAGAGGACACACACAATAAAATGTTTTGGAAAGTGACAGACCTGTGGATTGTACAAACATTGCATCCCACATATATTCACACCACTATTCAGCAGACTGTCAACGCTATTCAGCAGAGGGCCCAGATGCAGCTCGTATCGTGATATCATCAGTGGGTGGGGATTGGCAGCCATTTTAAAGTGGCCAGAAACAATATTATTTTTAAAATAACTTTTTTAACATTCCTGCTGCATGATATAGAAAGAGGAGCAGGAGGCTATTTGCAGCTTAAAGGGACAGTCTACCATAGAATTGTTATTGTTTTAAAAGAAAGATAATCCCTTTATTACCCATTCCCCAGTTTTGCATAACCAACACAGTTATATTAATGTACTTTTTACCTCTGTGATTACCTTGTATCTAGGAACCTTCTTCCAGCCCCCTGATCACATGACTGTGACTGCTTATTATCTATTGTCTTGCAGTTAGCATTGTTTTGTGCTAAATCTTAAATAACCCCCTGTGCCTGAACACAGTGTTATCTATATGGCCCACGTGTACTTCCTGTCTCTTTGTGTTGAAAAGAGATTTAAAAAGCATGTGATAAGAGGCAGCCCTCAAATGATTAGAAATCAGCATATGAGCCTACCTATGTTTAGTTTAAACTAAGAATACTAAGAGAAAAAAGCTAATTTGATGATAAAAGTAAATTGGAAAGTTGATTAAAATTAAAAGTCCTATCTGAATTATGAAAGTTTAATTTATACTAGACTGTCCCTTTAATATAAGGTAAAACTTTAAGATGACTAAGGTGTAGACTGTCCCTTTAAGGGACATTACAACCAAAGCTACATTGAGTCTTTATACCCAAGCACTTTTGTATGTAATTTATTATGAGATTTGCCAGGTGCATATTATATTATGATACCTCCTAACTTCTACTGCCAGATTTTTGTGATAGGAAAATGTGTGAACTTATTAGTGGTGGCATATTTTAGTCAGGGTAACAATGGTGAGGGTGAATTTGCAACCAGATTGTGGGTGTGGTTGGGCAAATCACAGATGTGTCTGGGTGTGTCCTGGGTGAGGCTTGTCGCAGCCCCTTAAAACTACTTAATGAGAATTATAGAACATCTTGGAGTTCTGGATGTGACCCATGCACTGTAATTTGACAGACATGGCTTAAAGGAACACTAAACCCAAATTTTTTCTTTGATAATTCAGATAGAGCATGCAATTTTAAGCAACTTTCTAATTTACTCCTATTATCAATTTGTCTTCATTCTCTTGTTATCTTTAGTTAAAAAGCAGGAATGCGATGCATAGAAGCCGGCCCATTTATTTTGAGAACCTGGATTATGCTTGCTTATTGGTGGGTAAATGTAAGCCTCCAATAATCAAGCACTATCCATGGTGCTGAATCTAAAATGGGCTGGCTGCTAAGATTTATATTCCTGCTTTTAAAATAAAGATAGCAAAAGAACAAAGAAAAAATTATAATAGGAGTAAAATAGAAAGTTGCTTAAAATGTCATGCTCTATCTGGATCATGAAAGAAAAAATTGGGTTCAGTGTCCCTTTAAGCTACATTTGATTTATTGGAATTCAAGAGTCAGCACAGAAGAGCACATACAAAGTTAATTTCAAAACATTGTAATCTTCTGTAGGTGCAGAAACTTGCACTGTGTAAACTTGCTTAGCAAACTATTTTAGCTTTATAATTTATGGTAAAATACACACTTTAATTTCTTGATATAAGGATTATTGAAAACAAACATAACCTTGAGAATATTATGTAGGTGTATTTTATATTATTTAAACATTTAAGAAATAAGTGTAAAGTTGTAGGTTAGATAAAGCACTTTAGTTACCATAAGTTACAGGTGTTGAAACCTAGGTATCCCTTATGAGGACAATTAAGGACAACTATAAAAAAACACTAATGTGTGCAAACTATGGTTATGCAGAATATAGCAGTTTTAAAGGGACAGTGTACTCAGTAATCAGCAGTTTAATTGTGTTTAAAACTGATGCAGGAATACCCTTTAAAATGGGCTGGGGGTGATTATTCTGATGCCTCTTGTTTGCATAGCATTTATGTAACCATTTCTGCAGTATTGCAATTTTTAATATTGGTGGTTTCAACAAGAAAAGCAGCTATTTCAATGACAAAATAAAGACAAAGTAGTTATGTGCAAACATTTTAATACACTCCAGCAGGTTAAATGGATCATTGTTAAAGAGAGAATGTTTTACAGTACACCTTCTTTATCAGCTCATGCATAACTGTTACTAACTGGCAGGTTATATGGGATAAGCAGGGAACAGGCTGTTAAATCTAGGATAACAAAGTTGAAACTTGGCAACACCAATTACTTCATAAAAATTTAGGGGAATTGGAAAACCAACAATTTTTAGAGTTAAAGTACAGGACAAAGGGACAAAATAAAAAATTAAAACAAAGTGCAAAGTTTGATTTTTACTACTCCTACATAATTAAACATATATTACAATCTCAAATTGTTTAATACTCCTTTTTTGTTATCTTATGCTACTTGTTGACTGTGAGAGGTATCTCACACTTTAGTGAATTAGCTCCATAGGATATCAAAGGGATTGAAGACATTTTTCTTCTTTGAGAGTTCTTTGAAGTGGATTTAACTGACTGTGTCAAAACAGTGTGTACCAGAATCCCCATTACACTACATTCCAGGAGACATATCCTGTTTCTACAAGCACCTGATAGCCCCCTCCAAAAAAACAACTAAAAAAAAACCAACATATTACTGTAGATGTCAAGGGATTAATGTGTTTGTGGAAAGAGTAGCAACCTTCTAGTAGATTTATGAATGTGTAAATAGACATCTGTTTCATTCTCAAACCATGGGTCGGGACCCATTACTGAGTCGCAACACCATGTATACTGGGCCGCGGCTTGTGTGTGTTATATAAGAGTATGTGTGGTGTGTGTGTAGTATGAGAATGTGTGTGGTGTTTGTTGTGTGTATGTGTTGTGTGTGCGTTATATGAGAGTGTGTGTGGTGTGTCTGTTGCATGAGAGTGTGTGTGGTGTTTCTGTTGTATGAGAGTGTGTGGTGTGTTTCTGTTGTATGACGAGTGTGTGGTGTGTGTTGTATGAGAGTGTGAGTGGGTGTATGTTGTATGAGAGTGTATGTGGTGTGTCTGTTGTATGAGAGTGTGTGTGGTATGAGAATGTGTGTGTGTGTTGTATGAGAGTGTGTGTGTGTTGTATGAGAGTGTGTGTGTTGTATGAGAGTGTGTGTTGTATGAAAGTGCGTGTGTGTATTGTATGAGTGTGTGTGAGTTATTACATTTAACAACACTTTGAAGTTTGACTACAATCAGGAATAAAGTACGCACATATTTAGTCACTTTGCAAAAATTGCAGCTATCTTGCAGCTATCTTGTTGTATATTACTCACTAATATTTTCAACCCACTTATTAAAATAGGGTCGCAAAGATATGCGGTATCATGGCACTGGGTCTTGGGGAAAAGAGTTTGAAGAATCCTGCTCTAATACATCTCTGTGAACTAATAATTACAATAAAGTTTAAATAAATAAACATTTTAAAATAGGTTATCATAAATAGTTACATATAATATAATATGTGTGATATAATTAAGTTACTTTTGGAAGTGGGTCATATGGTCACATTAACCATGTTAAAGAAATAAAGGGATACACTTTTAAAAATATTGGGACAAATATATTGGACTAATGATATATTGATTCTGTTTAAAAATCCTGAAATTATCAGAATAAACAACATTCTCCAAGATTTTCTTTTTAAAAACAATTAGCTTGTCTTGTATTGCAGAAATTCTATCATTTTGATTACTTTATTTAAAGGGACAGTCTACACCAGAATTGTTGTTGTTTTAAAAGGTAGATTATCCATTTATTACCCATTCCCCAGTTTTGCATTACCAACACAGTTATATTAATATACGTTTTACCTCTCTGATTACCATGTATCTAAACATCTTCTGACAGCCTCCTGATCACATGACTTTTTATTTATTATCTATTGACTTTCATTTTAGCCAATTAGTGCTGTGTTGTGCTGACTCTTAAATATAGCCACGTGCATGAGCACAATGTTTATCTATATGGCTCACATAAACTAGCAGTCTCCTGTTGTGAGAAGCAAATACAAAAGCATGCAATAAGAGGCTGTCTGTAGTGCTGTAAAGGCAGAAATTTAGAGGTTTAAAGGTTATAAAATATATTAATAAATCAATGTTGGTTGTGCAAAGCTAGGGAATGGGTAGTAAAGGTATTATCTATCTTTTTAAACAATAACAATTTTAGTGTTGACTGTCCCTTTATTTGTGGGCTTCTTATGCACTGTGTTATTAACCATTTATATTGTAAGACAGTGATAGCCAGCTTCCTAACACATAGGGCCACAGATCTGTATTTTAGAAGCCATAAGGGCTGCATATAAATGTACTACTATTAAACACACAAATAATAATATATTTCCTACATGGCCAGATATAAGTAAGGATGCAGCATAGAGGCTATTTTTTATTGCCTTGTTTACCCACTCATCTGAAATCGCTAAAGAAACACCTTTTTGGGTCGGTTTTCCTGGGACACAAAAACTGTGGCACCCACTCCTAATTCTGCTTTTTCCTGGTGACCACAAAAAAATAACAGTACAGAGGGACACTTGCAGCCTAAGGTATTGAGAAACAAAACAGTTGTCTAATTTTTCAATGTGCTTATATATTGTTTCATTTTTTTAAAACACTTAGCAAAAAAAAAAGTATTTCTCTTTTGTGAAATCTAAAAGGACATTAAAGTTATGTTCTTGTATTTATTCATCTGAAATGATTCACTGCATTGCAAACTATCTACATGCAAATTAAAGCATGAAGGTGCTTCTCTGATTGAAGCTAACATCAGAGTTGCCAACAGTTGAAACAAATTCCATGGACACTTTGCAGGAGAGTCACGCTCATTTAAGGTTTGCATAGCTCCGCTCACTCAGATTGACCCTCATAATGATTACTTAAAGGGACAGGAAAATTTAAATTAAACTGTCATGATTCAGATGGGTAACTTTGTTTAAAGAATATGTACAATTCCTCAGCAGCAGCAATGCACTAATGAGAGGTAGCTGTTAATTGGTAGCTACATACATTTGTCTTTTGTCATTGGCTCACCAGTGGTGTTCAGTTAGCTCCCAGCTAGCTTTATGCATGTGTACGCTGCCTACCTAGGTTTCTCTTCAAAGAATAACATGAAAATTAAGCAAATTTGATAATAGAAGTAAATTGGAATCTTTTTTTCTTTAAATTGTATTCTCTATCTGAATAATGAAAGAACATTTTTGTGTTTCATGTACCTTTAATAAACTGCATAAAGAATAAATAGAACAAGGGACAATATTAAAAGGCAGGGACAGGAAGCCAAAAAAAAGAGACTGCCCCAGTAAAAGTGGGACAGTTGGCAACTATGCTACTATAGTAATGAATCTGGTGCACCCCAAACATAGATACAAATTGTAAATATTTCTTTAGTTTATATATATAAAAACATCATTCTTTTTAGTAGCCTAAGATTTTGACAAAGGGGCCCTTAGTTGATGCTTCTTCTTTTTTTTTTTGCTGGAAACAATATTATTTTTAATATTATTAATATTAAATAATCAGCTAAAAATAATATATTAATATTATTTTTAGCTGATCCAATGGCCTCTATTTATGAAAGGTCTTGCGGACCTGATCCGACAGTGCAGATCAGGTCCGCAAGACGTCGCTGAATGCGGAGAGCAATACGCTCTCCATATTCAGCATTGCTCCAGCAGCTCACAAGAGCTGCTGGTGCAAAGCCGCCCTGTGCTGACTCACGGCCAATCGGCCGCCAACAGGGAGGTGTCAACCAGATCGTATTGGCTCAGAGCAGGCGGACAGGGTTATGGAGCAGCGGTCTTTAGACCGCTGCTTCATAACTGCTGTTTCTGGCGAGTCTGAAGACTCGCCAGAAACACGGGCCATTCGGAGCTTGATAGATAGGCCCAAATGACTCTACGAGGTCTCTCAAATAATTTTAAAAAAAGTAAATTTTAACTGTTTACTTCGCTATGCAGGGTTCTACGGTCTAAAACCCCCAAAAGACCCTAGGATAGAAAACTCGCCTTCCAGTAATTTTTTTTATTATTTTAACTTAAGCTCATTGCAATTTTTTCTCAGAATTTAATGAACAACAAAATAAGTTTAAGGGACAGGAAAACCATAATTATTATTTCATGACTTAAGGAAAACAATTTTAAACAACCTTCCAGTTTACTTCTATTATGAAATTTGCTTCATTCACATTATATGCTTGGTTGAAGGGACAGCTATGCACTACTGGGAGCTAGCTGGACAGATCATGTGAGCCATTAACAGGGAGTATATATGTACAGGCACCAATCAGCAGCTACCTCACAATAGTGCATTGAGCCTACCTAGTGCCTACTAACAGAGGATACAAAGAGAACAAAGTGAGTTAAATAATAAAAGTAAGTTTGGAAGTTGTTTAAAATTGCATGCTTTATATGAATCATTAAACTTTAATTTGGACTTTCTGTCCCTTTAAGAATGGTCATATATCTTATTATTTAGTTAGCCACAGTTAAATATCAAGGACGGTGGTGGGACTGGCAGGGTTATTGTCTTATACAACACATTTTAGCCATCTGCTACCAGAATCTAAATCTATCCCTAATCTTCTGCCATGAAAATACATTCATGTCAAAATAAACTTTTAGGATTCAGACAGATCATGCAGTTTTAAGACACTTTCCAATTTACTTCCATAATCACATTTTGCACAGTCTTTTTGTATGCACATTTTCTGGTGAACAAGCTCCTACTGAGCATGTGCACAAGCTCACAGGGGAGACATATACTAGTCTGTTATTGGCTGAGGTCTGTCACATGAAACAGAGGGGCCGTAAAATGGGAGAAAAAAAAATTGTCAAAAAAATAAATCTACTGCTTATTTGAAATTCAGAGTAGGTGTTAGTGCATTGTTTTTTATTATGCACTTGTTAATTAGTCAATTCTATATTCATTTAGTGGTCCTTTAACCTCTTGGATGCCAAAGAGGGATGCATAACCATAACCCTGTTCCAAACATTAGTCCTACCTCAGTATTCTAAATGTTAGCGAGATATGTGACTAACAGTGATCAGTGATGTCACGCCTCTCTCTTGAGATCTTGGCACTTGTAAGTCTGATCGTTCTATAATTTGGGGGAACGTTCAGAACCCTGCATACTCGTTTAAGCTACTCAGTGATTTTTTTCTTGTTATCAGTGCATCCTTTTTACCCCCTTAATGCTCATAGGTGCTACGTTTCTGCTATTTCTGCTCTTTTGTTGGGCCTGGCAGTGCCATGCAACAGTAGTCAACACAAGCACTGAGTACTTACATATGTGGAAAATTCAGACATTTTATCACATATATATACAGGTAGCCCTCAGTTTACGCCAGGGTTAGGTTCCAGAAGGAATGGTTGTAAATCGAAAATATTGTAAATTGAAACCCAGTTTATAATTTAAGTCAATGGGAAGTGAGGGAGTTAGGTTCCAGGCCCCTCTCAAAATTGTCATAAGTAACACCTAATACATTATTTTTAAAGCTTTGAAATGAAGACTTTAAATGCTAAACAGCGTTATAAACCTAATAAAATTATCACACAACACAGAATATATAATTAAACTAAGTTAAATAAACAAAAACAATTGCTAAACAGCATTATAAACCTAATAAAATAATCACACAACACAGACTTTACTTGCATTTTTCTGCAAA